>NW_027475151.1:634457-951685 GCF_051020985.1 Nomia melanderi | reverse complement strand
AGACTGTGGTTTTCTCGGACCCTGGTGATCCGAGGTCGTTCCCGCTGCACAGATTCATGCGCCAGGGCCCGCTGCAGATAATTCACTTTGGTTTAGTGTGTTATCTGTAAGAGCACCCGAGATATCACCAGATATATATTGAATTTTTCAACCGACCCTGAGTGTCCGGCCCCATGAGACGGTGGTTTTCTCGGACCCTAGTTGTCCGAGGTCGTTCCTGCTGCATAGATTCATTCGCCAGTGCCTCCTACAGACAATGCACTTTGATTTATTGCGCTATCTGTAATAGCACCCGAGATATCACCAGATATATATTGGATTTTCCCCTGACCCTGAGTGTCCGGCCCCATGGGACGGTGGTTTTCTCGGCCCCTGGTGGTCCGAGGTCGTTCCCGCTGCCCAGATTCATGCGCCAGGGCCTCCTGCAGACAATGCACTTTGATTTATTGCGCTATCTGTAATAGCACCCGAGATATCACCAGATATATATTGAAGTTTTCCCTGACCCTGAGTGTCCGGCCCCATGAGACTGTGGATTTCTCGGCCCCTGGTGGTCCGAGGTCGTTCCCGCTGCACAGATTCACGCGCCAGGGCCACCTGCAGATAATTCACATTGGTTTATTGCGCTATCTCTAATAGCACCCGAGATATCACCAGATATATATTGGATTTTCCCCTGACCCTGAGTGTCCGGCCCCATGTGTCGGTGGTTTTCTCGGGCCCTGGTGGTCCGAGGTCGTTCCCGCTGCACAGATTCATGCGCCAGGGCGTCCTGCAGATAATTCACTTTGGTTTATTGCGCTATCTGTAATAGCACCCAAGATATCACCAGATATATATTGGATTTTTCCCTGACCCTGAGTGTCCGGCCCCATGAGACGGTGGTTGTCTCGGCCCCTGGTGGTCCGAGGTCGTTCCCGCTGCACAGACTCATGCGCCAGGGCCTCCTGCAGACAATGCACTTGGACATATCGCGCTATCTCTAATGGCACCCAAGATATCAGCACATACATCCTGGATTTTTACATGACCCTGAGCTTCCGGCCCCATGAGACTGTGGTTTTCTCGGCCCCTGGTAGTCCGAGGTCGTTCCCGCAGCACAGATTCATGCGCCAGGGCCTCCTACAGACAATGCACTTTGATTTATTGCGCTATTTGTAATAGCACCCGAGATATCACCTGATATATATTGGATTTTTCCCTGACCCTGAGTGTCCGGCCCCATGAGACGGTGGTTTTCTCGGCCCCTGGTGGTCCTAGGTCGTTCCCGCTGCACAGACTCATGCGCCAGGGGCTCCTGCAGATAATTCACTTTGGTTTATTGCGCTATCTCTAGTAGCACCCGAGATATCACCCGATATATATTCGATTTTTCCCTGACCCTGATTGTCCGGCCCCATGGTACGGTGGTTTTCTCGGCCCCTGGTGGTCCGAGGTCATTCCAGCAGCACAGATTCATGCGCGAGGGCCTCCTACAGACAATGCACTTTGATTTATTGCGCTATTTGTAATAGTACCCGAGATATCACCAGATATATATTGGATTTTCCCCTGACCGTGAGTGTCCGGCCCCATGAGACTGTGGTTTTCTCGGCCCCTGGTGGTCCGAGGTCGTTCCCGCTGCACAGATTCATGCGCCAGGGCCTCCTGCAGATAATTCACTTTGGCTTATTGCGCTATCTCTAATAGCACCCGAGATATCACCAGATATATATTGGATTTTCCCCTGACCCTGAGTGTCCGGCCCCATGTGTCGGTGGTTTTCTCGGCCCCTGGTGGTCCGAGGTCGTTCCCGCTGCACAGATTCACGCGCCAGGGCCTCCTGCAGACAATGCACTTTGATTTATTGCGCTATCCCTAATAGCACCCGAGATATCACCAGATATATATTGGATTTTTCCCTGACCCTGAGTGTCCGGCCCCATGAGACGGTGGTTTTCTCGGCCCCTGGTGGTCCGAGGTCATTCCCGCTGCACAGAATCAGGCGTCAGGGCCTCCTGCAGATAATTCACGTTGGTTTATTGCGCTATCTCTAATAGCACCCGAGATATCACCAGATATATATTGGATTTTCCCCTGACCCTGAGTGTCCGGCCCCATGTGTCGGTGGTTTTCTCGGCCCCTAGTGGTCCGAGGTCGTTCCTGCTGCATAGATTCATTCGCCAGAGCCTCCTACAGACAATGCACTTTGATTTATTGCGCTATCTATAATAGCACCCGAGATATCACCAGATATATATTGGATTTTCCCCTGACCCTGAGTGTCCGGCCCCATGTGTCGGCGGTTTTCTCGGCCCCTGGTGGTCCGAGGTCGTTCCCGCTGCACAGATTCATGCGCCAGGGCCCGCTGCAGATAATTCACTTTGGTTTAGTGTGTTATCTGTAAGAGCACCCGAGATATCACCAGATATATATTGAATTTTTCAACCGACCCTGAGTGTCCGGCCCCATGAGACTGTGGTTTTCTCGGACCCTGGTGATCCGAGGTCGTTCCCGCTGCACAGATTCATGCGCCAGGGCCCGCTGCAGATAATTCACTTTGGTTTAGTGTGTTATCTGTAAGAGCACCCGAGATATCACCAGATATATATTGAATTTTTCAACCGACCCTGAGTGTCCGGCCCCATGAGACGGTGGTTTTCTCGGACCCTAGTGGTCCGAGGTCGTTCCTGCTGCATAGATTCATTCGCCAGTGCCTCCTACAGACAATGCACTTTGATTTATTGCGCTATCTGTAATAGCACCAGAGATATCACCAGATATATATTGGATTTTCCCCTGACCCTGAGTGTCCGGCCCCATGGGACGGTGGTTTTCTCGGCCCCTGGTGGTCCGAGGTCGTTCCCGCTGCCCAGATTCATGCGCCAGGGCCTCCTGCAGACAATGCACTTTGATTTATTGCGCTATCAGTAATAGCACCCGAGATATCACCAAATATATATTGAAGTTTTCCCTGACCCTGATTGTCCGGCCCCATGGTACGGTGGTTTTCTCGGCCCCTGGTGGTCCGAGGTCATTCCAGCAGCACAGATTCATGCGCGAGGGCCTCCTACAGACAATGCACTTTGATTTATTGCGCTATTTGTAATAGTACCCGAGATATCACCAGATATATATTGGATTTTCCCCTGACCGTGAGTGTCCGGCCCCATGAGACTGTGGTTTTCTCGGCCCCTGGTGGTCCGAGGTCGTTCCCGCTGCACAGATTCATGCGCCAGGGCCTCCTGCAGATAATTCACTTTGGCTTATTGCGCTATCTCTAATAGCACCCGAGATATCACCAGATATATATTGGATTTTCCCCTGACCCTGAGTGTCCGGCCCCATGTGTCGGTGGTTTTCTCGGCCCCTGGTGGTCCGAGGTCGTTCCCGCTGCACAGATTCACGCGCCAGGGCCTCCTGCAGACAATGCACTTTGATTTATTGCGCTATCCCTAATAGCACCCGAGATATCACCAGATATATATTGGATTTTTCCCTGACCCTGAGTGTCCGGCCCCATGAGACGGTGGTTTTCTCGGCCCCTGGTGGTCCGAGGTCATTCCCGCTGCACAGAATCAGGCGTCAGGGCCTCCTGCAGATAATTCACGTTGGTTTATTGCGCTATCTCTAATAGCACCCGAGATATCACCAGATATATATTGGATTTTCCCCTGACCCTGAGTGTCCGGCCCCATGTGTCGGTGGTTTTCTCGGCCCCTAGTGGTCCGAGGTCGTTCCTGCTGCATAGATTCATTCGCCAGAGCCTCCTACAGACAATGCACTTTGATTTATTGCGCTATCTATAATAGCACCCGAGATATCACCAGATATATATTGGATTTTCCCCTGACCCTGAGTGTCCGGCCCCATGTGTCGGCGGTTTTCTCGGCCCCTGGTGGTCCGAGGTCGTTCCCGCTGCACAGATTCATGCGCCAGGGCCCGCTGCAGATAATTCACTTTGGTTTAGTGTGTTATCTGTAAGAGCACCCGAGATATCACCAGATATATATTGAATTTTTCAACCGACCCTGAGTGTCCGGCCCCATGAGACTGTGGTTTTCTCGGACCCTGGTGATCCGAGGTCGTTCCCGCTGCACAGATTCATGCGCCAGGGCCCGCTGCAGATAATTCACTTTGGTTTAGTGTGTTATCTGTAAGAGCACCCGAGATATCACCAGATATATATTGAATTTTTCAACCGACCCTGAGTGTCCGGCCCCATGAGACGGTGGTTTTCTCGGACCCTAGTGGTCCGAGGTCGTTCCTGCTGCATAGATTCATTCGCCAGTGCCTCCTACAGACAATGCACTTTGATTTATTGCGCTATCTGTAATAGCACCAGAGATATCACCAGATATATATTGGATTTTCCCCTGACCCTGAGTGTCCGGCCCCATGGGACGGTGGTTTTCTCGGCCCCTGGTGGTCCGAGGTCGTTCCCGCTGCCCAGATTCATGCGCCAGGGCCTCCTGCAGACAATGCACTTTGATTTATTGCGCTATCAGTAATAGCACCCGAGATATCACCAAATATATATTGAAGTTTTCCCTGACCCTGAGTGTCCGGCCCAATGAGACGGTGGTTGTCTCGGCCCCTGGTGGTCCGAGGTCGTTCCCGCTGCACAGATTCATGCGCCAGAGCCTCCTACAGACAATGCACTTTGCTTTATTGCGCTATTCGTAATAGGACCCGAGATATCGCCTGATATATACTGGATTTTTCCCTGACCCTGAGGGTCCGGCCCCATGAGACGGTGGTTGTCTCGGCCCCTGGTGGTCCGTGGTCGATCCCGCTGCACAGACTCATGCGCCAGGGCCTCCTGCAGATAATTCACTTTGGTTTATTGCGCTATCTCTAATAGCACCCGATATATCACCAGATATATATTGGATTTTCCCCTGACCCTGAGTGTCCGGCCCCATGTGTCGGTGGTTTTCTCGGCCCCTGGTGGTCCGAGGTCGTTCCCGCTGCACAGATTCATGCGCCAGGGCCTCCTACAGGCAATGCACTTTGCTTTATTGCGCTATCTGTAATAGCACCCGAGATATCACCAGATATATATTGGATTTTCCCCTGACCCTGAGTTTTCGGCCCCATGAGACTGTGGTTTTCTCGGCCCCTGGTGGTCCGAGGTCGTTCCCACTGCACAGATTCATGCGCCGGGGCCTCCTGCAGATAATTCACTTTAGTTTATTGCGCTATCTCTAATAGCACCCGAGATATCACCAGATATATATTGGATTTTCCCCTGACCCTGAGTGTCCTGCCCCATGAGATGGTGGTTTTCTCGGCTCCTGGTGGTCCGAGGTCGTTCCCGCTGGCCAGATTCATGCGCCAGGGCCTCCTACAGACAATGCACTTTGATTTGTTGCGCTGTCTGTAATAGCACCCGAGATATCACCAGATATATATTGGATTTTTCCCTGACCCTGAGTGTCCGGCCCCATGGGACGGTGGTTTTCTCGGCCCCTGGTGGTCCGAGGTCGTTCCCGCTGCACAGATTCATGCGCCAGGGCCCGCTGCAGATAATTCACTTTGGTTTAGTGTGTTATCTGTAAGAGCACCCGAGATATCACCAGATATATATTGAATTTTTCAACCGACCCTGAGTGTCCGGCCCCATGAGACTGTGGTTTTCTCGGACCCTGGTGATCCGAGGTCGTTCCCGCTGCACAGATTCATGCGCCAGGGCCCGCTGCAGATAATTCACTTTGGTTTAGTGTGTTATCTGTAAGAGCACCCGAGATATCACCAGATATATATTGAATTTTTCAACCGACCCTGAGTGTCCGGCCCCATGAGACGGTGGTTTTCTCGGACCCTAGTGGTCCGAGGTCGTTCCTGCTGCATAGATTCATTCGCCAGTGCCTCCTACAGACAATGCACTTTGATTTATTGCGCTATCTGTAATAGCACCAGAGATATCACCAGATATATATTGGATTTTCCCCTGACCCTGAGTGTCCGGCCCCATGGGACGGTGGTTTTCTCGGCCCCTGGTGGTCCGAGGTCGTTCCCGCTGCCCAGATTCATGCGCCAGGGCCTCCTGCAGACAATGCACTTTGATTTATTGCGCTATCAGTAATAGCACCCGAGATATCACCAAATATATATTGAAGTTTTCCCTGACCCTGAGTGTCCGGCCCAATGAGACGGTGGTTGTCTCGGCCCCTGGTGGTCCGAGGTCGTTCCCGCTGCACAGATTCATGCGCCAGAGCCTCCTACAGACAATGCACTTTGCTTTATTGCGCTATTCGTAATAGGACCCGAGATATCGCCTGATATATACTGGATTTTTCCCTGACCCTGAGGGTCCGGCCCCATGAGACGGTGGTTGTCTCGGCCCCTGGTGGTCCGTGGTCGATCCCGCTGCACAGACTCATGCGCCAGGGCCTCCTGCAGATAATTCACTTTGGTTTATTGCGCTATCTCTAATAGCACCCGATATATCACCAGATATATATTGGATTTTCCCCTGACCCTGAGTGTCCGGCCCCATGTGTCGGTGGTTTTCTCGGCCCCTGGTGGTCCGAGGTCGTTCCCGCTGCACAGATTCATGCGCCAGGGCCTCCTACAGGCAATGCACTTTGCTTTATTGCGCTATCTGTAATAGCACCCGAGATATCACCAGATATATATTGGATTTTCCCCTGACCCTGAGTTTTCGGCCCCATGAGACTGTGGTTTTCTCGGCCCCTGGTGGTCCGAGGTCGTTCCCACTGCACAGATTCATGCGCCGGGGCCTCCTGCAGATAATTCACTTTAGTTTATTGCGCTATCTCTAATAGCACCCGAGATATCACCAGATATATATTGGATTTTCCCCTGACCCTGAGTGTCCTGCCCCATGAGATGGTGGTTTTCTCGGCTCCTGGTGGTCCGAGGTCGTTCCCGCTGGCCAGATTCATGCGCCAGGGCCTCCTACAGACAATGCACTTTGATTTGTTGCGCTGTCTGTAATAGCACCCGAGATATCACCAGATATATATTGGATTTTTCCCTGACCCTGAGTGTCCGGCCCCATGGGACGGTGGTTTTCTCGGCCCCTGGTGGTTCGAGGTCGTTCCCGCTGCCCAGATTCATGCGCCAGGGCCTCCTACAGACAATGCACTTTGATTTATTGCGCTATCTGTAATAGCACCCGAGATATCACCAGATATATATTGGATTTTTCCCTGACCCTGAGTGTCCGGCCCCATGAGACTGTGGTTTTCTCGGCCCCTGGTGGTCCGAGGTCGTTCCCGCTGCACAGATTCATGCGCCAGGGCCTCCTGCAGATAATTCACTTTGGATTATTGCGCTATCTCTAGTAGCACCCGAGATATCCTCAGATATATATTGGATTTTCCCCTGACCCTGAGTGTCCTGCCCCATGAGATGGTGGTTTTCTCGGCCCCTGGTGGTTCGAGGTCGATCCCGCTGCCCAGATTCATGCGCCAGGGCCTCCTACAGACAATGCACTTTGATTTATTGCGCTATCTGTAATAGCACCCGAGATATCACCAGATATATATTGGATTTTTCCCTGACCCTGAGTGTCCGGCCCCATGACACGGTGGATTTCTCGGCCCCTGGTGGTCCGGGGTCGTTCCCGCTGCACAGATTCATGCGCCAGGGCCTCCTGCAGATAATTCACTTTGGATTATTGCGCTATCTCTAGTAGCACCCGAGATATCCTCAGATATATATTGGATTTTCCCCTGACCCTGAGTGTCCTGCCCCATGAGATGGTGGTTTTCTCGGCCCCTGGTGGTTCGAGGTCGATCCCGCTGCCCAGATTCATGCGCCAGGGCCTCCTACAGACAATGCACTTTGATTTATTGCGCTATCTGTAATAGCACCCGAGATATCACCAGATATATATTGGATTTTTCCCTGACCCTGAGTGTCCGGCCCCATGACACGGTGGATTTCTCGGCCCCTGGTGGTCCGGGGTCGTTCCCGCTGCACAGATTCATGCGCCAGGGCCTCCTGCAGATAATTCACTTTGGATTATTGCGCTATCTCTAGTAGCACCCGAGATATCCTCAGATATATATTGGATTTTCCCCTGACCCTGAGTGTCCTGCCCCATGAGATGGTGGTTTTCTCGGCCCCTGGTGGTTCGAGGTCGATCCCGCTGCCCAGATTCATGCGCCAGGGCCTCCTACAGACAATGCACTTTGATTTATCGCGCTATCTCTAATGGCACCCGAGATATCACCAGATATATAATGGATTTTTCCCTGACCCTGACAGTCCGGCCCCATGAGACGGTGGTTTTCTCGGCCCCTGGTGGCCAGAGGTCGTTCCCGCTGCCCAGATTCATGCGCCAGGGCCTCCTACAGACAACGCACTTTGATTTATTGCGCTATCTGTAATAGCACCCGAGATATCACCAGATATATATTGGATTTTCTCTGACCCTGAGTGTCCGGCCCCATCAGACCGTGGTTTTCACGGCCCCTGGTGGTCCGAGGTGGTTCCCGCTGCACAGATTCCTGCGCCAGGGCCCCCTGCAGATAATTCACTTTGGTTTATTGCGCTATCTCTAATAGCACCCGTGATATCACCAGATATATATTGGATTTTCCCCTGACCCTGAGTGTCCGGCCCCATGAGACTGTGGTTTTCTCGGCCCCTGGTGGTCCGAGGTCGTTCCCGCTGCACAGATTCATGCGCCAGGGCCTCCTGCAGATAATTCACTTTGGCTTATTGCGCTATCTCTAATAGCACCCGAGATATCACCAGATATATATTGGATTTTCCCCTGACCCTGAGTGTCCGGCCCCATGTGTCGGTGGTTTTCTCGGCCCCTGGTGGTCCGAGGTCGTTCCCGCTTCACAGATTCACGCGCCAGGGCCTCCTGCAGACAATGCACTTTGATTTATTGCGCTATCCCTAATAGCACCCGAGATATCACCAGATATATATTGGATTTTCCCCTGACCCTGAGTGTCCGGCCCCATGAGACGGTGGTTTTCTCGGCCCCTGGTGGTCCGAGGTCATTCCCGCTGCACAGAATCAGGCGCCAGGGCCTCCTGCAGATAATTCACGTTGGTTTATTGCGCTATCTCTAATAGCACCCGATATATCACCAGATATATATTGGATTTTCCCCTGACCCTGAGTGTCCGTCCCCATGTGTCGGTGGTTTTCTCGGCCCCTGGTGGTCCGAGGTCGTTCCCGCTGCACAGATTCATGCGCCAGGGCCTCCTACAGGCAATGCACTTTGCTTTATTGCGCTATCTGTAATAGCACCCGAGATATCACCAGATATATATTGGATTTTCCCCTGACCCTGAGTTTTCGGCCCCATGAGACTGTGGTTTTCTCGGCCCCTGGTGGTCCGAGGTCGTTCCCACTGCACAGATTCATGCGCCGGGGCCTCCTGCAGATAATTCACTTTAGTTTATTGCGCTATCTCTAATAGCACCCGAGATATCACCAGATTTATATTGGATTTTCCCCTGACCCTGAGTGTCCTGCCCCATGAGATGGTGGTTTTCTCGGCTCCTGGTGGTCCGAGGTCGTTCCCGCTGGCCAGATTCATGCGCCAGGGCCTCCTACAGACAATGCACTTTGATTTGTTGCGCTGTCTGTAATAGCACCCGAGATATCACCAGATATATATTGGATTTTTCCCTGACCCTGAGTGTCCGGCCCCATGGGACGGTGGTTTTCTCGGCCCCTGGTGGTTCGAGGTCGTTCCCGCTGCCCAGATTCATGCGCCAGGGCCTCCTACAGACAATGCACTTTGATTTATTGCGCTATCTGTAATAGCACCCGAGATATCACCAGATATATATTGGATTTTTCCCTGACCCTGAGTGTCCGGCCCCATGACACGGTGGATTTCTCGGCCCCTGGTGGTCCGAGGTCGTTCCCGCTGCACAGATTCATGCGCCAGGGCCTCCTGCAGATAATCCACTTTGGATTATTGCGCTATCTCTAGTAGCACCCGAGATATCCTCAGATATATATTGGATTTTCCCCTGACCCTGAGTGTCCTGCCCCATGAGATGGTGGTTTTCTCGGCCCCTGGTGGTTCGAGGTCGATCCCGCTGCCCAGATTCATGCGCCAGGGCCTCCTACAGACAATGCACTTTGATTTATTGCGCTATCTGTAATAGCACCCGAGATATCACCAGATATATATTGGATTTTTCCCTGACCCTGAGTGTCCGGCCCCATGACACGGTGGATTTCTCGGCCCCTGGTGGTCCGGGGTCGTTCCCGCTGCACAGATTCATGCGCCAGGGCCTCCTGCAGATAATTCACTTTGGATTATTGCGCTATCTCTAGTAGCACCCGAGATATCCTCAGATATATATATAGGATTTTCCCCTGACCCTGAGTGTCCGGCCCCATGAGACGGTGGTTTTCTCGGCCCCTGGTTGTCCGAGGTCGTTGCCGCTGCACAGATTCATGCGACAGGGCCTCCCGCAGACAATGCACTTTGATTTATCGCGCTATCTCTAATGGCACCCGAGATATCACCAGATATATAATGGATTTTTCCCTGACCCTGACAGTCCGGCCCCATGAGACGGTGGTTTTCTCGGCCCCTGGTGGCCAGAGGTCGTTCCCGCTGCCCAGATTCATGCGCCAGGGCCTCCTACAGACAACGCACTTTGATTTATTACGCTATCTGTAATAGCACCCGAGATATCACCAGATATATATTGGATTTTCTCTGACCCTGAGTGTCCGGCCCCATCAGACCGTGGTTTTCACGGCCCCTGGTGGTCCGAGGTGGTTCCCGCTGCACAGATTCCTGCGCCAGGGCCCCCTGCAGATAATTCACTTTGGTTTATTGCGCTATCTCTAATAGCACTCGAGATATCACCTGATATATATTTGATTTTTCCCTGACCCTGAGTGTCCGGCCCCATGAGACGGTGGTTTTCTCGGCCCCTGGTGGTCCGAGGTCGTTCCCGCTGCCCAGATTCATGCGCCTGGGCCTCCTACAGATAATGCACTTTCATTTATTGCTCTATCTGTAATAGCACCGGAGATATCACCAGATATATATTGGATTTTTCCCTGACCCTGAGTGTCCGGCCCCATGAGACGGTGGTTTTCTCGGCCCCTGTTGGTCCGAGGTCGTTCCCGCTGCACAGATGCATGCGCCAGGGCCTCCTGCAGATAATTCACTTTGGTTTATTGCGCTATCTCTAATAGCACGCGAGATATCACCAGATATACATTGGATTTTCCCCTGACCCTGAGTGTCCGGCCCCACGAGACTGTGGTTTTCTCGGCCCCTGGTATTCCGAGGTCGTTCCCGCTGCACAGATTCATGCGCCAGGGCGTCCTGCAGATAATGCACTTTGGTTTATTGCGCTATCTGTAATAGCACCCAAGATATCACCAGATATATATTGGATTTTTCCCTGACCCTGAGTGTCCGGCCCCATGAGACGGTGGTTGTCTCGGCCCCTGGTGGTCCGAGGTCGTTCCCGCTGCACAGACTCATGCGCCAGGGCCTCCTGCAGACAATGCACTTGGACATATCGCGCTATCTCTAATGGCACCCAAGATATCAGCACATACATCCTGGATTTTTACATGACCCTGAGCTTCCGGCCCCATGAGACTGTGGTTTTCTCGGCCCCTGGTAGTCCGAGGTCGTTCCCGCAGCACAGATTCATGCGCCAGGGCCTCCTACAGACAATGCACTTTGATTTATTGCGCTATTTGTAATAGCACCCGAGATATCACCTGATATATATTGGATTTTTCCCTGACCCTGAGTGTCCGGCCCCATGAGACGGTGGTTTTCTCGGCCCCTGGTGGTCCTAGGTCGTTCCCGCTGCACAGACTCATGCGCCAGGGGCTCCTGCAGATAATTCACTTTGGTTTATTGCGCTATCTCTAGTAGCACCCGAGATATCACCCGATATATATTCGATTTTTCCCTGACCCTGATTGTCCGGCCCCATGGTACGGTGGTTTTCTCGGCCCCTGGTGGTCCGAGGTCATTCCAGCAGCACAGATTCATGCGCGAGGGCCTCCTACAGACAATGCACTTTGATTTATTGCGCTATTTGTAATAGTACCCGAGATATCACCAGATATATATTGGATTTTCCCCTGACCGTGAGTGTCCGGCCCCATGAGACTGTGGTTTTCTCGGCCCCTGGTGGTCCGAGGTCGTTCCCGCTGCACAGATTCATGCGCCAGGGCCTCCTGCAGATAATTCACTTTGGCTTATTGCGCTATCTCTAATAGCACCCGAGATATCACCAGATATATATTGGATTTTCCCCTGACCCTGAGTGTCCGGCCCCATGTGTCGGTGGTTTTCTCGGCCCCTGGTGGTCCGAGGTCGTTCCCGCTGCACAGATTCACGCGCCAGGGCCTCCTGCAGACAATGCACTTTGATTTATTGCGCTATCCCTAATAGCACCCGAGATATCACCAGATATATATTGGATTTTTCCCTGACCCTGAGTGTCCGGCCCCATGAGACGGTGGTTTTCTCGGCCCCTGGTGGTCCGAGGTCATTCCCGCTGCACAGAATCAGGCGTCAGGGCCTCCTGCAGATAATTCACGTTGGTTTATTGCGCTATCTCTAATAGCACCCGAGATATCACCAGATATATATTGGATTTTCCCCTGACCCTGAGTGTCCGGCCCCATGTGTCGGTGGTTTTCTCGGCCCCTAGTGGTCCGAGGTCGTTCCTGCTGCATAGATTCATTCGCCAGAGCCTCCTACAGACAATGCACTTTGATTTATTGCGCTATCTATAATAGCACCCGAGATATCACCAGATATATATTGGATTTTCCCCTGACCCTGAGTGTCCGGCCCCATGTGTCGGCGGTTTTCTCGGCCCCTGGTGGTCCGAGGTCGTTCCCGCTGCACAGATTCATGCGCCAGGGCCCGCTGCAGATAATTCACTTTGGTTTAGTGTGTTATCTGTAAGAGCACCCGAGATATCACCAGATATATATTGAATTTTTCAACCGACCCTGAGTGTCCGGCCCCATGAGACTGTGGTTTTCTCGGACCCTGGTGATCCGAGGTCGTTCCCGCTGCACAGATTCATGCGCCAGGGCCCGCTGCAGATAATTCACTTTGGTTTAGTGTGTTATCTGTAAGAGCACCCGAGATATCACCAGATATATATTGAATTTTTCAACCGACCCTGAGTGTCCGGCCCCATGAGACGGTGGTTTTCTCGGACCCTAGTGGTCCGAGGTCGTTCCTGCTGCATAGATTCATTCGCCAGTGCCTCCTACAGACAATGCACTTTGATTTATTGCGCTATCTGTAATAGCACCAGAGATATCACCAGATATATATTGGATTTTCCCCTGACCCTGAGTGTCCGGCCCCATGGGACGGTGGTTTTCTCGGCCCCTGGTGGTCCGAGGTCGTTCCCGCTGCCCAGATTCATGCGCCAGGGCCTCCTGCAGACAATGCACTTTGATTTATTGCGCTATCAGTAATAGCACCCGAGATATCACCAAATATATATTGAAGTTTTCCCTGACCCTGAGTGTCCGGCCCAATGAGACGGTGGTTGTCTCGGCCCCTGGTGGTCCGAGGTCGTTCCCGCTGCACAGATTCATGCGCCAGAGCCTCCTACAGACAATGCACTTTGCTTTATTGCGCTATTCGTAATAGGACCCGAGATATCGCCTGATATATACTGGATTTTTCCCTGACCCTGAGGGTCCGGCCCCATGAGACGGTGGTTGTCTCGGCCCCTGGTGGTCCGTGGTCGATCCCGCTGCACAGACTCATGCGCCAGGGCCTCCTGCAGATAATTCACTTTGGTTTATTGCGCTATCTCTAATAGCACCCGATATATCACCAGATATATATTGGATTTTCCCCTGACCCTGAGTGTCCGGCCCCATGTGTCGGTGGTTTTCTCGGCCCCTGGTGGTCCGAGGTCGTTCCCGCTGCACAGATTCATGCGCCAGGGCCTCCTACAGGCAATGCACTTTGCTTTATTGCGCTATCTGTAATAGCACCCGAGATATCACCAGATATATATTGGATTTTCCCCTGACCCTGAGTTTTCGGCCCCATGAGACTGTGGTTTTCTCGGCCCCTGGTGGTCCGAGGTCGTTCCCACTGCACAGATTCATGCGCCGGGGCCTCCTGCAGATAATTCACTTTAGTTTATTGCGCTATCTCTAATAGCACCCGAGATATCACCAGATATATATTGGATTTTCCCCTGACCCTGAGTGTCCTGCCCCATGAGATGGTGGTTTTCTCGGCTCCTGGTGGTCCGAGGTCGTTCCCGCTGGCCAGATTCATGCGCCAGGGCCTCCTACAGACAATGCACTTTGATTTGTTGCGCTGTCTGTAATAGCACCCGAGATATCACCAGATATATATTGGATTTTTCCCTGACCCTGAGTGTCCGGCCCCATGGGACGGTGGTTTTCTCGGCCCCTGGTGGTTCGAGGTCGTTCCCGCTGCCCAGATTCATGCGCCAGGGCCTCCTACAGACAATGCACTTTGATTTATTGCGCTATCTGTAATAGCACCCGAGATATCACCAGATATATATTGGATTTTTCCCTGACCCTGAGTGTCCGGCCCCATGACACGGTGGATTTCTCGGCCCCTGGTGGTCCGAGGTCGTTCCCGCTGCACAGATTCATGCGCCAGGGCCTCCTGCAGATAATTCACTTTGGATTATTGCGCTATCTCTAGTAGCACCCGAGATATCCTCAGATATATATTGGATTTTCCCCTGACCCTGAGTGTCCTGCCCCATGAGATGGTGGTTTTCTCGGCCCCTGGTGGTTCGAGGTCGATCCCGCTGCCCAGATTCATGCGCCAGGGCCTCCTACAGACAATGCACTTTGATTTATTGCGCTATCTGTAATAGCACCCGAGATATCACCAGATATATATTGGATTTTTCCCTGACCCTGAGTGTCCGGCCCCATGACACGGTGGATTTCTCGGCCCCTGGTGGTCCGGGGTCGTTCCCGCTGCACAGATTCATGCGCCAGGGCCTCCTGCAGATAATTCACTTTGGATTATTGCGCTATCTCTAGTAGCACCCGAGATATCCTCAGATATATATTGGATTTTCCCCTGACCCTGAGTGTCCTGCCCCATGAGATGGTGGTTTTCTCGGCCCCTGGTGGTTCGAGGTCGATCCCGCTGCCCAGATTCATGCGCCAGGGCCTCCTACAGACAATGCACTTTGATTTATTGCGCTATCTGTAATAGCACCCGAGATATCACCAGATATATATTGGATTTTTCCCTGACCCTGAGTGTCCGGCCCCATGACACGGTGGATTTCTCGGCCCCTGGTGGTCCGGGGTCGTTCCCGCTGCACAGATTCATGCGCCAGGGCCTCCTGCAGATAATTCACTTTGGATTATTGCGCTATCTCTAGTAGCACCCGAGATATCCTCAGATATATATTGGATTTTCCCCTGACCCTGAGTGTCCTGCCCCATGAGATGGTGGTTTTCTCGGCCCCTGGTGGTTCGAGGTCGATCCCGCTGCCCAGATTCATGCGCCAGGGCCTCCTACAGACAATGCACTTTGATTTATCGCGCTATCTCTAATGGCACCCGAGATATCACCAGATATATAATGGATTTTTCCCTGACCCTGACAGTCCGGCCCCATGAGACGGTGGTTTTCTCGGCCCCTGGTGGCCAGAGGTCGTTCCCGCTGCCCAGATTCATGCGCCAGGGCCTCCTACAGACAACGCACTTTGATTTATTGCGCTATCTGTAATAGCACCCGAGATATCACCAGATATATACTGGATTTTCTCTGACCCTGAGTGTCCGGCCCCATCAGACCGTGGTTTTCACGGCCCCTGGTGGTCCGAGGTGGTTCCCGCTGCACAGATTCCTGCGCCAGGGCCCCCTGCAGATAATTCACTTTGGTTTATTGCGCTATCTCTAATAGCACCCGTGATATCACCAGATATATATTGGATTTTCCCCTGACCCTGAGTGTCCGGCCCCATGAGACTGTGGTTTTCTCGGCCCCTGGTGGTCCGAGGTCGTTCCCGCTGCACAGATTCATGCGCCAGGGCCTCCTGCAGATAATTCACTTTGGCTTATTGCGCTATCTCTAATAGCACCCGAGATATCACCAGATATATATTGGATTTTCCCCTGACCCTGAGTGTCCGGCCCCATGTGTCGGTGGTTTTCTCGGCCCCTGGTGGTCCGAGGTCGTTCCCGCTTCACAGATTCACGCGCCAGGGCCTCCTGCAGACAATGCACTTTGATTTATTGCGCTATCCCTAATAGCACCCGAGATATCACCAGATATATATTGGATTTTTCCCTGACCCTGAGTGTCCGGCCCCATGAGACGGTGGTTTTCTCGGCCCCTGGTGGTCCGAGGTCATTCCCGCTGCACAGAATCAGGCGCCAGGGCCTCCTGCAGATAATTCACGTTGGTTTATTGCGCTATCTCTAATAGCACCCGATATATCACCAGATATATATTGGATTTTCCCCTGACCCTGAGTGTCCGTCCCCATGTGTCGGTGGTTTTCTCGGCCCCTGGTGGTCCGAGGTCGTTCCCGCTGCACAGATTCATGCGCCAGGGCCTCCTACAGGCAATGCACTTTGCTTTATTGCGCTATCTGTAATAGCACCCGAGATATCACCAGATATATATTGGATTTTCCCCTGACCCTGAGTTTTCGGCCCCATGAGACTGTGGTTTTCTCGGCCCCTGGTGGTCCGAGGTCGTTCCCACTGCACAGATTCATGCGCCGGGGCCTCCTGCAGATAATTCACTTTAGTTTATTGCGCTATCTCTAATAGCACCCGAGATATCACCAGATTTATATTGGATTTTCCCCTGACCCTGAGTGTCCTGCCCCATGAGATGGTGGTTTTCTCGGCTCCTGGTGGTCCGAGGTCGTTCCCGCTGGCCAGATTCATGCGCCAGGGCCTCCTACAGACAATGCACTTTGATTTGTTGCGCTGTCTGTAATAGCACCCGAGATATCACCAGATATATATTGGATTTTTCCCTGACCCTGAGTGTCCGGCCCCATGGGACGGTGGTTTTCTCGGCCCCTGGTGGTTCGAGGTCGTTCCCGCTGCCCAGATTCATGCGCCAGGGCCTCCTACAGACAATGCACTTTGATTTATTGCGCTATCTGTAATAGCACCCGAGATATCACCAGATATATATTGGATTTTTCCCTGACCCTGAGTGTCCGGCCCCATGACACGGTGGATTTCTCGGCCCCTGGTGGTCCGAGGTCGTTCCCGCTGCACAGATTCATGCGCCAGGGCCTCCTGCAGATAATCCACTTTGGATTATTGCGCTATCTCTAGTAGCACCCGAGATATCCTCAGATATATATTGGATTTTCCCCTGACCCTGAGTGTCCTGCCCCATGAGATGGTGGTTTTCTCGGCCCCTGGTGGTTCGAGGTCGATCCCGCTGCCCAGATTCATGCGCCAGGGCCTCCTACAGACAATGCACTTTGATTTATTGCGCTATCTGTAATAGCACCCGAGATATCACCAGATATATATTGGATTTTTCCCTGACCCTGAGTGTCCGGCCCCATGACACGGTGGATTTCTCGGCCCCTGGTGGTCCGGGGTCGTTCCCGCTGCACAGATTCATGCGCCAGGGCCTCCTGCAGATAATTCACTTTGGATTATTGCGCTATCTCTAGTAGCACCCGAGATATCCTCAGATATATATATAGGATTTTCCCCTGACCCTGAGTGTCCGGCCCCATGAGACGGTGGTTTTCTCGGCCCCTGGTTGTCCGAGGTCGTTGCCGCTGCACAGATTCATGCGACAGGGCCTCCCGCAGACAATGCACTTCGATTTATCGCGCTATCTCTAATGGCACCCGAGATATCACCAGATATATAATGGATTTTTCCCTGACCCTGACAGTCCGGCCCCATGAGACGGTGGTTTTCTCGGCCCCTGGTGGCCAGAGGTCGTTCCCGCTGCCCAGATTCATGCGCCAGGGCCTCCTACAGACAACGCACTTTGATTTATTACGCTATCTGTAATAGCACCCGAGATATCACCAGATATATATTGGATTTTCTCTGACCCTGAGTGTCCGGCCCCATCAGACCGTGGTTTTCACGGCCCCTGGTGGTCCGAGGTGGTTCCCGCTGCACAGATTCCTGCGCCAGGGCCCCCTGCAGATAATTCACTTTGGTTTATTGCGCTATCTGTAATAGCACCCGAGATATCACCAGATATATATTGGATTTTCCCCTGACCCTGAGTTTTCGGCCCCATGAGACTGTGGTTTTCTCGGCCCCTGGTGGTCCGAGGTCGTTCCCGCTGCACAGATGCATGGGCCAGGGCCTCCTGCAGATAATTCACTTTGTTTTATTGCGCTATATCTAATAGCACCCGAGATATCACCAGATATATATTGGATTTTCCCCTGACCCTGACAGTCCGGCCCCATGAGACGGTGGTTTTCTCGGCCCCTGGTGGTCCGAGGTAGTTCCCGCAGGCCAGATTCATGCGCCAGGGCCTCCTACAGACAATGCACTTTGATTTATTGCCCTATCTGTAATAGCACCCGAGATATCACCAGATATATATTGGATTTTCCCCTGACCCTGAGTGTCCGCCCCCATGAGACGGTGGGTTTCTCGGCCCCTGGTGGTCCGAGGTCGTTCCCGCTGACCAGATTCATGCGCCAGGGCATCCTACAGACAATGCACTTTGATTTATCGCGCTATCTCTAATGGCACCCGAGATATCACCAGATATATATTGGATTTTCCCCTGACCCTGAGTGTCCGGCCCCATGAGACTGTGGTTTTCTCGGCCCCTGGTGGTCCGAGGTCGTTCCCGCTGCCCAGATTCATGCGCCTGGGCCTCCTACAGACAATGCACTTTGATTTATTGCGCTATCTCTAATAGCACCCGAGATATCACCAGATATATATTGGATTTTTCCCTGACCCTGAGTGTCCGGCCCCATGAGACGGTGGTTTCCTCGGCCCCTGGTGATCCGAGGTCGTTCCCGCTGCACAGATTCATGCGCCAAGGATTCCTGCAGACAATGCACCTTGATTTATCGCGCTATCTCTAATAGCACCCGAGATATCACCAGATATATATTGGATTTTCCCCTGACCCTGAGTGTCCTGCCCCATGAGATGGTGGTTTTCTCGGCCCCTGGTGGTTCGAGGTCGATCCCGCTGCCCAGATTCATGCGCCAGGGCCTCCTACAGACAATGCACTTTGATTTATCGCGCTATCTCTAATGGCACCCGAGATATCACCAGATATATAATGGATTTTTCCCTGACCCTGACAGTCCGGCCCCATGAGACGGTGGTTTTCTCGGCCCCTGGTGGCCAGAGGTCGTTCCCGCTGCCCAGATTCATGCGCCAGGGCCTCCTACAGACAACGCACTTTGATTTATTGCGCTATCTGTAATAGCACCCGAGATATCACCAGATATATATTGGATTTTCTCTGACCCTGAGTGTCCGGCCCCATCAGACCGTGGTTTTCACGGCCCCTGGTGGTCCGAGGTGGTTCCCGCTGCACAGATTCCTGCGCCAGGGCCCCCTGCAGATAATTCACTTTGGTTTATTGCGCTATCTCTAATAGCACCCGTGATATCACCAGATATATATTGGATTTTCCCCTGACCCTGAGTGTCCGGCCCCATGAGACTGTGGTTTTCTCGGCCCCTGGTGGTCCGAGGTCGTTCCCGCTGCACAGATTCATGCGCCAGGGCCTCCTGCAGATAATTCACTTTGGCTTATTGCGCTATCTCTAATAGCACCCGAGATATCACCAGATATATATTGGATTTTCCCCTGACCCTGAGTGTCCGGCCCCATGTGTCGGTGGTTTTCTCGGCCCCTGGTGGTCCGAGGTCGTTCCCGCTTCACAGATTCACGCGCCAGGGCCTCCTGCAGACAATGCACTTTGATTTATTGCGCTATCCCTAATAGCACCCGAGATATCACCAGATATATATTGGATTTTTCCCTGACCCTGAGTGTCCGGCCCCATGAGACGGTGGTTTTCTCGGCCCCTGGTGGTCCGAGGTCATTCCCGCTGCACAGAATCAGGCGCCAGGGCCTCCTGCAGATAATTCACGTTGGTTTATTGCGCTATCTCTAATAGCACCCGATATATCACCAGATATATATTGGATTTTCCCCTGACCCTGAGTGTCCGTCCCCATGTGTCGGTGGTTTTCTCGGCCCCTGGTGGTCCGAGGTCGTTCCCGCTGCACAGATTCATGCGCCAGGGCCTCCTACAGGCAATGCACTTTGCTTTATTGCGCTATCTGTAATAGCACCCGAGATATCACCAGATATATATTGGATTTTCCCCTGACCCTGAGTTTTCGGCCCCATGAGACTGTGGTTTTCTCGGCCCCTGGTGGTCCGAGGTCGTTCCCACTGCACAGATTCATGCGCCGGGGCCTCCTGCAGATAATTCACTTTAGTTTATTGCGCTATCTCTAATAGCACCCGAGATATCACCAGATTTATATTGGATTTTCCCCTGACCCTGAGTGTCCTGCCCCATGAGATGGTGGTTTTCTCGGCTCCTGGTGGTCCGAGGTCGTTCCCGCTGGCCAGATTCATGCGCCAGGGCCTCCTACAGACAATGCACTTTGATTTGTTGCGCTGTCTGTAATAGCACCCGAGATATCACCAGATATATATTGGATTTTTCCCTGACCCTGAGTGTCCGGCCCCATGGGACGGTGGTTTTCTCGGCCCCTGGTGGTTCGAGGTCGTTCCCGCTGCCCAGATTCATGCGCCAGGGCCTCCTACAGACAATGCACTTTGATTTATTGCGCTATCTGTAATAGCACCCGAGATATCACCAGATATATATTGGATTTTTCCCTGACCCTGAGTGTCCGGCCCCATGACACGGTGGATTTCTCGGCCCCTGGTGGTCCGAGGTCGTTCCCGCTGCACAGATTCATGCGCCAGGGCCTCCTGCAGATAATCCACTTTGGATTATTGCGCTATCTCTAGTAGCACCCGAGATATCCTCAGATATATATTGGATTTTCCCCTGACCCTGAGTGTCCTGCCCCATGAGATGGTGGTTTTCTCGGCCCCTGGTGGTTCGAGGTCGATCCCGCTGCCCAGATTCATGCGCCAGGGCCTCCTACAGACAATGCACTTTGATTTATTGCGCTATCTGTAATAGCACCCGAGATATCACCAGATATATATTGGATTTTTCCCTGACCCTGAGTGTCCGGCCCCATGACACGGTGGATTTCTCGGCCCCTGGTGGTCCGGGGTCGTTCCCGCTGCACAGATTCATGCGCCAGGGCCTCCTGCAGATAATTCACTTTGGATTATTGCGCTATCTCTAGTAGCACCCGAGATATCCTCAGATATATATATAGGATTTTCCCCTGACCCTGAGTGTCCGGCCCCATGAGACGGTGGTTTTCTCGGCCCCTGGTTGTCCGAGGTCGTTGCCGCTGCACAGATTCATGCGACAGGGCCTCCCGCAGACAATGCACTTTGATTTATCGCGCTATCTCTAATGGCACCCGAGATATCACCAGATATATAATGGATTTTTCCCTGACCCTGACAGTCCGGCCCCATGAGACGGTGGTTTTCTCGGCCCCTGGTGGCCAGAGGTCGTTCCCGCTGCCCAGATTCATGCGCCAGGGCCTCCTACAGACAACGCACTTTGATTTATTACGCTATCTGTAATAGCACCCGAGATATCACCAGATATATATTGGATTTTCTCTGACCCTGAGTGTCCGGCCCCATCAGACCGTGGTTTTCACGGCCCCTGGTGGTCCGAGGTGGTTCCCGCTGCACAGATTCCTGCGCCAGGGCCCCCTGCAGATAATTCACTTTGGTTTATTGCGCTATCTGTAATAGCACCCGAGATATCACCAGATATATATTGGATTTTCCCCTGACCCTGAGTTTTCGGCCCCATGAGACTGTGGTTTTCTCGGCCCCTGGTGGTCCGAGGTCGTTCCCGCTGCACAGATGCATGGGCCAGGGCCTCCTGCAGATAATTCACTTTGTTTTATTGCGCTATATCTAATAGCACCCGAGATATCACCAGATATATATTGGATTTTCCCCTGACCCTGACAGTCCGGCCCCATGAGACGGTGGTTTTCTCGGCCCCTGGTGGTCCGAGGTAGTTCCCGCAGGCCAGATTCATGCGCCAGGGCCTCCTACAGACAATGCACTTTGATTTATTGCCCTATCTGTAATAGCACCCGAGATATCACCAGATATATATTGGATTTTCCCCTGACCCTGAGTGTCCGCCCCCATGAGACGGTGGGTTTCTCGGCCCCTGGTGGTCCGAGGTCGTTCCCGCTGACCAGATTCATGCGCCAGGGCATCCTACAGACAATGCACTTTGATTTATCGCGCTATCTCTAATGGCACCCGAGATATCACCAGATATATATTGGATTTTCCCCTGACCCTGAGTGTCCGGCCCCATGAGACTGTGGTTTTCTCGGCCCCTGGTGGTCCGAGGTCGTTCCCGCTGCCCAGATTCATGCGCCTGGGCCTCCTACAGACAATGCACTTTGATTTATTGCGCTATCTCTAATAGCACCCGAGATATCACCAGATATATATTGGATTTTTCCCTGACCCTGAGTGTCCGGCCCCATGAGACGGTGGTTTCCTCGGCCCCTGGTGATCCGAGGTCGTTGCCGCTGCACAGATTCATGCGCCAAGGATTCCTGCAGACAATGCACCTTGATTTATCGCGCTATCTCTAATAGCACCCGAGATATCACCAGATATATATTGGATTTTTCCCTGACCCTGAGTGTCCGGCCCCATGTGACGGTGGTTTTCTCGGCCCCTCGTGGTCCGAGGTCGTTCCCGCTGCACAGATTCATGCGCCAGGGCCTCCTGCAGAAAATTCACTTTGGTTTATTGCGCTATCTCTAATAGCACCCAAGATATGACCAGATGTATATTGGATTTTCCCCTGACCCTGAGTGTTCGGCCCCATGAGACTGTGGTTTTCTCGGTCCCTGGTGGTCCGAGGTCGTTCCCACTGCACAGATTCATGCGCCAGGGCCTCCTGCAGACAATGCACTTTGATTTATCGCGCTATCTGTAATAGATCCCGAGATATCACCAGATATATGCTGGATTTTTACATTGCATTGGGTGACGGATACCGAAAATCTGTAATTTTCTCGGCCCCTGGTGGTCCCAGGTCGTTGCCGCTGCACAGATTCATGCGCCAGGTGCTCCTGCAGACAATGCACTTTGATTTATTGCGCTATCTGTAATAGCACCCGTGATATCACCAGATATATATTGGATTTTTCCCTGACCCTGAGTGTCCGGCCCCATGATACTGTGGTTTTCTAGGCCCCTGGTGGTCCGAGTTCGTTCCTGCTGCACAGACTAATGCGCCAGGGCCTCCTACAGACAATGCACTATGATTTATCGCGCTATCTGTAATAGCAGCCGAGATATCACCAGATATATATTGGATTTTCCCCTGACCCTGAGTGTCCGGCCCCATGAGACGGTGGTTTTCTCGGCCCCTGGTGGTCCGAGGTCGTTCCCGCTGCACGCATTCATGCGCCAGGGCTTCCTGCAGACAATGCACTTTGATTTATCGCGCTATCTGTAATAGAACCCGAGATATCGCCAGATATATATTGCATTTTTACATGACATTGGGTGACGGGTACTGGAAATCTGTAATTTTCTCGGCCCCAGGTGGTCCGATGTCGTTCCTGCTGCACAGATTCATGCGCAAGGGCCTCCTACGGACAATGCACTTTGATTTATCGCGCTATCTCTAATAGCACCCGAGATATCACCAGATATATATTGGATTTTTCCCTGACCCTGAGTGTCCGGCCCCATGAGACGGTGGTTTTCTCGGCCCCTGGTGGTCCGAGGTCGTTCCCGCTGCACAGATTCATGCGCCAGGGCCTCCTGCAGAAAACCCACTTTGGTTTATTGCGCTATCTCTAATAGCACCCAAGATATGACCAGATGTATATTGGATTTTCCCCTGACCCTGAGTGTTCGGCCCTATGAGACTGTGGTTTTCTCGGTCCCTGGTGGTCCGAGGTCGTTCCCACTGCACAGATTCATGCGCCAGGGCCTCCTGCAGACAATGCACTTTGATTTATCGCGCTATCTGTAATAGATCCCGAGATATCACCAGATATATGCTGGATTTTTACATTGCATTGGGTGACGGATACCGAAAATCTGTAATTTTCTCGGCCCCTGGTGGTCCCAGGTCGTTGCCGCTGCACAGATTCATGCGCCAGGTCCTCCTGCAGACAATGCACTTTGATTTATTGCGCTATCTGTAACAGCACCCGTGATATCACCAGATATATATTGGATTTTTCCCTGACCCTGAGTGTCCGGCCCCATGAGACTGTGGTTTTCTCGGCCCCTGGTAGTCCGAGGTCGTTGCCGCTGCCCAGATTCATGCGCCAGGGCCTCCTGCAAATAATTCACTTTGGATTATTGCGCTATCTCTAATAGCACCCGAGATATCACCAGATATATATTGGATTTTTCCCTGACCCTGAGTGTCCGGCCCAATAAGGCGGTGGTTTTCTCGGCACCTGGTGGTCCGAGGTCGTTCCCGCTGCCCAGATTCATGCGCCAGGGCCTCCTGCAGACAATGCACTTTGATTTATCGCGCTATCTGTAATAGAACCCGAGATATCACCAGATATATATTGGATTTTTACATGACATTGGGTGACCGATACCGAAAATCTGTAATTTTCTCGGCCCCTGGTGGTCCGATGTCGTTCCTGCTGCACAGATTCATGCACGAGGGCCTCCTACGGACAATGCACTTTGATTTAGTGCGCTATCTCTAATAGCACCCGAGATATCACCAGATATATATTGGATTTTTCTGTGACCCTGAGTGTCCGGCCCCATGAGACGGTGGTTTTCTCGGCCCCTGGTGGTCCGAGGTCGTTCCTGCTGGCCAGACTCATGCGCCAGGGCCTCCTACAGACAATGCACTTTGATTTATTGCGCTATCTGTAATAGCACCCGAGTTATCACCAGATATATATTGTATTTTCCCCTGACCCTGACAGTCCGGCCCCATGAGACAGTGATTTTCTCGGCCCCTGGTGGTCCCAGGTCGTTCCCGCTGGCCAGACTCATGCGCCAGGGCCTCCTACAGACAATGCACTTTGATTTATTGCGCTATCTCTAATAGCACCCGAGATATCACCAGATATATATTGGATTTTTCCATGACCATGAGTGTCCGGCCCCATGAGACGGTGGTTTTCTCGGCCGCTGGTTGTCCGAGATCGTTCCCGCTGCACAGATTCATGCGCTAGGGCCTCCTGCAGATAATACACTTTGGTTTATTGCGCTATCTCTAATAGCACCCGAGATATCACCAGATATATATTCGATTTTCCCCTGACCCTGAGTGTCCGGCCCCATGAGACGGTGGTTTTCTCGGCCCCTGGGGGCCGACGTCGTTCCCGCTGCACAGATTCATGCGCCAGGGCCTCCTACAGACAATGCACTTTTATTTATTGAGCTATCTGTAATATCACCCGAGATATCACCAGATATATATTGGATTTTTCCCTGACCCTGAGTGTCCGGCCCCATGACACGGTGGATTTCTCGGCCCCTGGTGGTCCGAGGTCGTTCCCGCTGCACAGATTCATGCGCCAGGGCCTCCTGCAGATAATTCACTTTGGATTATTGCGCTATCTCTAGTAGCACCCGAGATATCCTCAGATATATATTGGATTTTCCCCTGACCCTGAGTGTCCTGCCCCATGAGATGGTGGTTTTCTCGGCCCCTGGTGGTTCGAGGTCGATCCCGCTGCCCAGATTCATGCGCCAGGGCCTCCTACAGACAATGCACTTTGATTTATTGCGCTATCTGTAATAGCACCCGAGATATCACCAGATATATATTGGATTTTTCCCTGACCCTGAGTGTCCGGCCCCATGACACGGTGGATTTCTCGGCCCCTGGAGGTCCGGGGTCGTTCCCGCTGCACAGATTCATGCGCCAGGGCCTCCTGCAGATAATTCACTTTGGATTATTGCGCTATCTCTAGTAGCACCCGAGATATCCTCAGATATATATTGGATTTTCCCCTGACCCTGAGTGTCCTGCCCCATGAGATGGTGGTTTTCTCGGCCCCTGGTGGTTCGAGGTCGATCCCGCTGCCCAGATTCATGCGCCAGGGCCTCCTACAGACAATGCACTTTGATTTATTGCGCTATCTGTAATAGCACCCGAGATATCACCAGATATATATTGGATTTTTCCCTGACCCTGAGTGTCCGGCCCCATGACACGGTGGATTTCTCGGCCCCTGGTGGTCCGGGGTCGTTCCCGCTGCACAGATTGATGCGCCAGGGCCTCCTGCAGATAATTCACTTTGGATTATTGCGCTATCTCTAGTAGCACCCGAGATATCCTCAGATATATATTGGATTTTCCCCTGACCCTGAGTGTCCTGCCCCATGAGATGGTGGTTTTCTCGGCCCCTGGTGGTTCGAGGTCGATCCCGCTGCCCAGATTCATGCGCCAGGGCCTCCTACAGACAATGCACTTTGATTTATCGCGCTATCTCTAATGGCACCCGAGATATCACCAGATATATAATGGATTTTTCCCTGACCCTGACAGTCCGGCCGCATGAGACGGTGGTTTTCTCGGCCCCTGGTGGCCAGAGGTCGTTCCCGCTGCCCAGATTCATGCGCCAGGGCCTCCTACAGACAACGCACTTTGATTTATTGCGCTATCTGTAATAGCACCCGAGATATCACCAGATATATATTGGATTTTCTCTGACCCTGAGTGTCCGGCCCCATCAGACCGTGGTTTTCACGGCCCCTGGTGGTCCGAGGTGGTTCCCGCTGCACAGATTCCTGCGCCAGGGCCCCCTGCAGATAATTCACTTTGGTTTATTGCGCTATCTCTAATAGCACCCGTGATATCACCAGATATATATTGGATTTTCCCCTGACCCTGAGTGTCCGGCCCCATGAGACTGTGGTTTTCTCGGCCCCTGGTGGTCCGAGGTCGTTCCCGCTGCACAGATTCATGCGCCAGGGCCTCCTGCAGATAATTCACTTTGGCTTATTGCGCTATCTCTAATAGCACCCGAGATATCACCAGATATATATTGGATTTTCCCCTGACCCTGAGTGTCCGGCCCCATGTGTCGGTGGTTTTCTCGGCCCCTGGTGGTCCGAGGTCGTTCCCGCTGCACAGATTCACGCGCCAGGGCCTCCTGCAGACAATGCACTTTGATTTATTGCGCTATCCCTAATAGCACCCGAGATATCACCAGATATATATTGGATTTTTCCCTGACCCTGAGTGTCCGGCCCCATGAGACGGTGGTTTTCTCGGCCCCTGGTGGTCCGAGGTCATTCCCGCTGCACAGAATCAGGCGCCAGGGCCTCCTGCAGATAATTCACGTTGGTTTATTGCGCTATCTCTAATAGCACCCGATATATCACCAGATATATATTGGATTTTCCCCTGACCCTGAGTGTCCGTCCCCATGTGTCGGTGGTTTTCTCGGCCCCTGGTGGTCCGAGGTCGTTCCCGCTGCACAGATTCATGCGCCAGGGCCTCCTACAGGCAATGCACTTTGCTTTATTGCGCTATCTGTAATAGCACCCGAGATATCACCAGATATATATTGGATTTTCCCCTGACCCTGAGTTTTCGGCCCCATGAGACTGTGGTTTTCTCGGCCCCTGGTGGTCCGAGGTCGTTCCCACTGCACAGATTCATGCGCCGGGGCCTCCTGCAGATAATTCACTTTAGTTTATTGCGCTATCTCTAATAGCACCCGAGATATCACCAGATATATATTGGATTTTCCCCTGACCCTGAGTGTCCTGCCCCATGAGATGGTGGTTTTCTCGGCTCCTGGTGGTCCGAGGTCGTTCCCGCTGGCCAGATTCATGCGCCAGGGCCTCCTACAGACAATGCACTTTGATTTGTTGCGCTGTCTGTAATAGCACCCGAGATATCACCAGATATATATTGGATTTTTCCCTGACCCTGAGTGTCCGGCCCCATGGGACGGTGGTTTTCTCGGCCCCTGGTGGTTCGAGGTCGTTCCCGCTGCCCAGATTCATGCGCCAGGGCCTCCTACAGACAATGCACTTTGATTTATTGCGCTATCTGTAATAGCACCCGAGATATCACCAGATATATATTGGATTTTTCCCTGACCCTGAGTGTCCGGCCCCATGACACGGTGGATTTCTCGGCCCCTGGTGGTCCGAGGTCGTTCCCGCTGCACAGATTCATGCGCCAGGGCCTCCTGCAGATAATCCACTTTGGATTATTGCGCTATCTCTAGTAGCACCCGAGATATCCTCAGATATATATTGGATTTTCCCCTGACCCTGAGTGTCCTGCCCCATGAGATGGTGGTTTTCTCGGCCCCTGGTGGTTCGAGGTCGATCCCGCTGCCCAGATTCATGCGCCAGGGCCTCCTACAGACAATGCACTTTGATTTATTGCGCTATCTGTAATAGCACCCGAGATATCACCAGATATATATTGGATTTTTCCCTGACCCTGAGTGTCCGGCCCCATGACACGGTGGATTTCTCGGCCCCTGGTGGTCCGGGGTCGTTCCCGCTGCACAGATTCATGCGCCAGGGCCTCCTGCAGATAATTCACTTTGGATTATTGCGCTATCTCTAGTAGCACCCGAGATATCCTCAGATATATATATAGGATTTTCCCCTGACCCTGAGTGTCCGGCCCCATGAGACGGTGGTTTTCTCGGCCCCTGGTTGTCCGAGGTCGTTGCCGCTGCACAGATTCATGCGACAGGGCCTCCCGCAGACAATGCACTTTGATTTGTTGCGCTGTCTGTAATAGCACCCGAGATATCACCAGATATATATTGGATTTTTCCCTGACCCTGAGTGTCCGGCCCCATGGGACGGTGGTTTTCTCGGCCCCTGGTGGTTCGAGGTCGTTCCCGCTGCCCAGATTCATGCGCCAGGGCCTCCTACAGACAATGCACTTTGATTTATTGCGCTATCTGTAATAGCACCCGAGATATCACCAGATATATATTGGATTTTTCCCTGACCCTGAGTGTCCGGCCCCATGACACGGTGGATTTCTCGGCCCCTGGTGGTCCGAGGTCGTTCCCGCTGCACAGATTCATGCGCCAGGGCCTCCTGCAGATAATCCACTTTGGATTATTGCGCTATCTCTAGTAGCACCCGAGATATCCTCAGATATATATTGGATTTTCCCCTGACCCTGAGTGTCCTGCCCCATGAGATGGTGGTTTTCTCGGCCCCTGGTGGTTCGAGGTCGATCCCGCTGCCCAGATTCATGCGCCAGGGCCTCCTACAGACAATGCACTTTGATTTATTGCGCTATCTGTAATAGCACCCGAGATATCACCAGATATATATTGGATTTTTCCCTGACCCTGAGTGTCCGGCCCCATGACACGGTGGATTTCTCGGCCCCTGGTGGTCCGGGGTCGTTCCCGCTGCACAGATTCATGCGCCAGGGCCTCCTGCAGATAATTCACTTTGGATTATTGCGCTATCTCTAGTAGCACCCGAGATATCCTCAGATATATATATAGGATTTTCCCCTGACCCTGAGTGTCCGGCCCCATGAGACGGTGGTTTTCTCGGCCCCTGGTTGTCCGAGGTCGTTGCCGCTGCACAGATTCATGCGACAGGGCCTCCCGCAGACAATGCACTTTGATTTATCGCGCTATCTCTAATGGCACCCGAGATATCACCAGATATATAATGGATTTTTCCCTGACCCTGACAGTCCGGCCCCATGAGACGGTGGTTTTCTCGGCCCCTGGTGGCCAGAGGTCGTTCCCGCTGCCCAGATTCATGCGCCAGGGCCTCCTACAGACAACGCACTTTGATTTATTACGCTATCTGTAATAGCACCCGAGATATCACCAGATATATATTGGATTTTCTCTGACCCTGAGTGTCCGGCCCCATCAGACCGTGGTTTTCACGGCCCCTGGTGGTCCGAGGTGGTTCCCGCTGCACAGATTCCTGCGCCAGGGCCCCCTGCAGATAATTCACTTTGGTTTATTGCGCTATCTGTAATAGCACCCGAGATATCACCAGATATATATTGGATTTTCCCCTGACCCTGAGTTTTCGGCCCCATGAGACTGTGGTTTTCTCGGCCCCTGGTGGTCCGAGGTCGTTCCCGCTGCACAGATGCATGGGCCAGGGCCTCCTGCAGATAATTCACTTTGTTTTATTGCGCTATATCTAATAGCACCCGAGATATCACCAGATATATATTGGATTTTCCCCTGACCCTGACAGTCCGGCCCCATGAGACGGTGGTTTTCTCGGCCCCTGGTGGTCCGAGGTAGTTCCCGCAGGCCAGATTCATGCGCCAGGGCCTCCTACAGACAATGCACTTTGATTTATTGCCCTATCTGTAATAGCACCCGAGATATCACCAGATATATATTGGATTTTCCCCTGACCCTGAGTGTCCGCCCCCATGAGACGGTGGGTTTCTCGGCCCCTGGTGGTCCGAGGTCGTTCCCGCTGACCAGATTCATGCGCCAGGGCATCCTACAGACAATGCACTTTGATTTATCGCGCTATCTCTAATGGCACCCGAGATATCACCAGATATATATTGGATTTTCCCCTGACCCTGAGTGTCCGGCCCCATGAGACTGTGGTTTTCTCGGCCCCTGGTGGTCCGAGGTCGTTCCCGCTGCCCAGATTCATGCGCCTGGGCCTCCTACAGACAATGCACTTTGATTTATTGCGCTATCTCTAATAGCACCCGAGATATCACCAGATATATATTGGATTTTTCCCTGACCCTGAGTGTCCGGCCCCTTGAGACGGTGGTTTCCTCGGCCCCTGGTGATCCGAGGTCGTTCCCGCTGCACAGATTCATGCGCCAAGGATTCCTGCAGACAATGCACCTTGATTTATCGCGCTATCTCTAATAGCACCCGAGATATCACCAGATATATATTGGATTTTTCCCTGACCCTGAGTGTCCGGCCCCATGTGACGGTGGTTTTCTCGGCCCCTCGTGGTCCGAGGTCGTTCCCGCTGCACAGATTCATGCGCCAGGGCCTCCTGCAGAAAATTCACTTTGGTTTATTGCGCTATCTCTAATAGCACCCAAGATATGACCAGATGTATATTGGATTTTCCCCTGACCCTGAGTGTTCGGCCCCATGAGACTGTGGTTTTCTCGGTCCCTGGTGGTCCGAGGTCGTTCCCACTGCACAGATTCATGCGCCAGGGCCTCCTGCAGACAATGCACTTTGATTTATCGCGCTATCTGTAATAGATCCCGAGATATCACCAGATATATGCTGGATTTTTACATTGCATTGGGTGACGGATACCGAAAATCTGTAATTTTCTCGGCCCCTGGTGGTCCGATGTCGTTCCTGCTGCACAGATTCATGCACGAGGGCCTCCTACGGACAATGCACTTTGATTTAGTGCGCTATCTCTAATAGCACCCGAGATATCACCAGATATATATTGGATTTTCCCCTGACCCTGAGTGTCCGGCCCCATGAGACGGTGGTTTTCTCGGCCCCTGGTGGTCCGAGGTCGTTCCCGCTGCACGCATTCATGCGCCAGGGCTTCCTGCAGACAATGCACTTTGATTTATCGCGCTATCTGTAATAGAACCCGAGATATCGCCAGATATATATTGCATTTTTACATGACATTGGGTGACGGGTACTGGAAATCTGTAATTTTCTCGGCCCCAGGTGGTCCGATGTCGTTCCTGCTGCACAGATTCATGCGCAAGGGCCTCCTACGGACAATGCACTTTGATTTATCGCGCTATCTCTAATAGCACCCGAGATATCACCAGATATATATTGGATTTTTCCCTGACCCTGAGTGTCCGGCCCCATGAGACGGTGGTTTTCTCGGCCCCTGGTGGTCCGAGGTCGTTCCCGCTGCACAGATTCATGCGCCAGGGCCTCCTGCAGAAAACCCACTTTGGTTTATTGCGCTATCTCTAATAGCACCCAAGATATGACCAGATGTATATTGGATTTTCCCCTGACCCTGAGTGTTCGGCCCTATGAGACTGTGGTTTTCTCGGTCCCTGGTGGTCCGAGGTCGTTCCCACTGCACAGATTCATGCGCCAGGGCCTCCTGCAGACAATGCACTTTGATTTATCGCGCTATCTGTAATAGATCCCGAGATATCACCAGATATATGCTGGATTTTTACATTGCATTGGGTGACGGATACCGAAAATCTGTAATTTTCTCGGCCCCTGGTGGTCCCAGGTCGTTGCCGCTGCACAGATTCATGCGCCAGGTCCTCCTGCAGACAATGCACTTTGATTTATTGCGCTATCTGTAACAGCACCCGTGATATCACCAGATATATATTGGATTTTTCCCTGACCCTGAGTGTCCGGCCCCATGAGACTGTGGTTTTCTCGGCCCCTGGTAGTCCGAGGTCGTTGCCGCTGCCCAGATTCATGCGCCAGGGCCTCCTGCAAATAATTCACTTTGGATTATTGCGCTATCTCTAATAGCACCCGAGATATCACCAGATATATATTGGATTTTTCCCTGACCCTGAGTGTCCGGCCCAATAAGGCGGTGGTTTTCTCGGCACCTGGTGGTCCGAGGTCGTTCCCGCTGCCCAGATTCATGCGCCAGGGCCTCCTGCAGACAATGCACTTTGATTTATCGCGCTATCTGTAATAGAACCCGAGATATCACCAGATATATATTGGATTTTTACATGACATTGGGTGACCGATACCGAAAATCTGTAATTTTCTCGGCCCCTGGTGGTCCGATGTCGTTCCTGCTGCACAGATTCATGCACGAGGGCCTCCTACGGACAATGCACTTTGATTTAGTGCGCTATCTCTAATAGCACCCGAGATATCACCAGATATATATTGGATTTTTCTGTGACCCTGAGTGTCCGGCCCCATGAGACGGTGGTTTTCTCGGCCCCTGGTGGTCCGAGGTCGTTCCTGCTGGCCAGACTCATGCGCCAGGGCCTCCTACAGACAATGCACTTTGATTTATTGCGCTATCTGTAATAGCACCCGAGTTATCACCAGATATATATTGTATTTTCCCCTGACCCTGACAGTCCGGCCCCATGAGACAGTGATTTTCTCGGCCCCTGGTGGTCCCAGGTCGTTCCCGCTGGCCAGACTCATGCGCCAGGGCCTCCTACAGACAATGCACTTTGATTTATTGCGCTATCTCTAATAGCACCCGAGATATCACCAGATATATATTGGATTTTTCCATGACCATGAGTGTCCGGCCCCATGAGACGGTGGTTTTCTCGGCCGCTGGTTGTCCGAGATCGTTCCCGCTGCACAGATTCATGCGCTAGGGCCTCCTGCAGATAATACACTTTGGTTTATTGCGCTATCTCTAATAGCACCCGAGATATCACCAGATATATATTCGATTTTCCCCTGACCCTGAGTGTCCGGCCCCATGAGACGGTGGTTTTCTCGGCCCCTGGGGGCCGACGTCGTTCCCGCTGCACAGATTCATGCGCCAGGGCCTCCTACAGACAATGCACTTTTATTTATTGAGCTATCTGTAATATCACCCGCGATATCACCAGATATATATTGGATTTTTCCCTGACCCTGAGTATCCGGGCCCATGAGACGGTCGTTTTCTCGGCCCCTGGTGGTCCGAGATCGTTCCCCCTGCCCAGATTCATGCGGCAGGACCTCCTACAGACAATGCACTTTGATTTATTGCGCTATCTGTTATAGCACCCGAGAAAGCACCATATATATTCTGGATTTTTACATGACTTTGGGTGACGGATACCGAAAATCTGTAGTTTTCTCGGCCCCTGGTGGTCCGATGTCGTTCCTTCTGCACAGATTCATGCGCAAGGGCCTCCTACGGACAATGCACTTTGATTTATTGCGCTATCTCTAATAGCACCCGAGATATCTCCAGATATATATTGGATTTTCCCCTGACCCTGAGTGTCCGTCCCCATGAGACGGTGGTCTTCTCGGCCCCTGGTGGTCAGAGGTCGTTCCTGCTGCACAGATTCATGAGCAAGTGCCCCCTGCAGATAATTCCCTTTGGTTTATTGCGCTATCTCTAATAGCACCCGAGATATCACCAGATATATATTGGATTTTCCCCTGACCCTGAGTGACCGGCCCCATCAGACGGTGGTTTTCTCGGCCCCTGGTGGCCCGAGGTCGTTCCCGCTGCACAGATTCATGCGCCAGGGTCTCCTGCAGATAATTCACTTTGGTTTATTGCGCTATCTGTAATAGCACCCGAGATATCACCAGATATATGCTGGATTTTTACATGACCTTTGGTGACGGATTCCGAAAATCTTTCATATTCTCGGCCGCTGGTCGCCCGATGTCTTTCCTGCTGCACAGATTCATGCGCAAGGGCCTCCTACGGACAATGCACTTTGATTTATTGCGCTATCTGTAATAGAACCCGAGATATCACCAGATATATGCTGGATTTTTACATGACATTTGGTGACGGATACCGAAAATCTGTAATTTTCTCGGCCCCTGGTTGTCCGATGTCGTTCCTGCTGCACAGATTCATGCGCAAGGGACTCCTACGGACAATGCACTTTGATTTATTGCGCTATCTCTAATAGCACCCGAGATATCACCAGATATATATTTGATTTTTCCATGACCCTGAGCGTCCGGCCCCATGTGACTGTGGTTTTCGCGGCCCCCTGGTGGTCCGAGATCGTTCCCGCTGCACAGATGCATGCGCCAGGGCCTCCTACAGACAATGCACTTTGATTTATTGCGCTATCTGTAATAGCACCCGAGACATCACCAAATATATATTGGATTTTCCCCTGACCCTGAGTGTCCGGCCCCATGAGACGGTGGTTTTCTCGGCCCCTGGTGGTCCGAGGTCGTTCCCGCTGCCCAGATTCATGCGCCAGGGCCTCCTACAGACAATGCACTTTGATTTATTGCGCTATCTGTTATAGCACCCGAGAAAGCACCATATATATTCTGGATTTTTACATGACTTTGGGTGACGGATACCGAAAATCTGTAGTTTTCTCGGCCCCTGGTGGTCCGATGTCGTTCCTTCTGCACAGATTCATGCGCAAGGGCCTCCTACGGACAATGCACTTTGATTTATTGCGCTATCTCTAATAGCACCCGAGATATCACCAGATATATATTGGATTTTCCCCTGACCATGAGTGTCCGTCCCCATGAGACGGTGGTCTTCTCGGCCCCTGGTGGTCCGAGGTCGGTCCCGCTACACAGATTCATGCGCCAGGGCCTCCTGCAGATAATACACTTTGGTTTATTGCGCTATGTCTAATAACACCCGAGATATCACCAGATATACATTGGATTTTTCCCTGACCCTGAGTATCCGGCCCCATGAGACGGTGGTTTTCTCGGCCCCTGGTTGTCCGAGGTCGTTCCCGCTGCGCAGATTCATGCGCAAGGGCCTCCTACGGACAATGCACTTTGATTTATTGCGCTATCTCTAATAGCACCCGAGATATCACCAGATATATATTTGATTTTTCCCTGACCCTGAGTGTCCGGCCCCATGAGACGGTGGTTTTCTCGGCCCCTGGTGGTCCGAGGTCGTTCCCGCTGGCCAGATTCATGCGCCAGGGCCTCCTGCAGACAATGCACTTTGATTTATTGCGCTATCTGTGATAGCACCCGAGACATCACCAAACATATATTGGATTTTCCCCTGACCCTGAGTGTCCGGCCCCATGAGACGGTGGTTTTCTCGGCCCCTGGTGGTCCGAGGTCGTTCCGGCTGCACAGATTCATGCGCCAGGGCCTCCTGCAGATAATTCACTTTGTTTTATTGCGCTATCTCTAATAGCACCCGAGTTATCACCAGATATATATTGTATTTTCCCTGACCCAGAGGGTCCGGCCCCATGGGACGGTGGTTTTCTCGGCCCCTGGTGGTCAGAGGTCGTTCCTGCTGCACAGATTCATGAGCAAGGGCCTCCTACGGACAATGCACTTTTATTTATTGCGCTATCTCTAATAGCACCCGAGATATCACCAGATATATATTGGATTTTCCCCTGACCCTACGTGTCCGACCCCATGAGACGGTGGTTTTCTCGGCCCCTGGTGGTCCGAGATCGTTCCCGCTGCACCGATTCCTGCGCCAGGGCCCCCTGCAGATAATTCCCTTTGGTTTATTGCGCTATCTCTAATAGCACCCGAGATATCACCAGATATATATTGGATGTTCCCCTGACCCTGTGTGACCGGCCCCATTAGACGGTGGTTTTCTCGGCCCCTGGTGGCCCGAGGTCGTTCCCGCTGCACAGATTCATGCGCCAGGGCCTCCTGCAGATAATTCACTTTGGTTTATTGCGCTATCTCTAATAGCACCCGAGATATCACCAGATATATATTGGATTTTTCCCTGACCCGGAGTGTCCGGCCCCATGAGACGGCGGTCTTCTCGGCCCCTAGTGGTCCGAGGTCGTTCCCGCTGGCCAGACTCATGCGCCAGGGCCTCCTACAGACAATGCACTTTGATTTATTGCGCTATCTCTAATAGCACCCGAGATATCACCAGATATATATTGGATTTTTCCCTGACCATGAGTGTCCGGCCCCATGAGACGGTGGTTTTCTCGGCCGCTGGTTGTCCGAGATCGTTCCCGCTGCACAGATTCATGCGCTAGGGCCTCCTGCAGATAATTCACTTTGGTTTATTGCGCTATCTCTAATAGCACCCGAGATATCACCAGATATATATTCGATTTTCCCCTGACCCTGAGTGTCCGGCCCCATGAGACGGTGGTTTTCTCGGCCCCTGGTTGTCCGATGTCGTTCCTGCTGCACAGATTCATGCGCAAGGGACTCCTACGGACAAAGCACTTTGATTTATTGCGCTATCTCTAATAGCACCCGAGATATCACCAGATATATATTTGATTTTTCCATGACCCTGAGCGTCCGACCCCATGAGACGGTGGTTTTCTCGGCCCCCTGGTGGTCCGAGATCGTTCCCGTTGCACAGATGCATGCGACAGGGCCTCCTGCAGACAATGCACTTTGATGTATCGCGCTAACTCTAATGGCACCGAAGATATCAGCACATACATCCTGGATTTTTACATGACCCTGAGTGTCCGGACCCATGAGACGGTGGTTTTCTCGGCCCCTGGTGATCCGAGGTCGTTCCCGCTGCACAGTATCATGCGCCAGGGCTTCCTGCAGGCAATGCACTTTGATTTATTGCGCTATCTCTAACAGCACCCGAGATATCACCAGATATATATTGGATTTTCCCCTGTCCCTGAGTCTCCGGCACCATTAGACGGTGGTTTTCTCGGGCCCTGGTGGTCCGAGGTCGTTCCCGCTGGCCAGATTCATGCGCCAGGGCCTCCTACAGACAATGCACTTTGATTTATTGCGCTATCTGTAATAGCACCCGAGATATCTCTAGATATATATTGGATTTTTCCCTGACCCTGAGTGTCCGGCCCAATGAGATGGTGGTTTTCACGGCCCCTGGTGATCCGAGGTTGTTCCCGCTGCACAGAATCATGCGCCAGGGCTTGCTGCAGACAATGCACTTTGATTTATTGCGCTATCTCTAATAGCACCCGAGATATCACCAGATATATATTGGATTTTTCCCTGACCCTGAGTGTCCGGCCCAAAGAGATGGTGGTTTTATTGTCCCCGGGTGGTCCGAGGTCGTTCCCGCTGCCCAGATTCATGCGCCAGGGCCTCCTGCAGATAATTCACTTTGGTTCATTGCGCTATCTCTAATAGCACACGAGATATCACCATATATATATTGTATTTTCCCCCGACTCTGAGTGTCCGGCCCCATGAGGCGGTGGTTTTCTCGACCCCTGGGTGTCTGAGGTCTTTCCCGCTGCACAGATTCATGCGCCAGGGCCTCCTACAGACAATGCACTCTGATTTATTGCGATATCTCTAATAGCACCCGAGATATCACCAGATATATATTGGATTTTACCCTGACCCTTAGTGTCCGGCCCCATGAGACGGTGGTTTTCTCGGTCCCTGGTGGTCCGAGGTCGTTCCGGCTGCCCAGATTCATGCGCGAGGGCCTCCTACAGACAATGCACTTTGATTTATTGCGCTATCTGTAATAGCACCCGAGATATCTCTAGATATATATTGGATTTTTCCCTGACCCTGACAGTCCGGCCCCACGATACGGTGATTTTCTCGGCCCCTGCTGGTCCGAGGTCGTTCCCGCAGCACAGTATCATGCGCCAGGGCTTCCTGCAGGCAATGCACTTTGATTTATTGCGCTATCTCTAACAGCACCCGAGATATCACCAGATATATATTGGATTTTCCCCTGTCCCTGAGTGTCCGGCACCATTAGACGGTGGTTTTCTCGGGCCCTGGTGGTCCGAGGTCGTTCCCGCTGGCCAGATTCATGCGCCAGGGCCTCCTACAGACAATGCACTTTGATTTATTGCGCTATCTGTAATAGCACCCGAGATATCTCTAGATATATATTGGATTTTTCCCTGACCCTGAGTGTCCGGCCCAATGAGATGGTGGTTTTCACGGCCCCTGGTGATCCGAGGTTGTTCCCGCTGCACAGAATCATGCGCCAGGGCTTGCTGCAGACAATGCACTTTGATTTATTGCGCTATCTCTAATAGCACCCGAGATATCACCAGATATATATTGGATTTTCCCCTGACCCTGAGTGTCCGGCCCCATGAGACTGTGGTTTTCTCGGCCTCTGGTGGTCCGAGGTCGTTCCCGCTGCACAGAGCCATGCGCCAGGGCCTCCTGCAGATAATTCACTTTGGTTCATTGCGCTATCTCTAATAGCACCCGAGATATCACCAGATATATATTGGATTTTACCCTGACCCTGAGTGTCCGGCCCCATGAGACTGTGGTTTTCTCGGCCCCTGGTGGTCCGAGTTCGATCCCGCTGAACAGATTCATGCGACAGGGTTTCCTGCAGACAATTCACTTTGGTTTATTGCGCTATCTGTAATAGCACCCGCGATATCACCAGATAGATGCTGGATTTTTAAATGACCGTGGGTGACGGATTCCGAATATCTGTAATTTTCTCGGCCCCTGGTGGTCCGAGGTTGTTCCCGCTGCACAGATTCATGCGCAAGGGCCTCATACCGACAATGCACTTTGATTTATTGCGCTATCTCTAATAGCACCCGAGATATCACCAGATATATATTGGATTTTTCCCTGACCCTGAGTGTCCGGCCCCATGAGACTGTGGTTTTCTCGGCCCCTGGTGGTCCGAGTTCGATACAGCTGAACAGATTCATGCGCCAGGGCCTCCTGCAGATAATTCACTTTGGTTTATTGCGCTATCCCTAATAGCACCCGAGATATCACCAGATATATATTGGATTTTTCCCTGACCCTGAGTGTCCGGCCCCATGTGACGGTGGTTTTCTCGGCCCCTGCTGGTCCAAGGTCGTTCCCGCTGCACAGAATCATGCGCCAGGGCTTGCTGCAGACAATGCACTTTGATTTATTGCGCTATCTCTAATAGCACCCGAGATATCACCAGATATATATTGGATTTTTCCCTGACCCTGAGCGTCCGGCCCCATGAGACGGTGGTTTTCTCGGCCCCTGGTGGTCCGAGGTCGTTCCCGCTGCACAGATGCATGCGCCAGGGCCTCCTGCAGACAATGCACTTTGATTTATTGCGCTATCTGTAATAGCACCCGAGATATCACCAGATATATGCTGGATTTTTACATGACCTTTGGTGACGGATTCCGAAAATCTTTCATATTCTCGGCCGCTGGTCGCCCGATGTCTTTCCTGCTGCACAGATTCATGCGCAAGGGCCTCCTACGGACAATGCACTTTGATTTATTGCGCTATCTGTAATAGAACCCGAGATATCACCAGATATATGCTGGATTTTTACATGACATTTGGTGACGGATACCGAAAATCTGTAATTTTCTCGGCCCCTGGTTGTCCGATGTCGTTCCTGCTGCACAGATTCATGCGCAAGGGACTCCTACGGACAATGCACTTTGATTTATTGCGCTATCTCTAATAGCACCCGAGATATCACCAGATATATATTTGATTTTTCCATGACCCTGAGCGTCCGGCCCCATGTGACTGTGGTTTTCTCGGCCCCCTGGTGGTCCGAGATCGTTCCCGCTGCACAGATGCATGCGCCAGGGCCTCCTACAGACAATGCACTTTGATTTATTGCGCTATCTGTAATAGCACCCGAGACATCACCAAATATATATTGGATTTTCCCCTGACCCTGAGTGTCCGGCCCCATGAGACGGTGGTTTTCTCGGCCCCTGGTGGTCCGAGGTCGTTCCCGCTGCCCAGATTCATGCGCCAGGGCCTCCTACAGACAATGCACTTTGATTTATTGCGCTATCTGTTATAGCACCCGAGAAAGCACCATATATATTCTGGATTTTTACATGACTTTGGGTGACGGATACCGAAAATCTGTAGTTTTCTCGGCCCCTGGTGGTCCGATGTCGTTCCTTCTGCACAGATTCATGCGCAAGGGCCTCCTACGGACAATGCACTTTGATTTATTGCGCTATCTCTAATAGCACCCGAGATATCACCAGATATATATTGGATTTTCCCCTGACCATGAGTGTCCGTCCCCATGAGACGGTGGTCTTCTCGGCCCCTGGTGGTCCGAGGTCGGTCCCGCTACACAGATTCATGCGCCAGGGCCTCCTGCAGATAATACACTTTGGTTTATTGCGCTATGTCTAATAACACCCGAGATATCACCAGATATACATTGGATTTTTCCCTGACCCTGAGTATCCGGCCCCATGAGACGGTGGTTTTCTCGGCCCCTGGTTGTCCGAGGTCGTTCCCGCTGCGCAGATTCATGCGCAAGGGCCTCCTACGGACAATGCACTTTGATTTATTGCGCTATCTCTAATAGCACCCGAGATATCACCAGATATATATTTGATTTTTCCCTGACCCTGAGTGTCCGGCCCCATGAGACGGTGGTTTTCTCGGCCCCTGGTGGTCCGAGGTCGTTCCCGCTGGCCAGATTCATGCGCCAGGGCCTCCTGCAGACAATGCACTTTGATTTATTGCGCTATCTGTGATAGCACCCGAGACATCACCAAACATATATTGGATTTTCCCCTGACCCTGAGTGTCCGGCCCCATGAGACGGTGGTTTTCTCGGCCCCTGGTGGTCCGAGGTCGTTCCGGCTGCACAGATTCATGCGCCAGGGCCTCCTGCAGATAATTCACTTTGTTTTATTGCGCTATCTCTAATAGCACCCGAGTTATCACCAGATATATATTGTATTTTCCCTGACCCAGAGGGTCCGGCCCCATGGGACGGTGGTTTTCTCGGCCCCTGGTGGTCAGAGGTCGTTCCTGCTGCACAGATTCATGAGCAAGGGCCTCCTACGGACAATGCACTTTTATTTATTGCGCTATCTCTAATAGCACCCGAGATATCACCAGATATATATTGGATTTTCCCCTGACCCTACGTGTCCGACCCCATGAGACGGTGGTTTTCTCGGCCCCTGGTGGTCCGAGATCGTTCCCGCTGCACCGATTCCTGCGCCAGGGCCCCCTGCAGATAATTCCCTTTGGTTTATTGCGCTATCTCTAATAGCACCCGAGATATCACCAGATATATATTGGATGTTCCCCTGACCCTGTGTGACCGGCCCCATTAGACGGTGGTTTTCTCGGCCCCTGGTGGCCCGAGGTCGTTCCCGCTGCACAGATTCATGCGCCAGGGCCTCCTGCAGATAATTCACTTTGGTTTATTGCGCTATCTCTAATAGCACCCGAGATATCACAAGATATATATTGGATTTTTCCCTGACCCGGAGTGTCCGGCCCCATGAGACGGCGGTCTTCTCGGCCCCTAGTGGTCCGAGGTCGTTCCCGCTGGCCAGACTCATGCGCCAGGGCCTCCTACAGACAATGCACTTTGATTTATTGCGCTATCTCTAATAGCACCCGAGATATCACCAGATATATATTGGATTTTTCCCTGACCATGAGTGTCCGGCCCCATGAGACGGTGGTTTTCTCGGCCGCTGGTTGTCCGAGATCGTTCCCGCTGCACAGATTCATGCGCTAGGGCCTCCTGCAGATAATTCACTTTGGTTTATTGCGCTATCTCTAATAGCACCCGAGATATCACCAGATATATATTCGATTTTCCCCTGACCCTGAGTGTCCGGCCCCATGAGACGGTGGTTTTCTCGGCCCCTGGTTGTCCGATGTCGTTCCTGCTGCACAGATTCATGCGCAAGGGACTCCTACGGACAAAGCACTTTGATTTATTGCGCTATCTCTAATAGCACCCGAGATATCACCAGATATATATTTGATTTTTCCATGACCCTGAGCGTCCGACCCCATGAGACGGTGGTTTTCTCGGCCCCCTGGTGGTCCGAGATCGTTCCCGTTGCACAGATGCATGCGACAGGGCCTCCTGCAGACAATGCACTTTGATTTATTGCGCTATCTGTAATAGCACCCGAGATATCTCTAGATATATATTGGATTTTTCCCTGACCCTGAGTGTCCGGCCCAATGAGATGGTGGTTTTCACGGCCCCTGGTGATCCGAGGTTGTTCCCGCTGCACAGAATCATGCGCCAGGGCTTGCTGCAGACAATGCACTTTGATTTATTGCGCTATCTCTAATAACACCCGAGATATCACCAGATATATATTGGATTTTTCCCTGACCCTGAGTGTCCGGCCCAAAGAGATGGTGGTTTTATTGTCCCCGGGTGGTCCGAGGTCGTTCCCGCTGCCCAGATTCATGCGCCAGGGCCTCCTGCAGATAATTCACTTTGGTTCATTGCGCTATCTCTAATAGCACACGAGATATCACCATATATATATTGTATTTTCCCCCGACTCTGAGTGTCCGGCCCCATGAGGCGGTGGTTTTCTCGACCCCTGGGTGTCTGAGGTCTTTCCCGCTGCACAGATTCATGCGCCAGGGCCTCCTACAGACAATGCACTCTGATTTATTGCGATATCTCTAATAGCACCCGAGATATCACCAGATATATATTGGATTTTACCCTGACCCTTAGTGTCCGGCCCCATGAGACGGTGGTTTTCTCGGTCCCTGGTGGTCCGAGGTCGTTCCGGCTGCCCAGATTCATGCGCGGGGGCCTCCTACAGACAATGCACTTTGATTTATTGCGCTATCTGTAATAGCACCCGAGATATCTCTAGATATATATTGGATTTTTCCCTGACCCTGACAGTCCGGCCCCACGATACGGTGATTTTCTCGGCCCCTGCTGGTCCGAGGTCGTTCCCGCAGCACAGTATCATGCGCCAGGGCTTCCTGCAGGCAATGCACTTTGATTTATTGCGCTATCTCTAACAGCACCCGAGATATCACCAGATATATATTGGATTTTCCCCTGTCCCTGAGTGTCCGGCACCATTAGACGGTGGTTTTCTCGGGCCCTGGTGGTCCGAGGTCGTTCCCGCTGGCCAGATTCATGCGCCAGGGCCTCCTACAGACAATGCACTTTGATTTATTGCGCTATCTGTAATAGCACCCGAGATATCTCTAGATATATATTGGATTTTTCCCTGACCCTGAGTGTCCGGCCCAATGAGATGGTGGTTTTCACGGCCCCTGGTGATCCGAGGTTGTTCCCGCTGCACAGAATCATGCGCCAGGGCTTGCTGCAGACAATGCACTTTGATTTATTGCGCTATCTCTAATAGCACCCGAGATATCACCAGATATATATTGGATTTTCCCCTGACCCTGAGTGTCCGGCCCCATGAGACTGTGGTTTTCTCGGCCTCTGGTGGTCCGAGGTCGTTCCCGCTGCACAGAGCCATGCGCCAGGGCCTCCTGCAGATAATTCACTTTGGTTCATTGCGCTATCTCTAATAGCACCCGAGATATCACCAGATATATATTGGATTTTACCCTGACCCTGAGTGTCCGGCCCCATGAGACTGTGGTTTTCTCGGCCCCTGGTGGTCCGAGTTCGATCCCGCTGAACAGATTCATGCGACAGGGTTTCCTGCAGACAATTCACTTTGGTTTATTGCGCTATCTGTAATAGCACCCGCGATATCACCAGATAGATGCTGGATTTTTAAATGACCGTGGGTGACGGATTCCGAATATCTGTAATTTTCTCGGCCCCTGGTGGTCCGAGGTCGTTCCCGCTGCACAGATTCATGCGCAAGGGCCTCATACCGACAATGCACTTTGATTTATTGCGCTATCTCTAATAGCACCCGAGATATCACCAGATATATATTGGATTTTTCCCTGACCCTGAGTGTCCGGCCCCATGAGACTGTGGTTTTCTCGGCCCCTGGTGGTCCGAGTTCGATACAGCTGAACAGATTCATGCGCCAGGGCCTCCTGCAGATAATTCACTTTGGTTTATTGCGCTATCCCTAATAGCACCCGAGATATCACCAGATATATATTGGATTTTTCCCTGACCCTGAGTGTCCGGCCCCATGTGACGGTGGTTTTCTCGGCCCCTGGTGGTCCAAGGTCGTTCCCGCTGCACAGAATCATGCGCCAGGGCTTGCTGCAGACAATGCACTTTGATTTATTGCGCTATCTCTAATAGCACCCGAGATATCACCAGATATATATTGGATTTTTCCCTGACCCTGAGCGTCCGGCCCCATGAGACGGTGGTTTTCTCGGCCCCTGGTGGTCCGAGGTCGTTCCCGCTGCACAGATGCATGCGCCAGGGCCTCCTGCAGACAATGCACTTTGATTTATTGCGCTATCTCTAATAGCACCCGAGATATCACCAGATATATATTGGATTTTTCCCTGACCCTGAGCGTCCGGCCCCATGAGACGGTGGTTTTCTCGGCCCCTGGTGGTCCGAGGTCGTTCCCGCTGCACAGATGCATGCGCCAGGGCCTCCTGCAGACAATGCACTTTGATTTATTGCGCTATCTGTAATAGCACCCGAGATATCACCAGATATATATTGGATTTTTACATGTCCTTGGGTGACGGATACCGAAAATCTGTAATTTTCTTGGCCCCTGGTGGTCCGAGGTCGTTCCTGCTGCACAGATTCATGCGCCAGGGCCTCTTGCAGACAATGCACTTTGATTTATCGCGCTATCTGTAATAGCACCCGAGATATCACCAGATATATATTGGATTTTTCCCTGACCCTGAGTGTCCGGTCCCATGAGACGGTGGTTTTCTCGGCCCCTGGTGGTCCGAGGTCGTTCCCACTGCACCCATTCATGCGCCAGGGCCTCCTGCAGATAATTCACTTTGGTTTATTGCGCTATCTCTAATAGCACCCGAGATATCACCAGATATATATTGGATTTTCCCCTGACCCTGAGTGTCCGGCCCCATGAGACTGTGGTTTTCTCGGCCACTGGTGGTCTGAGGTCGTCCCCGCTGCACAGATTCATGAGCCAGGGCCTCCTGCAGATAATTCACTTTGGTTTATTGCGCTATCTCTAATAGCACCCGAGATATCGCCAGATATATATTGGATTTTTCCCTGACCCTGAGTTTCCGGCCCAAAGAGATGGTGGTTTTATGGGCCCCTGGTGGTCCGAGGTCGTTCCCGCTGCACAGATGCATGCGCCAGGGCCTCCTGCAGATAATTCACTTTGGTTTATTGCGCTATCTCTAATAGCACCCGAGATATCGCCAGATATATATTGGATTTTTCCCTGACCCTGAGTGTCCGGCCTCATGAGACGGTGGTTTTCGCGGCCCCTGGTGGTCCGAGGTCGTTCCGCTGCACAGATTCATGCGCCAGGGCCTCCTGCAGATAATTCACTTTGGTATATTACGCTATCTCTAATAGCACCCGAGATATCACCAGATATATATTGGATTTTTCCCTGACCCTGAGCGTCCGGCCCCATGAGACGGTGGTTTTCTCGGCCCCTGGTGGTCCGAGGTCGTTCCCGCTGCACAGATGCATGCGCCAGGGCCTCCTGCAGACAATGCACTTTGATTTATTGCGCTATCTCTAATAGCACCCGAGATATCACCAGATATATATTGGATTTTTCCATGACCCTGAGCGTCCGGCCCCATGAGACGGTGGTTTTCTCGGCCCCTGGTGGTCCGAGGTCGTTCCCGCTGCACAGATGCATGCGCCGGGGCCTCCTGCAGACAATGCACTTTGATTTATTGCGCTATCTCTAATAGCACCCGAGATATCACCAGATATATATTGGATTTTTCCCTGACCCTGAGTGTCCGGCCCCATGAGACGGTGGTTTTCTCGGCCCCTGGTGGTCCGAGGTCGTCCCCGCTGCACAGATTCATGCGCCAGGGCCTCCTACAGACAATGCACTTTGATTTATTGCGCTATCTGTAATAGCACCCGAGATATCACCAGATATATATTGGATTTTTACATGTCCTTGGGTGACGGATACCGAAAATCTGTAATTTTCTTGGCCCCTGGTAGTCCGAGGTCGTTGCTGCTGCACAGATTCATGCGCCAGGGCCTCTTGCAGAAAATGCACTTTGATTTATCGCGCTATCTGTAATAGCACCCGAGATATCACCAGATATATATTGGATTTTTCCCTGACCCTGAGTGTCCGGTCCCATGAGACGGTGGTTTTCTCGGCCCCTGGTGGTCCGAGGTCGTTCCCACTGCACCCATTCATGCGCCAGGGCCTCCTGCAGATAATTCACTTTGGTTTATTGCGCTATCTCTAATAGCACCCGAGATATCACCAGATATATATTGGATTTTCCCCTGACCCTGAGTGTCCGGCCCCATGAGACTGTGGTTTTCTCGGCCACTGGTGGTCTGAGGTCGTCCCCGCTGCACAGATTCATGAGCCAGGGCCTCCTGCACATAATGCATTCTGATTTATTGCGCTATCTGTAATAGCTCCCGAGATATCACCAGTTATATATTGGATTTTTCCCTGACCCTGAGTGTCCGGCCCCATGAGACTGTGGTTTTCTCGGCCCCTGGTCGTCTGAGGTCGTTCCGCTGCACAGATTCATGCGCCAGGGCCTCCTGCAGATAATTCACTTTGGTTTATTGCGCTATCTCTAATAGCACCCGAGATATCACCAGATATATATTGGATTTTTCCCTGACCCTGAGTGGCCGACTCCATGAGACGGTGGTTTTCTCGGCCCCTGGTGGTCCGAGGTAGTTCCCGCTACACAGATTCATGCGCCAGGGCCTCCTGCAGACAATGCACTTTGATTTATTGCGCTATCTCTAATACCACCCGAGATATCACCATATATATATATTGGTTTTTCCCCTGACCCGGAGTGTCCGGCCCCATGAGGCGGTGGTTTTCTCGACCCCTGGGTGTCTGAGGTCTTTCCCGCTGCACAGATTCATGCGCCAGGGCCTCCTACAGACAATGCACTCTGATTTATTGCGCTATCTGTAATAGCACCCGAGATATCACCATATATATATTGGATTTTTCCCCGACCCAGACAGCCCGGCCCCATGTGTCGGTGGTTTTCTCGGCCCCTGGTTTTCCGAGGTCGTTCCCGCTGCACAGATTCATGCGCCAGGGCCTCCTGCAGACAATGCACTTTGGCTTATTGCGCTATCTTTAATAGCACCCGAGATATCACCAGATATATATTGGATTTTTCCCCGACCCTGAGTGTCCGGCCCCATGAGACGGTAGTTTTCTCGGCCCCTGGTGGTCCCAGGTCGTTACCGCTGCACAGATTCATGCGCTGGGACCTCCTGCAGGCAATGCACTTTGATTTATTGCACTATCTCTAATAGCACCCGAGATATCACCAGATATATATTGCATTTTTCCCTGACCCTGACAGTCCGGCCCCATGGGACGGTGGTTTTCTCGGCGCCTGGTGGTCCGAGGTCGTTCCCGCTGCACAGATTCATGCGCCAGGGCCTCCTGCAGATAATTCACTTTGATTTATTGCGCTGTCTCTAATAGCACCCGAGATATCACCAGATATATATTGGATTTTTCCCTGACCCTGACAGTCCGGCCCCATGAGACGGTGAATTTCTCGGCCCCTGGTGGTCCGAGGTCGATCCCGCTGCACAGATTCATGCGCCAGGGCCTCCTACAGACAATGCACTTTCATTTATTGCGCTATTTGTAATAGCACCCGTGATATCACCAGATATATGTTGGATTTTTCCCTGACCCTGAGTGTCCGACTCCATGAGACGGTGGTTTTCTCGGCCCCTGGTTGTCCGAGGTCGTTGCCGCTGCACAGGTTCATGCGCTAGGGCCTCCTGCAGACAATGCACTTTGATTTATTGCGCAATCTCTAATAGCACCCGTGATATCACCAGATATATATTGGATTTTTCAATGACCCTGACAGACCGGCCCCATGAGACGGTGATTTTCTCGGCCCCTGGTGGTCCGAGGTCGATCCCGCTGCACGGATTCATGCGCCAGGACCTCCTGCAGATAATTCACTTTGGTTTATTGCGCTATCTCTAATAGCACCCGAGATATCGCCAGATATATATTGGATTTTTCCCTGACCCTGAGTTTCCGGCCCAAAGAGATGGTGGTTTTATGGGCCCCTGGTGGTCCGAGGTCGTTCCCGCTGCACAGATGCATGCGCCAGGGCCTCCTGCAGATAATTCACTTTGGTTTATTGCGCTATCTCTAATAGCACCCGAGATATCGCCAGATATATATTGGATTTTTCCCTGACCCTGAGTGTCCGGCCTCATGAGACGGTGGTTTTCGCGGCCCCTGGTGGTCCGAGGTCGTTCCGCTGCACAGATTCATGCGCCAGGGCCTCCTGCAGATAATTCACTTTGGTATATTACGCTATCTCTAATAGCACCCGAGATATCACCAGATATATATTGCATTTTTCCCTGACCCTGAGCGTCCGGCCCCATGAGACAGTGGTTTTCTCGGCCCCTGGTGGTCCGAGGTCGTTCCCGCTGCACAGATGCATGCGCCAGGGCCTCCTGCAGACAATGCACTTTGATTTATTGCGCTATCTCTAATAGCACCCGAGATATCACCAGATATATATTGGATTTTTCCCTGACCCTGAGTGGCCGACTCCATGAGACGGTGGTTTTCTCGGCCCCTGGTGGTCCGAGGTAGTTCCCGCTACACAGATTCATGCGCCAGGGCCTCCTGCAGACAATGCACTTTGATTTATTGCGCTATCTCTAATACCACCCGAGATATCACCATATATATATATTGGTTTTTCCCCTGACCCGGAGTGTCCGGCCCCATGAGACGGTGGTTTTCTTCGACCCTGGTGGTCCGAGGTCGTTCCCGCTGCCCAGATTCATGCGCCAGGGCCTCCTGCAGATAATTCACTTTGGTTTATTGCGCTATCTCTAATAGCACACGAGATATCACCATATATATATTGTATTTTCCCCCGACCCTGAGTGTCCGGCCCCATGAGGCGGTGGTTTTCCCGACCCCTGGGTGTCTGAGGTCTTTCCCGCTGCACAGATTCATGCGCCAGGGCCTCCTACAGACAATGCACTCTGATTTATTGCGCTATCTGTAATAGCACCCGAGATATCACCATATATATATTGGATTTTTCCCCGACCCAGACAGCCCGGCCCCATGTGTCGGTGGTTTTCTCGGCCCCTGGTTTTCCGAAGTCGTTCCCGCTGCACAGATTCATGCGCCAGGGCCTCCTGCAGACAATGCACTTTGGCTTATTGCGCTATCTTTAATATCACCCGAGATATCACCAGATATATATTGGATTTTTCCCCGACCCTGAGTGTCCGGCCCCATGAGACGGTAGTTTTCTCGGCCCCTGGTGGTCCCAGGTCGTTACCGCTGCACAGATTCATGCGCTGGGACCTCCTGCAGATAATTCACTTTGATTTATTGCGCTGTCTCTAATAGCACCCGAGATATCACCAGATATATATTGGATTTTTCCCTGACCCTGACAGTCCGGCCCCATGAGACGGTGAATTTCTCGGCCCCTGGTGGTCCGAGGTCGATCCCGCTGCACAGATTCATGCGCCAGGGCCTCCTACAGACAATGCACTTTCATTTATTGCGCTATTTGTAATAGCACCCGTGATATCACCAGATATATGTTGGATTTTTCCCTGACCCTGAGTGTCCGACTCCATGAGACGGTGGTTTTCTCGGCCCCTGGTGGTCCGAGGTCGTTGCCGCTGCACAGGTTCATGCGCTAGGGCCTCCTGCAGACAATGCACTTTGATTTATTGCGCAATCTCTAATAGCACCCGTGATATCACCAGATATATATTGGATTTTTCAATGACCCTGACAGTCCGGCCCCATGAGACGGTGATTTTCTCGGCCCCTGGTGGTCCGAGGTCGATCCCGCTGCACGGATTCATGCGCCAGGACCTCCTGCAGATAATTCTCTTTGGTTTATTGCGCTATCTGTAATAGCACCCGAGATATCACCAGATATATGCTGGATTTTTACATGACCCTGAGTGTCCGGCCCCATGTGTCGGTGGTTTTCTCGGCCCCTGGTGGTCCGAGGTCGTTCCCGCTGCACAGAATCATGCGCCAGGGCCACCTGCAGACAATGCACATTGGTTTATTGCGCTATCTCTAATAGCACCCGAGATATCACCAGATATATATTGGATTTTCCCCTGACCCTGAGTTTCCGGCCCAAAGAGATGGTGGTTTTATGGGCCCCTGGTGGTCCGAGGTCGTTCCCGCTGCACAGATGCATGCGCCAGGGCCTCCTGCAGATAATTCACTTTGGTTTATTGCGCTATCTCTAATAGCACCCGAGATATCGCCAGATATATATTGGATTTTTCCCTGACCCTGAGTGTCCGGCCTCATGAGACGGTGGTTTTCGCGGCCCCTGGTGGTCCGAGGTCGTTCCGCTGCACAGATTAATGCGCCAGGGCCTCCTGCAGATAATTCACTTTGGTATATTACGCTATCTCTAATAGCACCCGAGATATCACCAGATATATATTGGATTTTTCCCTGACCCTGAGTGTCCGGCCCCATGAGACGGTGATTTTCTCGGCCCCTGGTGGTCCGAGGTCGTTCCCGCTGCACAGATGCATGCGCCAGGGCCTCCTGCAGATAATTCACTTTGGTTCATTGCGCTATCTCTAATAGCACCCGATATATCACCATATATATATTGGATTTTCCCCCGACCCTGAGTGTCCGGCCCCATGAGGCGGAGGTTTTCTCGACCCGTGGGGGTCCGAGGTCTTTCCCGCTGCACAGATTCATGCGCCAGGGCCTCCTACAGACAATGCACTCTGATTTATTGCGCTATCTGTAATAGCACCCGAGATATCACCATATATATATTGGATTTTTCCCCGACCCTAACAGTCCGGCCCCATGTGTCGGTGGTTTTCTCGGCCCCTGGTTTTCCGAGGTCGTTCCCGCTGCACAGATTCAGGCGCCAGGGCCTCCTGCAGACAATGCACTTTGGCTTATTGCGCTATCTCTAATAGCACCCGAGATATCACCAGATATATATTGGATTTTTCCCCGACCCTGAGTGTCCGGCCCCATGAGACTGTGGTTTTCTCGGCCACTGGTGGTCTGAGGTCGTCCCCGCTGCACAGATTCATGAGCCAGGGCCTCCTGCACATAATGCATTCTGATTTATTGCGCTATCTGTAATAGCTCCCGAGATATCACCAGTTATATATTGGATTTTTCCCTGACCCTGAGTGTCCGGCCCCATGAGACTGTGGTTTTCTCGGCCCCTGGTCGTCTGAGGTCGTTCCTTTGGTTTATTGCGCTATCTCTAATAGCACCCGAGATATCACCAGATATATATTGGATTTTTCCCTGACCCTGAGTGGCCGACTCCATGAGACGGTGGTTTTCTCGGCCCCTGGTGGTCCGAGGTAGTTCCCGCTACACAGATTCATGCGCCAGGGCCTCCTGCAGACAATGCACTTTGATTTATTGCGCTATCTCTAATACCACCCGAGATATCACCATATATATATATTGGTTTTTCCCCTGACCCGGAGTGTCCGGCCCCATGAGACGGTGGTTTTCTCGGACCCTGGTGGTCCGAGGTCGTTCCCGCTGCCCAGATTCATGCGCCAGGGCCTCCTGCAGATAATTCACTTTGGTTTATTGCGCTATCTCTAATAGCACACGAGATATCACCATATATATATTGTATTTTCCCCCGACCCTGAGTGTCCGGCCCCATGAGACTGTGGTTTTCTCGGCCCTTGTTGGTCCGAGGTCGTTCCTGCTGCACAGATTCATGCGCCAGGGCCTCCTGCAGATAATTCACTTTGGTTTATTGCGCTATCTGTAATAGCACCCGAGATATCACCAGATATATATTGGATTTGTCCCTGACCCTGAGTGTCCGGCCCCATGGGTCGGTGGTTTTCTCGGCCCCTGGTGGTCCCAGGTCGTTCTCGCTGCACAGATTCATGCGCCAGGGCCCCTGCAGATAATTCACTTTGGTTTATTGCGCTATCTCTAATAGCACCCGAGATATCACCAGATATATATTGGATTTTCCCCTGACCCTGAGTGTCCGGCCCCATGAGACTGTGGTTTTCTCGGCCACTGGTGGTCTGAGGTCGTCCCCGCTGCACAGATTCATGAGCCAGGGCCTCCTGCACATAATGCATTCTGATTTATTGCGCTATCTGTAATAGCTCCCGAGATATCACCAGTTATATATTGGATTTTTCCCTGACCCTGAGTGTCCGGCCCATGAGACTGTGGTTTTCTCGGCCCCTGGTCGTCTGAGGTCGTTCCTTTGGTTTATTGCGCTATCTCTAATAGCACCCGAGATATCACCAGATATATATTGGATTTTTCCCTGACCCTGAGTGGCCGACTCCATGAGACGGTGGTTTTCTCGGCCCCTGGTGGTCCGAGGTAGTTCCCGCTACACAGATTCATGCGCCAGGGCCTCCTGCAGACAATGCACTTTGGCTTATTGCGCTATCTTTAATAGCACCCGAGATATCACCAGATATATATTGGATTTTTCCCCGACCCTGAGTGTCCGGCCCCATGAGACGGTAGTTTTCTCGGCCCCTGGAGGTCCCAGGTCGTTACCGCTGCACAGATTCATGCGCTGGGACCTCCTGCAGGCAATGCACTTTGATTTATTGCACTATCTCTAATAGCACCCGAGATATCACCAGATATATATTGCATTTTTCCCTGACCCTGACAGTCCGGCCCCATGGGACGGTGGTTTTCTCGGCGCCTGGTGGTCCGAGGTCGTTCCCGCTGCACAGATTCATGCGCCAGGGCCTCCTGCAGATAATTCACTTTGATTTATTGCGCTGTCTCTAATAGCACCCGAGATATCACCAGATATATATTGGATTTTTCCCTGACCCTGACAGTCCGGCCCCATGAGACGGTGAATTTCTCGGCCCCTGGTGGTCCGAGGTCGATCCCGCTGCACAGATTCATGCGCCAGGGCCTCCTACAGACAATGCACTTTCATTTATTGCGCTATTTGTAATAGCACCCGTGATATCACCAGATATATGTTGGATTTTTCCCTGACCCTGAGTGTCCGACTCCATGAGACGGTGGTTTTCTCGGCCCCTGGTGGTCCGAGGTCGTTCCCGCTGCACAGGTTCATGCGCTAGGGCCTCCTGCAGACAATGCACTTTGATTTATTGCGCAATCTCTAATAGCACCCGTGATATCACCAGATATATATTGGATTTTTCAATGACCCTGACAGTCCGGCCCCATGAGACGGTGATTTTCTCGGCCCCTGGTGGTCCGAGGTCGATCCCGCTGCACGGATTCATGCGCCAGGACCTCCTGCAGATAATTCTCTTTGGTTTATTGCGCTATCTGTAATAGCACCCGAGATATCACCAGATATATGCTGGATTTTTACATGACCCTGAGTGTCCGGCCCCATGTGTCGGTGGTTTTCTCGGCCCCTGGTGGTCCGAGGTCGTTCCCGCTGCACGGATTCATGCGCCAGGGCCTCCTGCAGATAATATACTTTGGTATATTACGCTATCTCTATTAGCACCCGAGATATCACCAGATATATATTGGATTTTTCCCTGACCCTGAGTGTCCGGCCCCATGAGACGGTGATTTTCTCGGCCCCTGGTGGTCCGAGGTCGTTCCCGCTGCACAGATGCATGCGCCAGGGCCTCCTGCAGATAATTCACTTTGGTTCATTGCGCTATCTCTAATAGCACCCGATATATCACCATATATATATTGGATTTTCCCCCGACCCTGAGTGTCCGGCCCCATGAGGCGGAGGTTTTCTCGACCCGTGGGGGTCCGAGGTCTTTCCCGCTGCACAGATTCATGCGCCAGGGCCTCCTACAGACAATGCACTCTGATTTATTGCGCTATCTGTAATAGCACCCGAGATATCACCATATATATATTGGATTTTTCCCCGACCCTGACAGTCCGGCCCCATGTGTCGGTGGTTTTCTCGGCCCCTGGGTTTCCGAGGTCGTTCCCGCTGCACAGATTCAGGCGCCAGGGCCTCCTGCAGACAATGCACTTTGGCTTATTGCGCTATCTCTAATAGCACCCGAGATATCACCAGATATATATTGGATTTTTCCCCGACCCTGAGTGTCCGGCCCCATGAGACGGTAGTTTTCACGGCCCCTGGTGGTCCCAGGTCGTTACCGCTGCACAGATGCATGCGCTGGGAGCTCCTGCAGGCAATGCACTTTGGTTTATTGCGCTATCTGTAATAGCACCCGAGATATCACCAGATATATATTGGATTTTTCCCTGACCCTGAGTGTCCGGCCCCATGAGACGGTGATTTTCTCGGCCCCTGGTGGTCCGAGGTCGTTCCCGCTGCACAGATGCATGCGCCAGGGCCTCCTGCAGATAATTCACTTTGGTTTATTGCGCAATCTCTAATAGCACCCGAGATATCACCAGATATATATTGGATTTTCCCCTGACCCTGAGTTTCCGGCCCAAAGAGATGGTGGTTTTATGGGCCCCTGGTGGTCCGAGGTCGTTCCCGCTGCACAGATGCATGCGCCAGGGCCTCCTGCAGATAATTCACTTTGGTTTATTGCGCTATCTCTAATAGCACCCGAGATATCTCCAGATATATATTGGATTTTTCCCTGACCCTGAGTGTCCGGCCTCATGAGACGGTGGTTTTCGCGGCCCCTGGTGGTCCGAGGTCGTTCCGCTGCACATATTCATGCGCCAGGGCCTCCTGCAGATAATTCACTTTGGTATATCACGCTATCTCTAATAGCACCCGAGATATCACCAGATATTTATTGGATTTTTCCCTGACCCTGAGTGTCCGGCCCCATGAGACGGTGATTTTCGCGGCCCCTGGTGGTCCGAGGTCGTTCCGCTGCACAGATTCATGCGCCAGGGCCTCCTGCAGATAATTCACTTTGGTTTATTGCGCTATCTCTAATAGCACCCGAGATATCACCAGATATTTATTGGATTTTTCCCTGACCCTGAGTGTCCGGCCCCATGTGTCGGTGGTTTTCTCGGCCCCTGGTGGTCCGAGGTCGATCCCGCTACACAGATTCATGCGCCAGGGCCACCTACAGACAATGCACTTTGATTTATTGCGCTATCTGTAATAGCACCCGAGAAAGCACCATATATATGCTGGATTTTTACATGACTTTGGGTGACGCATACCGAAAATCTGTAATGTTCTCGCCCCTGGTGGTCCGAGGTCGTTCCCGCTGCACAGATTCATGCGCCAGGGCATCCTACGGACAATGCACTTTGATTTATTGCGCTATCTCTAATAGCACCCGAGATATCACCGGATATATATTTGATTATTCCCTGACCCTGAGTGTCAGGCCCCATGAGACTGTGGTTTTCTCGGCCCCTGGTGGTCCGAAGTCGTTCCCGCTGCACTGATTCATCCGCCAGGGCCACCTGCAGATAAATAACTTTGGTTTATTGCGCTATCTCTAATAGCACCCGAGATATCACCAGATATATTGGATTTTCCCCTGACCCTGACAGTCCGGCCCCATGAGACGGAGGTTTTCTCGGCCCCTGGTGGTCCGAGGTCGTTCCCGGTGCACGGATTCATGCGCCAGGGTCTCCTACAGACAATGCACTTTGATTTATTGGGCTATCTGTAATAGCACCCGAGATAACACCAGATATATATTGGATTTTTCCCTGACCCTGAGTGTCCGGCCCCATGAGACTGTGATTTTCTCGGCCCCTGGTGGTCCGAGGTCGTTCCCGCTGCACAGGTTCATGCGCCAGTGCCTCCTGCAGACAATGCACTTTGATTCATTTCGCTATCACTAATAGCACCCGCGATATCTCCAGATATATATTGGATTTTTCCCTGTCCCTGACAGTCCGGCCCCATGAGACGGTGATTTTCTCGGCCCCTGGTGGTCCGAGGTCGTTCCCGCTGCACAGATGCATGCGCCGGGGCCTCCTGCAGATAATTCCCTTTGGTTTATTGCGCTATCTCTAATAGCACCCGAGATATCACCAGATATATATTGGATTTTTCCCCGACCCTGAGTGTCCGGCCCCATGAGACTGTGGTTTTCTCGGCCCTTGTTGGTCCGAGGTCGTTCCTGCTGCACAGATTCATGCGCCAGGGCCTCCTGCAGATAATTCACTTTGGTTTATTGCGCTATCTGTAATAGTACCCGAGATATCACCAGATATATATTGGATTTGTCCCTGACCCTGAGTGTCCGGCCCCATGGGTCGGTGGTTTTCTCGGCCCCTGGTGGTCCCAGGTCGTTCTCGCTGCACAGATTCATGCGCCAGGGCCCCTGCAGATAATTCACTTTGGTTTATTGCGCTATCTGTAATAGCACCCGAGATATCACCAGATATATGCTGGATTTTTCCATGACCTTGGGTGACGAATTCCGAATATCTGTAATTTTCTCGGCCCCTGGTGGTCCGAGATCGTTCCCGCTGCACAAATTCATGCGCCAGGGCCTCCGGCAGATAATCGACTATGGTTCATTGCGCTATCTCTAATATCACCCGATATATCACCAGATATATATTGGATTTTTCCCTGACCCTGACAGTCCGGCCCCATGTGTCGATGGTTTTCACGGCCCCTGGTGGTCCGAGATCGTTCCCGCTGCACAGATTAATGCGCAAGGGCCTCCTACGGACAATGCACTTTTATTTATTGCGCCATCTGTAATAGCACCCGAGATATCACCAGATATATATTGGATTTTTCCCTGACCCTGAGTGTCCGGCCCCATGAGACGGTGGTTTTCTCGGCCCCTGGTGGTAAGAGGTCGTTCCCGCTGGCCAGATTCATGCGCCAGGCCTCCTACAGACAATGCACTTTGGTTTATTGGGCTATCTCTAATAGCACCCGAGATATCACCAGATACATATTGGATTTTCCCCTGACCCTGAGTGTCCGGCCCCATGAGACCGTGGTTTTCTCGGCCCCTGGTGCTCCGAGGTCGTTCCCGCTGGCCAGCTTCATGCGCCAGAGCTTCCTGCAGACAATCCACTTTGATTTATTGCGCTATCTCTAATAGCACCCGAGATATCATCAGATACATCCTGGGTTTTTACATGACCCTGGGTGTCCGGCGCCATGTGTCGGTAGTTTTCTCGGCCCCTGGTGGTCCGAGGTCGTTCCAGCTGCACAGATTCATGCCCCAGGGCCTCCCGCAGACAATGCACTTTGATTAAATGCGCTATCTCTAATAGCACCCGAGATATCGCCAGATATATATTGGATTTTCCCCTGACCCTGAGTGTCCGGCCCAATGAGACGGTGGTTTTCTCGGCCCCTGGTGGTAAGAGGTCGTTCCCGCTGGCCAGATTCATGCGCCAGGCCTCCTACAGACAATGCACTTTGATTTATCGCGCTATCTGTAATAGAACCCGAGATATCACCAGATATATGCTGGATTTTTCCCTGACCCTGACAGTCCGGCCGCATGTGTCGGTGGTTTTCTCGGCCCCTGGTGGCCCGAGGTCGTTCCCGCTTCACCGATGCATGCGCCAGGGCCTCCTGCAGATAATTCACTTTGGTTTATTGCGCTATCTCTAATAGCACCCGAGATATCACCAGATACATATTGGATTTTCCCCTGACCCTGAGCGCCCGGCCCCATGAGACGGTGGTTTTCTCGGCCCCTGGTGGTAAGAGGTCGTCCCCAGTGGCCAGATTCATGCGCCAGGCCTCCTACAGACAATGCACTTTGGTTTATTGCGCTATCTCTAATAGCACCCGAGATATCACCAGATATATATAGGATTTTCCCCATACCCTGAGTGTCCGGCCCCATGTGTCCGTGGTTTTCTCGGCCCCTCGTGCTCCGAGGTCGCTCCCGCTGGCCAGATTCATGCGCCAGGCCTCCTACAGACAATGCACTTTGGTGTATTGCGCTATCTCTATTAGCACCCGAGATATCAGCAGATATATATTGGATTTTTCCCTGACCCTGAGTGTCCGGCCCCGTGAGACGGTGGTTTTCTCGGCCCCTGGTGGTCCGAGGTCGTTCCCGCTTCACAGATGCATGCGCCAGGGCCTCCTACAGACAATGCACTCTGATTTATTGCGCTATCTGTAATAGCACCCGAGATATCAACAGATATATATTGGATTTTTCCCAGACCCTGAGTGTCCGGCCCCATGAGACGGTGGTTTTCTCGGCCCCTGGTGGTCCGAGGTCGTTCCCGCTTCACAGATGCATGCACCAGGACCTCCTGCGGACAATGCACTTTGATTTATCGCGCAATCTGTAATAGAACCCGAGATATCACCAGATATATGCTGGTTTATTACATGACATTGGGTGAGGGATACCGAAAATATGTAATTTTCTCGGCCCCTGGTGGTCCGATGTCGTTCCTGCTGCACAGATTAATGCGCAAGGGCCTCCTACGGACAATGCACTTCGATTTATTGCGCTATCTCTAATAGCACCCGAGATATCACCAGATATATATTGGATTTTCCCCTGACCCTGAGTGTCCGGCCCCATGAGACGGTGGTTTTCTCGGCCCCTGGTTGTCCGAGGTCGTTGCCGCTACACAGAATCATGCGCCAGGGCTTCCTGCAGACAATACACTTTGATTTATTGCGCTATCTCTAATAGCACCCGAGATATCATCAGATACATCCTGGGTTTTTACATGACCATGGGTGTCCGGCGCCATGTGTCGGTGGTTTTCTCGGCCCCTGGTGGTCCGAGGTCGTTCCAGCTGCACAGATTCATGCCCCAGGGCCTCCCGCAGACAATGCACTTTGATTAAATGCGCTATCTCTAATAGCAGCCGAGATATCATAAGATATATATTGGATTTTCCCCTGATCCTGAGCGTACAGCCCCATGAGACGGTGGTTTTCTCGGCCCCTGGTGGTCCGAGGTCGTTCCCGCTGGCCAGATTCATGCGGCAGGCCTCATACAGACAATGCACTTTGGTTTATTGCGCTATCTCTAATAGCACCCGAGATATCACCAGATATATGCTGGATTTTTCCCTGACCCTGACAGTCCGGCCGCATGTGTCGGTGGTTTTCTCGGCCCCTGGTGGCCCGAGGTCGTTCCCGCTTCACCGATGCATGCGCCAGGGCCTCCTGCAGATAATTCACTTTGGTTTATTGCGCTATCTCTAATAGCACCCGAGATATCACCAGATACATATTGGATTTTCCCCTGACCCTGAGCGCCCGGCCCCATGAGACGGTGGTTTTCTCGGCCCCTGGTGGTAAGAGGTCGTCCCCAGTGGCCAGATTCATGCGCCAGGCCTCCTACAGACAATGCACTTTGGTTTATTGCGCTATCTCTAATAGCACCCGAGATATCACCAGATATATATAGGATTTTCCCCATACCCTGAGTGTCCGGCCCCATGTGTCCGTGGTTTTCTCGGCCCCTCGTGCTCCGAGGTCGCTCCCGCTGGCCAGATTCATGCGCCAGGCCTCCTACAGACAATGCACTTTGGTGTATTGCGCTATCTCTATTAGCACCCGAGATATCAGCAGATATATATTGGATTTTTCCCTGACCCTGAGTGTCCGGCCCCGTGAGACGGTGGTTTTCTCGGCCCCTGGTGGTCCGAGGTCGTTCCCGCTTCACAGATGCATGCGCCAGGGCCTCCTACAGACAATGCACTCTGATTTATTGCGCTATCTGTAATAGCACCCGAGATATCAACAGATATATATTGGATTTTTCCCAGACCCTGAGTGTCCGGCCCCATGAGACGGTGGTTTTCTCGGCCCCTGGTGGTCCGAGGTCGTTCCCGCTTCACAGATGCATGCACCAGGACCTCCTGCGGACAATGCACTTTGATTTATCGCGCAATCTGTAATAGAACCCGAGATATCACCAGATATATGCTGGTTTATTACATGACATTGGGTGACGGATACCGAAAATATGTAATTTTCTCGGCCCCTGGTGGTCCGATGTCGTTCCTGCTGCACAGATTAATGCGCAAGGGCCTCCTACGGACAATGCACTTCGATTTATTGCGCTATCTCTAATAGCACCCGAGATATCACCAGATATATATTGGATTTTCCCCTGACCCTGAGTGTCCGGCCCCATGAGACGGTGGTTTTCTCGGCCCCTGGTTGTCCGAGGTCGTTGCCGCTACACAGAATCATGCGCCAGGGCTTCCTGCAGACAATACACTTTGATTTATTGCGCTATCTCTAATAGCACCCGAGATATCATCAGATACATCCTGGGTTTTTACATGACCATGGGTGTCCGGCGCCATGTGTCGGTGGTTTTCTCGGCCCCTGGTGGTCCGAGGTCGTTCCAGCTGCACAGATTCATGCCCCAGGGCCTCCCGCAGACAATGCACTTTGATTAAATGCGCTATCTCTAATAGCAGCCGAGATATCATAAGATATATATTGGATTTTCCCCTGATCCTGAGCGTACAGCCCCATGAGACGGTGGTTTTCTCGGCCCCTGGTGGTCCGAGGTCGTTCCCGCTGGCCAGATTCATGCGGCAGGCCTCATACAGACAATGCACTTTGGTTTATTGCGCTATCTCTAATAGCACCCGAGATTTCACCTGATATATATTGGATTTTCCCCTGACCCTGAGTGTCCGGCCCCATGAGACTGTGGTTTTCTCGGCCACTGGTGGTCCGAGGTCGTTCCCGCTGCACATATTCATGCGCCAGGCCTCCTACAGACAATGCACTTTGATTTATTGCGCTATCTGTAATAGCACCCGAGATATCACCAGATATATATTGGATTCTTCCCTGACCCTGAGTGTCCGGCCCCATGAGACGGTGGTTTTCTCGGCCGCTGGTGGTCCGAGGTCGTTCCCGCTGCACAGATTCATGCGCCAGGGCCTCCTGCAGATAATTCACTTTGGTTTATTGCGCTATCTCTAATACCACCCGAGATATCACCGGATATATATTGGATTTTCCCCTGACCCTGAGGGTCCGGCCCCATGAGATGGTGGTTTTCTCGGCCCCTGGTGCTCCGAGGTAGTTCCCGCTGGCCAGATTCATGCGCCAGGCCTCCTACAGACAATGCACTTTGGTTTATTGCGCTATCTCTAATACCATCCGAGATATCACCAGATATATTTTGGATTTTTCCCTGACCCTGAGTGTCCGGCCCCATGAGACGGTGGTTTTCTCGGCCCCTGGTGGTCCGAGGTCGTTCCCGCTGAACAGGTGCATGCGCCAGGGCCTCCTGCAGATAATTCACTTTGGTATATCACGCTATCTCTAATAGCACCCGAGATATCACCAGATATATATTGGATTTTTCCCTGACCCTGAGTGTCCGGCCCCATGAGACGGTGGTTTTCACGGCCCCTGTTGGTCCGAGGTCGTTCCCGCTGCCCAGATTCATGCGCCAGGGCCTCCTGCAGATAATTCACTTTGGTTCATTGCGCTATCTCTAATAGCACACGAGATATCACCATATATATATTGTATTTTCCCCCGACCCTGAGTGTCCGGCCCCATGAGGCGGTGGTTTTCTCGACCCCTGGGTGTCTGAGGTCTTTCCCGCTGCACAGATTCATGCGCCAGGGCCTCCTACAGACAATGCACTCTGATTTATTGCGCTATCTGTAATAGCACCCGAGATATCACCAGATATATATTGGATTTTTCCCTGACCCTGAGTGTCCGGCCCCATGTGTCGGTGGTTTTCTCGGCCCCTGGTGATCCGAGGTCGTTCCCGCTGCACACATTCATGCGCCAGGGCCTCCTGCAGACAATTCCCTTTGGTTTATTGCGCTATCTGTAATAGCACCCGAGATATCACCAGATATATGCTGGATTTTTACATGACCTTGGGTGACGAATTCCGAATATCTGTAATTTTCTCGGCCCCTGGTGGTCCGACATCGTTCCCGCTGCACAAATTCATGCGCCAGGGCCTCCGGCAGATAATCGACTATGGTTCATTGCGCTATCTCTAATATCACCCGAGATATCACCAGATATATATTGGATTTTTCCCTGACCCTGACAGTCCGGCCCCATGTGTCGATGGTTTTCACGGCCCCTGGTGGTCCGACATCGTTCCCGCTGCACAGATTCATGCGCCAGGCCTCCTACAGACAATGCACTTTGGTTTATTGCGCTATCTCTAATAGCACCCGAGATATCACCAGATACATATTGGATTTTCCCCTGACCCTGAGTGTCCGGCCCCATGTGACCGTGGTTTTCTCGGCCCCTGGTGGTAAGAGGTCGTTCCCGCTGGCCAGGTTCATGCGCCAGGGCTTCCTGCAGACAATCCACTTTGATTTATTGCGCTATCTCTAATAGCACCCGAGATATCATCAGATACATCCTGGGTTTGTACATGACCCTGGGTGTCCGGCGCCATGTGTCGGTAGTTTTCTCGGCCCCTGGTGGTCCGAGGTCCTTCCAGCTGCAGAGATTCATGCCCCAGGTCCTCCCGCAGACAATGCACTTTGATTAAATGCGCTATCTCTAATAGCACCCGAGATATCGCCAGATATATGCTGGATTTTTCCCTGACCCTGACAGTCCGGCCCCATGTGTCGATGCTTTTCACGGCCCCTGGTGGTCCGAGATCGTTCCCGCTGCACAGATTAATGCGCAAGGGCCCCCTACGGACAATGCACTTTTATTTATTGCGCCATCTGTAATAGCACCCGAGATATCACCAGATATATATTGGATTTTCCCCTGACCCTGAGCACCTGGCCCCATGAGACGGTGGTTTTCTCGGCCCCTGGTGGTAAAAGGTCGTCCCCAGTGGCCAGATTCATGCGCCAGGCCTCCTACAGACAATGCACTTTGGTTTATTGCGCTATCTCTAATAGCACCCGAGATATCACCAGATATATATAGGATTTTCCCCATACCCTGAGTGTCCGGCCACATGTGACCGTGGTTTTCTCGGCCCCTGGTGCTCCGAGGTAGTTCCCGCTGGCCAGATTCATGCGCCAGGCCTCCTTCAGACAATGCACTTTGGTTTATTGCGCTATCTCTATTAGCACCCGAGATATCAGCAGATATATATTGGATTTTTCCCTGACCCTGAGTGTCCGGCCCCGTGAGACGGTGGTTTTCTCGGCCCCTGGTGGTCCGAGGTCGTTCCCGGTGGCCAGATTCATGCGCCAGGGCCTGCTACAGACAATGCACTTTGGTTTATTGCGCTATCTCTAATAGCACCCGAGATATCACCAGATACATATTGGATTTTCCCCTATCCCTGAGTGTCCGGCCACATGTGACCGTGGTTTTCTCGGCCCCTGGTGCTCCGAGGTCGTTCCCGCTGGCCAGATTCATGCGCCATGCCTCCTACAGACAATGCACTTTGGTTTATTGCGCTATCTCTAATAGCACCCGAGATATCACCAGATATATATTGGATTTTTCCCTGACCCTGAGTGTCCGACCCCATGAGACGGTGGTTTTCTCGGCCCCTAGTGGTCCGAGGTCGTTCCCGCTTCACAGATGCATGCGCCAGGGCCTCCTACAGACAATGCACTCTGATTTATTGCGCTATCTGTAATAGCACCCGAGATATCACCAAATATATATTGGATTTTTCCCTGACCCTGAGTGTCCGGCCCCATGAGACGCTGGTTTTCTCGGCCCCTGGTGGTCCGAGGTCGTTCCCGCTGCACAGATTCATGCGCCAGGGCCTCCTGCAGATAATTCACTTTGGATTATTGCGCTATCTCTAATAGCACCCGAGATATCACCAGATATATATTGGATTTTTCCTGACCCTGACAGTCCGACCCCATGAGACGGTGGTTTTCTCGGCCCCTGGTGGTCCGAGGTGGTTCCCGCTGCACAGATTCATGCGCCGGTGCCTCCTGCAGACAATGCACTTTGATTTATTGCGCTATCTCTAATAGTACCCTAGATATAACCAGATATATATTGGATTTTCCCCCGACCCTGAGTGTCCGGCCCCATGAGACTGTGGTTTTCTCGGCCCCTGGTGGTCCGAGGTCGTTCCCGCTGCACAGATTCATGCACCAGGGCCTCCTACAGACAATGCACTTTGATATATTGCGCTATCTGTAATAGCACCCGAGATATCACCAGATATATATTGGATTTTTCCCTGACCCTGAGTGTCCGGCCCCATGAGACGGTGGTTTTCTCGGCCCCTGGTGGCCCGAGGTCGTTCCCGCTGCACAGATTTATGCGCCAGGGCCTCCTGCAGATAATTCACTTTGGTTTATTGCGCTATCGCTAATAGCACCCGAGATATAACCAGATATATATTGGATTTTCCCCCGACCCTGAGTGTCCGGCCCCATGAGACTGTGGTTTTCTCGGCCCCTGGTGGCCCGAGGTCGTTCCCGCTGCACAGATTTATGCGCCATGGCCTCCTGCAGATAATTCACTTTGGTTTATTGCGCTGTCTCTAATAGCACCCGAGATATAACCAGATATATATTGGATTTTCCCCCGACCCTGAGTGTCCGGCCCCATGAGACTGTGGTTTTCTCGGCCCCTGGTGGTCCGAGGTCGTTCCCGCTGCACAGATTTATGCGCCAGGGCCTCCTGCAGATAATTCACTTTGGATTATTGCGCTATCTCTAATAGCACCCGAGATATCACCAGATATAAATTGGATTTTTCCCTGACCCTGAGTGTCCGGCCCCATGAGACGGTGGTTGTCTCGGCCCCTGGTGATCCCAGGTCGTTCGCACTGGCCACATTCATGCGCCAGGGCCTCCTACAGACAATGCACTTTGATTTATTGGGCTATCTGTAATAGCACCCGAGATATCACCAGATATATATTGGATTTTTCCCTGACCCTGAGTGTCCGGCCCCATGAGACGCTGGTTTTCTCGGACCCTGGTGGTCCGAGGTCGTTCCCGCTGCACAGATTCATGCGCCAGGGCCTCCTGCAGATAATTTACTTTGGCTTATTGCGCTATCGCTAATAGCGCCCGAGATATCACCAGATATATATTGGATTTTCCCCTGACCCTGAGTGTCCGGCCCCATGAGACTGTGGTTTTCTCGGCCACTGGTGGTCCGAGGTCGTTCCTTCTGCACAGATTCATGCGGCAGGGTCTCCTGCAGATAATTCACATTGGTTTATTGCGCTATCTCTAATAGCACCCGAGATATCACCAGATATATATTGGATTTTCCCCCGACCCTGAGTGTCCGGCCCAATGAGACTGTGGTTTTCTCGGCCATGGTGGTCCGAGGTCGTTCCCGCTGCACAGATTCATGCTCCAGGGCCTCCTACAGACAATGCAGTTTGATTTATTGCGCTGTCTCTAATAGCACCCGAGATATCACCAGATATATATTGGATTTTCCCCTGACCCTCAGTGTCCGGCCCCATGAGACTGTGGTTTTCTCGGCCCCTTGTGGTCAGAGGTCGTTCCCGCTGCACAGAATCATGAACCAGGGCATCCTACAGACAATGCACATTGATTTTTTGCGCTATCTGTAATAGCACCCGAGATATCACCAGATATATATTGGATTTTCCCCTGACCCTGAGCACCTGGCCCCATGAGACGGTGGTTTTCTCGGCCCCTGGTGGTAAAAGGTCGTCCCCAGTGGCCAGATTCATGCGCCAGGCCTCCTACAGACAATGCACTTTGGTTTATTGCGCTATCTCTAATAGCACCCGAGATATCACCAGATATATATAGGATTTTCCCCATACCCTGAGTGTCCGGCCACATGTGTCCGTGGTTTTCTCGGCCCCTGGTGCTCCGAGGTAGTTCCCGCTGGCCAGATTCATGCGCCAGGCCTCCTTCAGACAATGCACTTTGGTTTATTGCGCTATCTCTATTAGCACCCGAGATATCAGCAGATATATATTGGATTTTTCCCTGACCCTGAGTGTCCGGCCCCGTGAGACGGTGGTTTTCTCGGCCCCTGGTGGTCCGAGGTCGTTCCCGGTGGCCAGATTCATGCGCCAGGGCCTGCTACAGACAATGCACTTTGGTTTATTGCGCTATCTCTAATAGCACCCGAGATATCACCAGATACATATTGGATTTTCCCCTATCCCTGAGTGTCCGGCCACATGTGACCGTGGTTTTCTCGGCCCCTGGTGCTCCGAGGTCGTTCCCGCTGGCCAGATTCATGCGCCATGCCTCCTACAGACAATGCACTTTGGTTTATTGCGCTATCTCTAATAGCACCCGAGATATCACCAGATATATATTGGATTTTTCCCTGACACTGAGTGTCCGACCCCATGAGACGGTGGTTTTCTCGGCCCCTAGTGGTCCGAGGTCGTTCCCGCTTCACAGATGCATGCGCCAGGGCCTCCTACAGACAATGCACTCTGATTTATTGCGCTATCTGTAATAGCACCCGAGATATCACCAAATATATATTGGATTTTTCCCTGACCCTGAGTGTCCGGCCCCATGAGACGCTGGTTTTCTCGGCCCCTGGTGGTCCGAGGTCGTTCCCGCTGCACAGATTTATGCGCCAGGGCCTCCTGCAGATAATTCACTTTGGTTTATTGCGCTGTCTCTAATAGCACCCGAGATATAACCAGATATATATTGGATTTTCCCCCGACCCTGAGTGTCCGGCCCCATGAGACTGTGGTTTTCTCGGCCCCTGGTGGTCCGAGGTCGTTCCCGCTGCACAGATTCATGCACCAGGCCCTCCTACAGACAATGCACTTTGATTTATTGCGCTATCTGTAATAGCACCCGAGATATAACCAGATATATATTGGATTTTTCCCTGACCCTGAGTGTCCGGCCCCATGAGACGCTGGTTTTCTCGGCCCCTGGTGGTCCGAGGTCGTTCCCGCTGCACAGATTTATGCGCCAGGGCCTCCTGCAGATAATTCACTTTGGATTATTGCGCTATCTCTAATAGCACCCGAGATATCACCAGATATAAATTGGATTTTTCCCTGACCCTGAGTGTCCGGCCCCATGAGACGGTGGTTGTCTCGGCCCCTGGTGATCCCAGGTCGTTCGCGCTGGCCACATTCATGCGCCAGGGCCTCCTACAGACAATGCACTTTGATTTATTGGGCTATCTGTAATAGCACCCGAGATATCACCAGATATATATTGGATTTTTCCCTGACCCTGAGTGTCCGGCCCCATGAGACGCTGGTTTTCTCGGACCCTGGTGGTCCGAGGTCGTTCCCGCTGCACAGATTCATGCGCCAGGGCCTCCTGCAGATAATTTACTTTGGCTTATTGCGCTATCGCTAATAGCGCCCGAGATATCACCAGATATATATTGGATTTTCCCCTGACCCTGAGTGTCCGGCCCCATGAGACTGTGGTTTTCTCGGCCACTGGTGGTCCGAGGTCGTTCCTTCTGCACAGATTCATGCGGCAGGGTCTCCTGCAGATAATTCACATTGGTTTATTGCGCTATCTCTAATAGCACCCGAGATATCACCAGATATATATTGGATTTTCCCCCGACCCTGAGTGTCCGGCCCAATGAGACTGTGGTTTTCTCGGCCATGGTGGTCCGAGGTCGTTCCCGCTGCACAGATTCATGCTCCAGGGCCTCCTACAGACAATGCAGTTTGATTTATTGCGCTGTCTCTAATAGCACCCGAGATATCACCAGATATATATTGGATTTTCCCCTGACCCTCAGTGTCCGGCCCCATGAGACTGTGGTTTTCTCGGCCCCTTGTGGTCAGAGGTCGTTCCCGCTGCACAGAATCATGAACCAGGGCATCCTACAGACAATGCACATTGATTTTTTGCGCTATCTGTAATAGCACCCGAGATATCACCAGATATATATTGTATTTTTCCCTGACCCTGAGTGTCCGGCCACACGAGACGCTGGTTTTCTCGGCCATGGTGGTGCGAGGTCGTTCCCGCTGGCCAGATTCATGCGCCAGGGCTTCCTACAGACAAATCACTTTGGTTTATTGCGCTATCTCTAATAGCACCCGAGATATCACCAGATATATATTGGATTTTCCCCTGACCCTGAGTGTCCAGTCCCATGAGACTGTGGTTGTCTCGGCCCCTGGTGGTCCGAGGTCGTTCCCGCTGCACAGATTCATGCGCCAGGGCCTCCTGCAGGTAATTCACTTTGGTTTATTGCGCTATCTATAATAGCACCCGAGATATCACCAGATATATATTGGATTTTCCCCTGACCCTGAGTGTCCGGCTCAATGAGACTGTGGTTGTCTCGGCCCCTGGTGGCCCGAGGTCGTCCCCGCTGCACAGATTCATGCCCCAGGGCCCGCTGCAGATAACTCACATTGGTTTAGTGAGCTGTCTGTAAGAGCACCCGAGATATCACCAGATATATATTGGATTTTTCCCTGACCCTGAGCGTCCGGCCCCATGAGACTGTGGTTTTCTCGGCCCCTGGTGGTCCGAGGTCGTTTCCGCTGCACAGATTCATGCGCCAGGGCCTCCTGCAGATAATTCACTTTGGAATATTGCGCTATCTCTAATAGCACCCGAGATATCACCAGATATATATTGGATTTTCCCCTGACCCTCAGTGCCCGGCCCAATGAGACGGTGGTTGTCTCGGCCCCTGGTGGGCCGAGGTCGTTCCCGCTGGCCACATTCATGCGCCAGGGCCTCCTACAGACAAGGCACTTTGATTTATTGCGCTATCTGTAATAGCACCCGAGATATCACCAGATATATATTGGATTTTCCCCTGACCCTGAGTGTCCGGCCCCATGAGACGGTGGTTTTCTCGGCCGCTGGTGGCCCGAGGTCGTTCCCGCTGCACAGATTCATGCGCCAGGGCCTCCAGCAGATAATTCACTTTGGTTTATTGTGCTATCTCTAATAGCACCCGAGATATCACCAGATATATATTGGATTTTTCCCTGACCCTGAGTGTCCGACCCCATGAGACGGTGGTTTCCTCGGCCCCTAGTGGTCCGAGGTCGTTCCCGCTTCACAGATGCATGCGCCAGGGCCTCCTACAGACAATGCACTCTGATTTATTGCGCTATCCGCAATAGCACCCGAGATATCACCGGATATATATTGGATTCTTCCCTGACCCTGAGTGTCCGGCCCCATGAGACGGTGGTTTTCTCGGCCCCTGGTGGTCCGAGGTCGTTCCCGCTGCACAGATTCATGCGCCAGGGCCTCCTGCAGATAATTCACTTTGGTTTATTGCGCTATCTCTAATACCACCCGAGATATCACCGGATATATATTGGATTTTCCCCTGACCCTGAGTGTCCGGCCCCATGAGATGGTGGTTTTCTCGGCCCCTGGTGGTCCGAGGTCGTTCCCGCTGCACAGATTCATGCACCAGGACCTCCTACAGACAATGCACTTTGATTTATTGCGCTATCTGTAATAGCACCCGAGATATCACCAGATATATATTGGATTTTTCCCTGACCCTGAGTGTCCGGCCCCCTGAGACGCTGGTTTTCTCGGCCCCTGGTGGTCCGAGGTCGTTCCCGCTGCACAGATTCATGCGCCAGGGCCTCCTGCAGATAATTCACTTTGGATTATTGCGCTATCTCTAATAGCACCCGAGATATCACCAGATATATATTGGATTTTTCCTGACCCTGACAGTCCGACCCCATGAGACGGTGGTTTTCTCGGCCCCTGGTGGTCCGAGGTGGTTCCCGCTGCACAGATTCATGCGCCGGTGCCTCCTGCAGACAATGCACTTTGATTTATTGCGCTATCTGTAATAGCACCCGAGATATAACCAGATATATATTGGATTTTTCCCTGACCCTGAGTGTCCGGCCCCATGAGACGCTGGTTTTCTCGGCCCCTGGTGGTCCGAGGTCGTTCCCGCTGCACAGATTTATGCGCCAGGGCCTCCTGCAGATAATTCACTTTGGATTATTGCGCTATCTCTAATAGCACCCGAGATATCACCAGATATAAATTGGATTTTTCCCTGACCCTGAGTGTCCGGCCCCATGAGACGGTGGTTGTCTCGGCCCCTGGTGATCCCAGGTCGTTCGCGCTGGCCACATTCATGCGCCAGGGCCTCCTACAGACAATGCACTTTGATTTATTGGGCTATCTGTAATAGCACCCGAGATATCACCAGATATATATTGGATTTTTCCCTGACCCTGAGTGTCCGGCCCCATGAGACGCTGGTTTTCTCGGCCCCTGGTGGTCCGAGGTCGTTCCCGCTGCACAGATTTATGCGCCAGGGCCTCCTGCAGATAATTCACTTTGGTTTATTGCGCTATCTCTAATAGTACCCGAGATATGACCAGATATATATTGGATTTTCCCCTGACCCTGAGTGTCCGGCCCCATGAGACTGTGGTTTTCTCGGACCCTGGTGGTCCGAGGTCGTTCCCGCTGCACAGATTCATGCGCCAGGGCCTCCTGCAGATAATTTACTTTGGCTTATTGCGCTATCGCTAATAGCGCCCGAGATATCACCAGATATATATTGGATTTTCCCCTGACCCTGAGTGTCCGGCCCCATGAGACTGTGGTTTTCTCGGCCACTGGTGGTCCGAGGTCGTTCCCGCTGCACAGATTCATGCGGCAGGGTCTCCTGCAGATAATTCACATTGGTTTATTGCGCTATCTCTAATAGCACCCGAGATATCACCAGATATATATTGGATTTTCCCCCGACCCTGAGTGTCCAGCCCCATGAGACTGTGGTTGTCTCGGCCCCTGGTGGTCCGAGGTCGTTCCCGCTGCACAGATTCATGCGCCAGGGCCTCCTGCAGGTAATTCACTTTGGTTTATTGCGCTATCTATAATAGCACCCGAGATATCACCAGATATATATTGGATTTTCCCCTGACCCTGAGTGTCCGGCTCAATGAGACTGTGGTTGTCTCGGCCCCTGGTGGCCCGAGGTCGTCCCCGCTGCACAGATTCATGCCCCAGGGCCCGCTGCAGATAACTCACATTGGTTTAGTGAGCTGTCTGTAAGAGCACCCGAGATATCACCAGATATATATTGGATTTTTCCCTGACCCTGAGTGTCCGGCACCATGAGACTGTGGTTTTCTCGGCCCCTGGTGGTCCGAGGTCGTTCCCGCTGCCCAGATTCATTCCCCAGGGCCTCCTACAGACAATGCACTTTGATTTATTGCGCTATCTGTAATAGCACCCGAGATATCACCAGATATATATTGGATTTTTCCCTGACCCTGAGTGTCCGGCCCCATGTGTCGGTGGTTTTCTCGGCCCCTGGTGGTCCGAGGTCGTTCCCGCTGCCCAGATTCATGCGTCAGGTCCTCCTGCAGACAATGCACTTTGATTTATTGCGCTATCTGTAATAGCACCCGAGATATCACCATATATATATTGGATTTTTCCCTGACCCTGAGTGTCCGGCCCCATGAGACGGTGGTTTTCTCGGCCCCTGGTGGTCCGAGATCGTTCCCGCTGCACAGATTCAGGCGCCAGGGCCTCCTCCAGATAATTCACTTTGGTTTATTCCGCTATATCTAATAGCACCCGAGATATCACTAGATATATATTGGATTTTTCCCTGACGAAGAGTGTCCGGCCCCATGAGACTGTGGTTTTCTCGGACCCTGGTGGTCCGAGGTCGTTCCCGCTGCACAGATTCATGCGCCAGGGCCTCCTGCAGATAATTTACTTTGGCTTACTGCGCTATCGCTAATAGCGCCCGAGATATCACCAGATATATATTGGATTTTCCCCTGACCCTGAGTGTCCGGCCCCATGAGACTGTGGTTTTCTCGGCCACTGGTGGTCCGAGGTCGTTCCCGCTGCACAGATTCATGCGGCAGGGTCTCCTGCAGATAATTCACATTGGTTTATTGCGCTATCTCTAATAGCACCCGAGATATCACCAGATATATATTGGATTTTCCCCCGACCCTGAGTGTCCGGCCCAATGAGACTGTGGTTTTCTCGGCCATGGTGGTCCGAGGTCGTTCCCGCTGCACAGATTCATGCTCCAGGGCCTCCTACAGACAATGCAGTTTGATTTATTGCGCTGTCTCTAATAGCACCCAAGATATCACCAGATATATATTGGATTTTCCCCTGACCCTCAGTGTCCGGCCCCATGAGACTGTGGTTTTCTCGGCCCCTTGTGGTCAGAGGTCGTTCCCGCTGCACAGAATCATGCACCAGGGCATCCTACAGACAATGCACATTGATTTTTTGCGCTATCTGTAATAGCACCCGAGATATCACCAGATATATATTGGATTTTCCCCTGACTCTGAGTGTCCGGCCCCATGAGACTGTGGTTTTCTCGGACCCTGGTGGTCCGAGGTCGTTCCCGCTGCAGAGATTCATGCGCCAGGGCCTCCTACAGACAATGCACTTTGATTTATTGCGCTATCTCTAATAGCACCCGAGATATGACCAGATATATATTGGATTTTCCCCTGACCCTGAGTGTCCGGCCCAATGAGACTGTGGTTTTCTCGGCCCCTTGTGGTCAGAGGTCGTTCCCGCTGCACAGAATCATGAACCAGGGCATCCTACAGACAATGCACATTGATTTTTTGCGCTATCTGTAATAGCACCCGAGATATGACCAGATATATATTGGATTTTCCCCTGACCCTGAGTGTCCGGCCCAATGAGACTGTGGTTTTCTCGGCCCCTTGTGGTCAGAGGTCGTTCCCGCTGCACAGAATCATGAACCAGGGCATCCTACAGACAATGCACATTGATTTTTTGCGCTATCTGTAATAGCACCCGAGATATCACCAGATATATATTGGATTTTCCCCTGACCCTGAGTGTCCGGCCCCATGAGACTGTGGTTTTCTCGGACCCTGGTGGTCCGAGGTCGTTCCCGCTGCACAGATTCATGCGCCAGGGCCTCCTGCAGATAATTTACTTTGGCTTATTGCGCTATCGCTAATAGCGCCCGAGATATCACCAGATATATATTGGATTTTCCCCTGACCCTGAGTGTCCGGCCCCATGAGACTGTGGTTTTCTCGGCCATTGGTGGTCCGAGGTCGTTCCCGCTGCACAGATTCATGCGCCAGGGTCTCCTGCAGATAATTCACTTTGGTTTATTGCGCTATCTCTAATAGCACCCGAGATATCACCAGATATATATTGGATTTTCCCCCGACCCTGAGTGTCCGGCCCAATGAGACTGTGGTTTTCTCGGCCATGGTGGTCCGAGGTCGTTCCCGCTGCACAGATTCATGCGCCAGGGCCTCCTACAGACAATGCAGTTTGATTTATTGCGCTGTCTCTAATAGCACCCGAGATATCACCAGATATATATTGGATTTTCCCCTGACCCTGAGTGTCCGGCCCCATGAGACTGTGGTTTTCTCGGCCCCTTGTGGTCAGAGGTCGTTCCCGCTGCACAGAATCATGCACCAGGGCATCCTACAGACAATGCACATTGATTTTTTGCGCTATCTGTAATAGCACCCGAGATATCACCAGATATATATTGGATTTTCCCCTGACCCTGAGTGTCCGGCCCCATGAGACTGTGGTTTTCTCGGACCCTGGTGGTCCGAGGTCGTTCCCGCTGCACAGATTCATGCGCCAGGGCCTCCTGCAGATAATTTACTTTCGCTTATTGCGCTATCGCTAATAGCGCCCGAGATATCACCAGATATATATTGGATTTTCCCCTGACCCTGAGTGTCCGGCCCCATGAGACTGTGGTTTTCTCGGCCCCTTGTGGTCCGAGGTCGTTCCCGCTGCCCTGATTCATGCGCCAGGGCATCCTACAGTCAATGCACTTTGATTTATTGCGCTATCTGTAATAGCACCCGAGATATCACCAGATATATATTGTATTTTTCCCTGACCCTGAGTGTCCGGCCACACGAGACGCTGGTTTTCTCGGCCATGGTGGTGCGAGGTCGTTCCCGCTGGCCAGATTCATGCGCCAGGGCTTCCTACAGACAAATCACTTTGGTTTATTTCGCTATCTCTAATAGCACCCGAGATATCACCAGATATATATTGGATTTTCCCCTGACCCTGAGTGTCCGGCCCCATGAGACTGTGGTTGTCTCGGCCCCTGGTGGTCCGAGGTCGTTCCCGCTGCACAGATTCATGCGCCAGGGCCTCCTGCAGGTAATTCACTTTGGTTTATTGCGCTATCTATAATAGCACCCGAGATATCACCAGATATATATTGGATTTTCCCCTGACCCTGAGTGTCCGGCTCAATGAGACTGTGGTTGTCTCGGCCCCTGGTGGCCCGAGGTCGTCCCCGCTGCACAGATTCATGCCCCAGGGCCCGCTGCAGATAACTCACATTGGTTTAGTGAGCTGTCTGTAAGAGCACCCGAGATATCACCAGATATATATTGGATTTTTCCCTGACCCTGAGCGTCCGGCCCCATGAGACTGTGGTTTTCTCGGCCCCTGGTGGTCCGAGGTCGTTTCCGCTGCACAGATTCATGCGCCAGGGCCTCCTGCAGATAATTCACTTTGGAATATTGCGCTATCTCTAATAGCACCCGAGATATCACCAGATATATATTGGATTTTCCCCTGACCCTCAGTGCCCGGCCCAATGAGACGGTGGTTGTCTCGGCCCCTGGTGGGCCGAGGTCGTTCCCGCTGGCCACATTCATGCGCCAGGGCCTCCTACAGACAAGGCACTTTGATTTATTGCGCTATCTGTAATAGCACCCGAGATATCACCAGATATATATTGGATTTTCCCCTGACCCTGAGTGTCCGGCCCCATGAGACGGTGGTTTTCTCGGCCGCTGGTGGCCCGAGGTCGTTCCCGCTGCACAGATTTATGCGCCAGGGCCTCCTGCAGTTAATTCACTTTGGTTTATTGCGCTATCTCTAATAGCACCCGAGATATCACCAGATATATATTGGATTTTCCCCTGACCCTGAGTGTCCGGCCCCATGAGACGGTGGTTTTCTCGGCCGCTGGTGGCCCGAGGTCGTTCCCGCTGCACAGATTTATGCGCCAGGGCCTCCTGCAGATAATTCACTTTGGTTTATTGCGCTGTCTGTAAGAGCACCCGAGATATCACCAGATATATATTGGATTTTTCCCTGACCCTGAGCGTCCGGCCCCATGAGACTGTGGTTTTCTCGGCGCCTGGTGGTCCGAGGTCGTTTCCGCTGCACAGATTCATGCGCCAGGGCCTCCTGCAGATAACTCAGTTTGGTTTATTGCGCGATCTGTAATAGCACCCGAGATATCACCAGATATATATTGGATTTTTCCCTGACGATGAGTGTCCGGCCCCATGAGACGGTGGTTTTCTCGGCCCCTGGCGGTCCCAGGTCGTTCCCGCTGCACAGATTCATGCGCCAGGGCCTCCTGCAGATAATTCACTTTGGTTTATTGCGCTATCTCTAATAGCAGCCGTGATATCACCAGATATATATTGGATTTTCCCCTGACCCTGAGTGTCCGGCCCCATGAGACGGTGGTCTTCTCGGCCCCTGGTGGTCCGAGGTCGTTCCCGCTGCCCAGATTCATGCGCTACGGCCTCATACAGACAATGCACTTTGATTTATTGCGCTATCTGTAATAGCACCCGAGATAGCACCATATATATACTGGATTTATGCATGACTTTGGGTGACGGACACCGAAAATCTGTAAGTTTCTCGGCCCCTGGAGGGCCGAGATCGTTCCTGTTCACAGAATCATGCGCCAGGGCCTCCTATAGACAATGCACTTTGATTTAGCGCGCTATTTGTAATAGAACCCGAGATATCACCAGATATATGCTGGATTTTTACATGACATTGTGTGACGGATACCGAAAATCTGTACTTTTCTCGGCCCCTGGTGGTCCGATGTCGTTCCTTCTGCACAGATTCATGCGCAAGGGCCTCCTACGGACAATGCACTTTGATTTATTGCGCTATCTCTAACAGCACCCGAGATATCACCAGACATATATTGGATTTTCCCCTGACCCTGAGTGTCCGGCCGCATGAGACTGTGGTTTTCTCGGCCCCTGGTGGTCCGAGGTCGTTCCCGCTGCCCAGATTCATGCGGCAGGGCCTCCTACAGACAATGCACTATGATTTATTGCGCTATCTGTAATAGCACCCGAGATATCACCAGATATATATTGGATTTATCCCTGACCCTGAGCGTCCGGCCCCATGAGACGGTGGTTTTCTCGGCCCCTGGTCGTCCGAGGTCGTTCCCGCTGCACAGATGCATGCGTCAGGGCCTCCTGCAGATAATTCACTTTGGATTATTGCGCTATCTCTAATAGCACCCGAGATATCACCAGATATATATTGGACTTTCCCCTGACCCTGAGTGTCCGGCCCCATGAGACGGTGGTTTTCTCGGCCCCTGGTGGTCCGAGGTCGTTCCCGCTGCCCAGATTCATGCGCCCGGGCCTCCTGCAGATAATGCACTTTGATTTAGCGCGCTATCTGTAATAGAACCCGAGATATCACCAGATATATATTGGATTTTTCAACCGACCCTGAGTGTCCGGCCCCATGAGACGGTGGTGTTCTCGGACCCTGGGGATCCGAGGTCGTTTCCGCTGCACAGATTCATGCGCCAGGGCCTCCTTCGGACAATGCACTTTGATTTATTGCGCTATCTGTAATAGCACCCGAGATATAACCAGATATATATTGGATTTTTTCCTGACCCTGACAGTCCGGCCCCATGAGGCGGTAGTTTTCTCGGCCCCTGGTGGTCCGAGGTCGTTCCCGCTGCACAGATTCATGCGCCAGGGCCTCATGCAGATAATTCACTTTGATTTATTGCGCTATCTCTAATAGCAGCCGAGATATCACCAGATATATATTGGATTTTTCCCTGACCCTGAGTGTCCGGCCCCATGAGAGGGTGGTTTTCTCGGCCCATGGTAGTCCGACGTCGTTCCCGCTGCACAGATTCATGCGCCAAGGCCTCCCGCAGACAAAGCACTTTGGTTTATTGCGCTATCTGTAATAGCACCCGAGATTTCACCAGATATATGCTGGATTTTTACATGACCTTGGGTGACGGATTCCGAATATCTGTAATTTTCTCGGCCCCTGGTGGTCCGAGGTCGTTCCTGCTGCACAGATTCATTCGCCAGTGGCACCTACGGACAATGCACTTTGATTTATTGCGCTATCTGTAATAGCACCCGAGATATCACCAGATATATATTGGATTTTTCCCTGACCCTGAGCGTCCGGCCCCATGAGACTGTGGTTTTCTCGGCCCCTGGTGGTCCGAGGTCGTTTCCGCTGCACAGATTCATGCGCCAGGGCCTCCTGCAGATAATTCACTTTGGATTATTGCGCTATCTCTAATAGCACCCGAGATATCACCAGATATATATTGGATTTTCCCCTGACCCTGAGTGCCCGGCCCAATGAGACGGTGGTTTTCTCGGCCATTGGTGGTCCGAGGTCGTTCCCGCTGCACAGATTCATGCGCCAGGGTCTCCTGCAGATAATTCACTTTGGTTTATTGCGCTATCTCTAATAGCACCCGAGATATCACCAGATATATATTGGATTTTCCCCCGACCCTGAGTGTCCGGCCCAATGAGACTGTGGTTTTCTCGGCCATGGTGGTCCGAGGTCGTTCCCGCTGCACAGATTCATGCGCCAGGGCCTCCTACAGACAATGCAGTTTGATTTATTGCGCTGTCTCTAATAGCACCCGAGATATCACCAGATATATATTGGATTTTCCCCTGACCCTGAGTGTCCGGCCCCATGAGACTGTGGTTTTCTCGGCCCCTTGTGGTCAGAGGTCGTTCCCGCTGCACAGAATCATGCACCAGGGCATCCTACAGACAATACACATTGATTTTTTGCGCTATCTGTAATAGCACCCGAGATATCACCAGATATATATTGGATTTTCCCCTGACCCTGAGTGTCCGGCCCCATGAGACTGTGGTTTTCTCGGACCCTGGTGGTCCGAGGTCGTTCCCGCTGCACAGATTCATGCGCCAGGGCCTCCTGCAGATAATTTACTTTCGCTTATTGCGCTATCGCTAATAGCCCCCGAGATATCACCAGATATATATTGGATTTTCCCCTGACCCTGAGTGTCCGGCCCCATGAGACTGTGGTTTTCTCGGCCCCTTGTGGTCCGAGGTCGTTCCCGCTGCCCTGATTCATGCGCCAGGGCATCCTACAGTCAATGCACTTTGATTTATTGCGCTATCTGTAATAGCACCCGAGATATCACCAGATATATATTGTATTTTTCCCTGACCCTGAGTGTCCGGCCACACGAGACGCTGGTTTTCTCGGCCATGGTGGTGCGAGGTCGTTCCCGCTGGCCAGATTCATGCGCCAGGGCTTCCTACAGACAAATCACTTTGGTTTATTGCGCTATCTCTAATAGCACCCGAGATATCACCAGATATATATTGGATTTTCCCCTGACCCTGAGTGTCCGGCCCCATGAGACTGTGGTTGTCTCGGCCCCTGGTGGTCCGAGGTCGTTCCCGCTGCACAGATTCATGCGCCAGGGCCTCCTGCAGGTAATTCACTTTGGTTTATTGCGCTATCTATAATAGCACCCGAGATATCACCAGATATATATTGGATTTTCCCCTGACCCTGAGTGTCCGGCTCAATGAGACTGTGGTTGTCTCGGCCCCTGGTGGCCCGAGGTCGTCCCCGCTGCACAGATTCATGCCCCAGGGCCCGCTGCAGATAACTCACATTGGTTTAGTGAGCTGTCTGTAAGAGCACCCGAGATATCACCAGATATATATTGGATTTTTCCCTGACCCTGAGCGTCCGGCCCCATGAGACTGTGGTTTTCTCGGCCCCTGGTGGTCCGAGATCGTTTCCGCTGCACAGATTCATGCGCCAGGGCCTCCTGCAGATAATTCACTTTGGAATATTGCGCTATCTCTAATAGCACCCGAGATATCACCAGATATATATTGGATTTTCCCCTGACCCTGAGTGTCCGGCCCAATGAGACGGTGGTTGTCTCGGCCCCTGGTGGGCCGAGGTCGTTCCCGCTGGCCACATTCATGCGACAGGGCCTCCTACAGACAAGGCACTTTGATTTATTGCGCTATCTGTAATAGCACCCGAGATATCACCAGATATATATTGGATTTTCCCCTGACCCTGAGTGTCCGGCCCCATGAGACGGTGGTTTTCTCGGCCGCTGGTGGCCCGAGGTCGTTCCCGCTGCACAGATTTATGCGCCAGGGCCTCCTGCAGATAATTCACTTTGGTTTATTGCGCTGTCTGTAAGAGCACCCGAGATATCACCAGATATATATTGGATTTTTCCCTGACCCTGAGCGTCCGGCCCCATGAGACTGTGGTTTTCTCGGCCCCTGGTGGTCCGAGGTCGTTTCTGCTGCACAGATTCATGCGCCAGGGCCTCCTGCAGATAACTCAGTTTGGTTTATTGCGCGATCTGTAATAGCACCCGAGATATCACCAGATATATATTGGATTTTTCCCTGACGATGAGTGTCCGGCCCCATGAGACGGTGGTTTTCTCGGCCCCTGGTGGTCCCAGGTCGTTCCCGCTGCACAGATTCATGCGCCAGGGCCTCCTGCAGATAATTCACTTTGGTTTATTGCGCTATCTCTAATAGCAGCCGTGATATCACCAGATATATATTGGATTTTCCCCTGACCCTGAGTGTCCGGCCCCATGAGACGGTGGTCTTCTCAGCCCCTGGTGGTCCGCGGTCGTTCCCGCTGCCCAGATTCATGCGCTACGGCCTCATACAGACAATGCACTTTGATTTATTGCGCTATCTGTAATAGCACCCGAGATAGCACCATATATATACTGGATTTATGCATGACTTTGGGTGACGGACACCGAAAATCTGTAAGTTTCTCGGCCCCTGGAGGGCCGAGATCGTTCCTGTTCACAGAATCATGCGCCAGGGCCTCCTGCAGACAATGCACTTTGATTTAGCGCGCTATCTGTAATAGAACCCGAGATATCACCAGATATATGCTGGATTTTTACATGACATTGTGTGACGGATACCGAAAATCTGTACTTTTCTCGGCCCCTGGTGGTCCGATGTCGTTCCTTCTGTACAGATTCATGCGCAAGGGCCTCCTACGGACAATGCACTTTGATTTATTGCGCTATCTCTAACAGCACCCGAGATATCACAAGACATATATTGGATTTTTCCCTGACCCTGAGGGTCCGGCCGCATGAGACTGTGGTTTTCTCGGCCCCTGGTGGTCCGAGGTCGTTCCCGCTGCCCAGATTCATGCGGCAGGGCCTCCTACAGACAATGCACTATGATTTATTGCGCTATCTGTAATAGCACCCGAGATATCACCAGATATATATTGGATTTTTTCCTGACCCTGACAGTCCGGCCCCATGAGGCGGTAGTTTTCTCGGCCCCTGGTGGTCCGAGGTCGTTCCCGCTGCACAGATTCATGCGCCAGGGCCTCCTGCAGATAATTCACTTTGATTTATTGCGCTATCTCTAATAGCAGCCGAGATATCACCAGATATATATTGGATTTTTCCCTGACCCTGAGTGTCCGGCCCCATGAGAGAGTGGTTTTCTCGGCCCATGGTAGTCCGACGTCGTTCCCGCTGCACAGATTCATGCGCCAGGGCCTCCCGCAGACAAAGCACTTCGGTTTATTGCGCTATCTGTAATAGCACCCGAGATTTCACCAGATATATGCTGGATTTTTACATGACCTTGGGTGACGGATTCCGAATATTTGTAATTTTCTCGGCCCCTGGTGGTCCGAGGTCGTTCCTGCTGCACAGATTCATTCGCCAGTGGCACCTACGGACAATGCACTTTGATTTATTGCGCTATCTGTAATAGCACCCGAGATATCACCAGATATATATTGGATTTTTCCCTGACCCTGAGCGTCCGGCCCCATGAGACTGTGGTTTTCTCGGCCCCTGGTGGTCCGAGGTCGTTTCCGCTGCACAGATTCATGCGCCAGGGCCTCCTGCAGATAATTCACTTTGGATTATTGCGCTATCTCTAATAGCACCCGAGATATCACCAGATATATATTGGATTTTCCCCTGACCCTGAGTGCCCGGCCCAATGAGACGGTGGTTTTCTCGGCCCCTGGTGGTCCGAGGTCGTTCCCGCTGCACAGATTCCTGCACCAGGGCCTCCTACAGACAATGCACTTTGATTTATTGCGCTATCTGTAATAGCACCCGAGATAGCACCATATATATACTGGATTTTTGCATGACTTTGGGTGACGGACACCGAAAATCTGTAAGTTTCTCGGCCCCTGGAGGGCCGAGGTCGTTCCTGCTTCACAGAATCATGCGCCAGGGCCTCCTGCGGACAATGCACTTTGATTTATTGCGCTATCTCTAACAGCACCCGAGATATCACCAGATATATATTGGATTTTCCCCTGACCCTGAGTGTCCGGCCCCATGAGGCTGTGGTTTTCTCGGCCATGGTGGTCCGAGGTCGTTCCCGCTGCACAGATTCATGAGCCAGGGCCTCCTACAGACAATGCACTTTGATTTATTGCGCTGTCTCTAATAGCACCCGAGATATCACCAGATATATATTGGATTTTCCCCTGACCCTGAGTGTCCGGCACCATGAGACTGTGGTTTTCTCGGCCCCTGGTGGTCCGAGGTCGTTCCCGCTGCCCAGATTCATTCCCCAGGGCCTCCTACAGACAATGCACTTTGATTTATTGCGCTATCTGTAATAGCACCCGAGATATCACCAGATATATATTGGATGTTTCCTTGACCCTGAGTGTCCGGCCCCATGTGTCGGTGGTTTTCTCGGCCCCTGGTGGTCCGAGGTCGTTCCCGCTGCCCAGATTCATGCGTCAGGTCCTCCTGCAGACAATGGACTTTGATTTATTGCGCTATCTGTAATAGCACCCGAGATATCACCAGATATATATTGGATTTTCCCCTGACCCTGAATGTCCGGCCCCATGAGACGGTGGTTTTCTCGGCCCCTGGTGGTCCGAGATCGTTCTAGCTGGCCTGATTCATGCGCCAGAGCCTCCTACAGACAATGCACTTTGATTTTTTGCACTATCTGTAATAGCACCCGAGATATCACCAGATATATATTGGATTTTTCCCTGACCATGAATGTCCGGCCCCATGAGACGGTGGTTTTCTCGGCCCCTGGTGGTCCGAGGTCGTTCCCGCTGCACAGATTCATGCGCCAGAGCCCCCTGCAGAAAATTCACTTTGGTTTATTGCGCTATCTGTAATAGCACCCGAGATATCACCATATATATATTGGATTTTTCCCTGACCCTGAGTGTCCGGCCCCATGAGACGGTGGTTTTCTCGGCCCAAGGTGGTCCGAAGTCGTTCCCGCTGCCCAGATTCATGCGCCAGGGCCTCCTACAGATAATGCACTTTGATTTATAGCGCTATCTCTAATAGCACCAGAGATATCACCAGATATATATTGGATTTTCCCCTGACCCTGAGTGTCCGGCCCCATGAGACGGTGGTTTTCTCGGCCCCTGGTGGTCCGAGGTCGTTCCCGCTGCACAGATTCATGAGCCAGGGCCTCCTGCAGATAATTCACTTTGGTTTATTGCGCTATCTCTAATAGCACCCGAGATATCACCAGATATATATTGGATTTTTCCCTGACCCTGAGTGTCTGGCCCCATGAGTCGGTGGTTGTCTCGGCCCCTGGTGCTCCGAGGTCGTTCCCGCTGTACAGATTCATGCGCCAGGGCCTCCTACAGACAATGCACTTTGGTTTATTGCGCTATCTGTAATAGCACCCGAGATATCACCAGATATATGCTGTATTTTTACATGACCTTGGGTGACGGATTCCGAATATCTGTAATTTTCTCGGCCCCTGGTGGTCCGAGGTCGTTCCTGCTGCACAGATTCATTCGCCAGTGCCGCCTACAGATAATGCACTTTGATTTATTGCGCTATCTCTAATAGCACCCGAGATATCACCAGATATATATTGGATTTTTCCCTGACCCTGAGTGTCCGGCCCCATGAGACTGTGGTTTTCTCGGCCCCTGGTGGTCCGAGGTCGTTCCCGCAGCACAGATTCATGCGCCAGGGCCTCCTGCAGACAATTCACTTTGGTTTATTGTGCTATCTGTAATAGCACCCGAGATATCACCAGATATATGCTGGATTTTTCCCTGACCCTGAGTGTCCGGCCCCATGAGACGCGGTTTTCTCGGCCCCTGGTGGTGCGAGGTCGTTAACGCTGCCCGGATTCATGCGGCAGGGCCTCCTACAGACAATGCACTTTGATTTATTGCGCTATCTGTAATAGCACCCGAGATATCACCAGATATATATTGGATTTTTCCGTGAACGTGAGTGTCCGGCCCCATGAGACTGTGGTTTTCTCGGTCCCTGGTGGTCCGAAGTCGTCCCCGCTGCCCAGATTCATGCGCCAGGGCCTCCTACAGACAATGCACTTTGATTTATTGCGCTATCTGTAATAGCACCCGAGATATCACCAGATATATGCTGGATTTTTACATGACCTTGGGTGACGGATTCCGAATATCTGTAATTTTCTCGGCCCCTGGTGGTCCGAGGTCGTTCCTGCTGCACAGATTCATTCGCCAGTGCCGCCTACAGACAATGCACTTTGATTTATTGCGCTATCTCTAATAGCACCCGAGATATCACCAGATATATATTGGATTTTTCCCTGATCCTGAGCGTCCGGCCCCATGAGACGGTGATTTTCTCGGCCCCTCGTGGTCCGTGGTCGTTCCCTCTGCACAGATTCATGCGCCAGGGCCTCCTGCAGATAATTCACTTTGGTTTATTGCGCTATCTCTCATAGCGCCCGAGATATCACCAGATATATATTGGATTTTCCCCTGACCCTGAATGTCCGGCCCCATGAGACGGTGGTTTTCTCGGCCCCTGGTGGTCCGAGATCGTTCTAGCTGGCCTGATTCATGCGCCAGAGCCTCCTACAGACAATGCACTTTGATTTTTTGCACTATCTGTAATAGCACCCGAGATATCACCAGATATATATTGGATTTTTCCCTGACCATGAATGTCCGGCCCCATGAGACGGTGGTTTTCTCGGCCCCTGGTGGTCCGAGGTCGTTCCCGCTGCACAGATTCATGCGCCAGAGCCCCCTGCAGAAAATTCACATTGGTTTATTGCGCTATCTGTAATAGCACCCGAGATATCACCATATATATATTGGATTTTTCCCTGACCCTGAGTGTCCGGCCCCATGAGACGGTGGTTTTCTCGGCCCAAGGTGGTCCGAAGTCGTTCCCGCTGCCCAGATTCATGCGCCAGGGCCTCCTACAGATAATGCACTTTGATTTATAGCGCTATCTCTAATAGCACCAGAGATATCACCAGATATATATTGGATTTTCCCCTGACCCTGAGTGTCCGGCCCCATGAGACGGTGGTTTTCTCGGCCCCTGGTGGTCCGAGGTCGTTCCCGCTGCACAGATTCATGAGCCAGGGCCTCCTGCAGATAATTCACTTTGGTTTATTGCGCTATCTCTAATAGCACCCGAGATATCACCAGATATATATTGGATTTTTCCCTGACCCTGAGTGTCTGGCCCCATGAGTCGGTGGTTGTCTCGGCCCCTGGTGCTCCGAGGTCGTTCCCGCTGTACAGATTCATGCGCCAGGGCCTCCTACAGACAATGCACTTTGGTTTATTGCGCTATCTGTAATAGCACCCGAGATATCACCAGATATATGCTGTATTTTTACATGACCTTGGGTGACGGATTCCGAATATCTGTAATTTTCTCGGCCCCTGGTGGTCCGAGGTCGTTCCTGCTGCACAGATTCATTCGCCAGTGCCGCCTACAGATAATGCACTTTGATTTATTGCGCTATCTCTAATAGCACCCGAGATATCACCAGATATATATTGGATTTTTCCCTGATCCTGACAGTCCGGCCCCATGAGACGGTGATTTTCTCGGCCCCTCGTGGTCCGAGGTAGTTCCTGCTGCACAGAATCATGCGCCAGGGCTTCCTGCAGACAATGCACTTTGATTTATTGCGCTATTTCTAATAGCACCCGAGATATCACCAGATATATATTGGATTTTTCCCTGACCCTGAGTGTCCGGCACCATGAGACTGTGGTTTTCTCGGCCCCTGGTGGTCCGAGGTCGTTCCCGCAGCACAGATTCATGCGCCAGGGCCTCCTGCAGACAATTCACTTTGGTTTATTGTGCTATCTGTAATAGCACCCGAGATATCACCAGATATATGCTGGATTTTTCCCTGACCCTGAGTGTCCGGCCCCATGAGACGCGGTTTTCTCGGCCCCTGGTGGTGCGAGGTCGTTAACGCTGCCCGGATTCATGCGGCAGGGCCTCCTACAGACAATGCACTTTGATTTATTGCGCTATCTGTAATAGCACCCGAGATATCACCAGATATATATTGGATTTTTCCCTGAACGTGAGTGTCCGGCCCCATGAGACTGTGGTTTTCTCGGCCCCTGGTGGTCCGAAGTCGTCCCCGCTGCCCAGATTCATGCGCCAGGGCCTCCTACAGACAATGCACTTTGGATTATTGCGCTATCTCTAATAGCACCCGAGATATCACCAGATATATATTGGATTTTCCCCTGACCCTGAGTGTCCGGCCCCATGAGACGGTGGTTTTCTCGGCCCCTGGTGGTCCGAATTCTTTCCCGCTGCCCAGATTTATGCGCCAGGGCCTCCTACAGACAATGCACTTTGAATTATTGCGCTATCTGTAATAGCACCCGAGATATCACCAGATATATATTGGATTTTTGCCTGACCCTGAGTGTCCGGCCCCATGAGACTGTGGTTTTCTCGGCCCCTGGTGGTCTGAGGTCGTTGCCGCTGCACAGATTCATGCGCCAGGGCCTCCTGCAGACAATGCACTCTGATTTATTGCGCTATCTGTAATAGCACCCGAGATATCACCAGATATATATTGGATTTTTTCTTGACCCTCACAGTCCGGCCCCATGAGACGGTGGTTTTCTCGGCCCCTGGTGGTCCGAGGTCGTTCCCGCAGCACAGATTCATGCGCCAGGGCCTCCTGCAGATAATTCACTTTGGTTTATTGCGCTATCTCTAATAGCACCCGAGATATCACCAGATATATATTGGATTTTTCCCCGACCCTGACAGTCCGGCCCCATGAGACGGTGGTTTTCTCGGCCCCTGGTGGTCCGAGGTCGTTCCCGCAGCACAGATTCATGCGCCAGGTCCTCCTACAGACAATGCACTTCGATTTATTGCGCTATCAGTAATAGCACCCGAGATATCACCAGATATATATGTGATTTTTCCCTGACCCTGAGTGTCCGGCCCCATGAGACGATGGTTTTCTCGGCCCCTGGTGGTCCGAGGTCGTTCCCGCAGCACAGATTCATGCGCCAGGGCCTCCTGCAGATAATTCACTTTGGTTTATTGCGCTATCTCTAATAGCACCCGAGACATCACCAGATATATATTGGATTTTTCCCTGACCCTGAGTGTCCGGCCCCATGAGACGCGGTTTTCTCGGCCCCTGGTGGTGCGAGGTCGTTAACGCTGCCCGGATTCATGCGGCAGGGCCTCCTACAGACAATGCACTTTGATTTATTGCGCTATCTGTAATAGCACCCGAGATATCACCAGATATATATTGGATTTTCCCCTGACCCTGAGTGTCCGGACCCATGAGACGGTGATTTTCTCGGCCCCTGGTGGTCCGAAGTCGTTGCCGCTGCACAGATTCATGCGCCAGGGCCTCCTGCAGATAATTCACTTTGGTTTAATGCGCTATCTCTAATAGCACCCGAGACATCACCAGATAAATATTGGATTTTTCCCTGACCCTGTGTGTCCGGCCCCATGAGACTGTGGTTTTCTCGGCCCCTTGTGATCCGAAGTCTTTCCCGCTGCCCAGATTCATGCGCCAGGGCCTCCTACAGACAATGCACTTTGGTTTATTGCGCTATCTCTAATAGCACCCGAGATATCACCAGATATATATTGGATTTTCCCCTGACCCTGAGTGTCCGGCCGCATGAGACGGTGGTTTTCTCGGCCCCTGGTGGTCCGAATTCTTTCCCGCTGCCCAGATTTATGCGCCAGGGCCTCCTACAAACAATGCACTTTGATTTATTGCGTTATCTGTAATAGCACCCGAGAAAGCACCATATATATACTGGATTTTTACATGACTTTGGGTGAGGGACACAGAAAATCTGTAAGTTTCTCGGCCCCTGGAGGGCCGAGGTAGTACCTGCTTCACAGATTCATGCGCCAGGGCCTCCTGCAGACAATGCACTTTGATTTATCGCGCTATCGCTAATAGCACCCGAGATATCACCAGATATATATTGGATTTTTCCCTGACCCTGAGTGTCCGGCCCCATGAGACGTTGGTTTCCTCGGCCCCTGGTGGTCCTAGGTCGTTCCCGCTGCACAGATTCATGCGCCAGGGCCTCCTACAGACAATGCACTTTGATTTATTGCGCTATCTGTAATAGCACCCGAGAAAGCACCAGATATATATTGGATTTTCCCCTGACCCTGAGTGTCCGGCCCCATGAGACTGTGGTTTTCTCGGCCCCTGCTGGTCCGAGGTCGTTCCCGCTGCACAGATTCATGCGCAAGGGCCTCCTGCAGATAATTCACTTTGGTTTATTGCGCTATCTCTAATAGCACCCGAGATATCATCAGATATATATTGGATTTTTCCCTGACCCTGAGTGTCCGGCCCCATGAGAAGGTGGTTTTCTCGGCCCCTGGTGGTCCGAGGTCGTTCCCGCTGCACAAATTCATGCGCCAGGGCCTTCTACAAACAATGCACTTTGATTTATTGCGCTATCTGTAATAGCACCCGAGATATCACCAGATATATATTGGATTTTTCCCTGACCCTGAGTGTCCGGCCCCATGAAACGGTGGTTTTCTCGGCCCCTGGTGGTCCGAGGTCGCTGCACAGATTCATGCGCCAGGGCCTCCTACAAACAATGCACTTTGATTTATTGCGCTATCTGTAATAGCACCCGATATATCACCAGATATATATTGGATTTTTCCCTGACCCTGAGAGTCCGGCCCCATGAGACGGCGGTTTTCCCGGCCCCTGGTGGTCCGAGGTCGTTCTCGCTGCCAGATTCATGCGCCAGAGCCTCCTACAGACAATGCACTTTGATTTACTGCGCTATCTGTAAAAGCACACGAGATATCACCAGATGTATATTGGATTTTTCCCTGACCCTGAGTGTCCGGCCCCATGAGACGTTGGTTTCCTCGGCCCCTGGTGGTCCTAGGTCGTTCCCGCAGCACAGATTCATGCGCCAGGGCCTCCTACAAACAATGCACTTTGATTTATTGCGTTATCTGTAATAGCACCCGAGAAAGCACCATATATATACTGGATTTTTACATGACTTTGGGTGAGGGACACAGAAAATCTGTAAGTTTCTCGGTCCCTGGTGGTCCGAGGTCGTTCCCGCTGCACAGTCTCATGCGCCAGGGCCTCCTGCAGACAATGTACTTTGATTTATCGCGCTATCGCTAATAGCACCCGATATATCACCAGATATATATTGGATTTTCCCCTGACCCTGAGTGTCCGGCCCCATGAGACGGTGGTTGTCTCGGCCCCTGGTGTTCCGAGGTCGTTCCCGCTGCACATATTCATGCGCCAGGGCCTCCTACAAACAATGCACTTTGGTTTATTGCGCTATCTGTAACAGCACCCGAGATATCACCAGATATATATTGGATTTTCCCCTGACCCTGAGTGTCCGGCCCCATGAGACGGTGGTTTTCTCGGCCCCTGGTGGTCCGAGGTCGTTCCCGCTGCACTGATTCATGCGCCAGGGCCTCCTGCAGACAATGTACTTTGATTTATCGCGCTATCGCTAATAGCACCCGATATATCACCAGATATATATTGGATTTTCCCCTGACCCTGAGTGTCCGGCCCCATGAGACGGTGGTTGTCTCGGCCCCTGGTGTTCCGAGGTCGTTCCCGCTGCACAGACTCATGCGCCAGGGCCTCCTTCAGACAATGTACTTTGATTTATCGCGCTATCTCTAATAGCACCCGAGATATCATCAGATATATATTGGATTTTTCCCTGACCCTGAGTGTCCGGCCCCATGAGAAGGTGGTTTTCTCGGCCCCTGGTGGTCCGAGGTCGTTCCCGCTGCACAGATTCATGCGCCAGGGCCTCCTACGAACAATGCACTTTGATTTATTGCGCTATCTGTAATAGCACCCGATATATCACCAGATATATATTGTATTTTAATCTGACCCTGATTGTCCGGCCCCATGAGACGGCGGTTTTCCCGGCCCCTGGTGGTCCGAGGTCGTTCCCGCTGCACAGATTCATGCGCCGGGCCTCCTACAGACAATGCACTTTGATTTATTGCGCTATCTGTAATAGCACCCGAGAAAGCACCAGATATATATTGGATTTTCCCCTGACCCTGAGTGTCCGGCCCCATGAGACTGTGGTTTTCTCGGCCCCTGCTGGTCCGAGGTCGTTCCCGCTGCACAGATTCATGCGCAAGGGCCTCCTGCAGATAATTCACTTTGGTTTATTGCGCTATCTGTAATAGCACCCGAGAAAGCACCAGATGTATATTGGATTTTTCCCTGACCCTGAGTGTCCGGCCCCATGAGTCGGTGGTTTTCCCGGCCCCTGGTGGTCCGAGGTCGTTCCCGCTGCCAGATTCATGGGCCAGGGCCTCCTACAGACAATGCACTTTGATTTACTGCGCTATCTGTAACAGCACACGAGATATCACCAGATATATATTGGATTTTCCCCTGACCCTGAGTGTCCGGCCCCATGAGACGGTGGTTTTCTCGGCCCCTGGTGGTCCGAGGTCGTTCCCGCTGCACTGATTCATGCGCCAGGGCCTCCTGCAGACAATGTACTTTGATTTATCGCGCTATCGCTAATAGCACCCGATATATCACCAGATATATATTGGATTTTCCCCTGACCCTGAGTGTCCGGCCCCATGAGACGGTGGTTGTCTCGGCCCCTGGTGTTCCGAGGTCGTTCCCGCTGCACAGACTCATGCGCCAGGGCCTCCTTCAGACAATGTACTTTGATTTATCGCGCTATCTCTAATAGCACCCGAGATATCATCAGATATATATTGGATTTTTCCCTGACCCTGAGCGTCCGGCCCCATGAGAAGGTGGTTTTCTCGGCCCCTGGTGGTCCGAGGTCGTTCCCGCTGCACAAATTCATGCGCCAGGGCCTTCTACAAACAATGCACTTTGATTTATTGCGCTATCTGTAATAGCACCCGAGATATCACCAGATATATATTGGATTTTTCCCTGAGCCTGAGTGTCCGGCCCCATGAAACGGTGGTTTTCTCGGCCCCTGGTGGTCCGAGGTCGCTGCACAGATTCATGCGCCAGGGCCTCCTACAAACAATGCACTTTGATTTATTGCGCTATCTGTAATAGCACCCGATATATCACCAGATATATATTGGATTTTTCCCTGACCCTGAGAGTCCGGCCCCATGAGACGGCGGTTTTCCCGGCCCCTGGTGGTCCGAGGTCGTTCCCGCTGCACAGATTCATGCGCCAGGGCCTCCTACAAACAATGCACTTTGATTTATTGCGCTATCTGTAATAGCACCCGATATATCACCAGATATATATTGGATTTTCCTCTGACCCTGATTGTCCGGCCCCATGAGACGGCGGTTTTCCCGGCCCCTGGTGGTCCGAAGTCGTTCCCGCTGCACAGATTCATGCGCCGGGCCTCCTACAGACAATGCACTTTGATTTATTGCGCTATCTGTAATAGCACCCGAGAAAGCACCAGATATATATTGGATTTTCCCCTGACCCTGAGTGTCCGGCCCCATGAGACTGTGGTTTTCTCGGCCCCTGCTGGGCCGAGGTCGTTCCCGCTGCACAGATTCATGCGCAAGGGCCTCCTGCAGATAATTCACTTTGGTTTATTGCGCTATCTCTAATAGCACCCGAGATATCACCTGATATATATTGGATTTTCCCCTGACCCTGAGTGTCCGGCCCCATGAGTCGGTGGTTTTCCCGGCCCCTGGTGGTCCGAGGTCGTTCTCGCTGCCAGATTCATGCGCCAGAGCCTCCTACAGACAATGCACTTTGATTTACTGCGCTATCTGTAAAAGCACACGAGATATCACCAGATGTATATTGGATTTTTCCCTGACCCTGAGTGTCCGGCCCCATGAGTCGGTGGTTTTCCCGGCCCCTGGTGGTCCGAGGTCGTTCCCGCTGCCAGATTCATGGGCCAGGGCCTCCTACAGACAATGCACTTTGATTTACTGCGCTATCTGTAACAGCACACGAGATATCACCAGATATATATTGGATTTTCCCCTGACCCTGAGTGTCCGGCCCCATGAGACGGTGGTTTTCTCGGCCCCTGGTGGTCCGAGGTCGTTCCCGCTGCACTGATTCATGCGCCAGGGCCTCCTGCAGACAATGTACTTTGATTTATCGCGCTATCGCTAATAGCACCCGATATATCACCAGATATATATTGGATTTTCCCTGACCCTGAGTGTCCGGCCCCATGAGACGGTGGTTGTCTCGGCCCCTGGTGTTCCGAGGTCGTTCCCGCTGCACAGACTCATGCGCCAGGGCCTCCTTCAGACAATGTACTTTGATTTATCGCGCTATCTCTAATAGCACCCGAGATATCATCAGATATATATTGGATTTTTCCCTGACCCTGAGTGTCCGGCCCCATGAGAAGGTGGTTTTCTCGGCCCCTGGTGGTCCGAGGTCGTTCCCGCTGCACAAATTCATGCGCCAGGGCCTTCTACAAACAATGCACTTTGATTTATTGCGCTATCTGTAATAGCACCCGAGATATCACCAGATATATATTGGATTTTTCCCTGACCCTGAGTGTCCGGCCCCATGAAACGGTGGTTTTCTCGGCCCCTGGTGGTCCGAGGTCGCTGCACAGATTCATGCGCCAGGGCCTCCTACAAACAATGCACTTTGATTTATTGCGCTATCTGTAATAGCACCCGATATATCACCAGATATATATTGGATTTTCCCCTGACCCTGAGTGTCCGGCCCCATGAGACTGTGGTTTTCTCGGCCCCTGCTGGTCCGAGGTCGTTCCCGCTGCACAGATTCATGCGCAAGGGCCTCCTGCAGATAATTCACTTTGGTTTATTGCGTTATCTCCAATAGCACCCGAGATATCACCAGATATATATTGGATTTTCCCCTGACGCTGAGTGTCCGGCCCCATGAGACGGTGATTTTCTCGGCCCCTGGTGCTCCGAGGTCGATCCCGCTGCCAGATTCATGCGCCAGGGCCTCCTACAGACAATGCACTTTGATTTACTGCGCTATCTGTTACAGCACACGAGATATCACCAGATATATATTGGATTTTTCCCTGACCCTGAGTGTCGGGCCCCATTAGACGGTGGTTTTCTCGGCCCCTGGGGGTCCGAGGTCGTTCCCGCTGCCAGATTCATGCGCCAGGGCCTCCTACAGATAATTCACTTTGGTTTATTGCGCTATCTCAAATAGCACCCGAGATATCACCAGATATATATCGGATTTTCCCCTGACCCTGAGTGTCCGGCCCAATGAGACGGTGGCTTTCTCGGCCCCTGGTGGTCCGAGGTCGTTCCCGCTGCACAGATTCATGCGCCAGGGCCTCCTACAGACAATGCACATTGGTTTATTGCGCTATCTCTATTACCACCCGAGATATCACCAGATATATATTGGATTTTCCCCTCACCCTGAGTGTCCGGCCCCATGAGTCGGTGGTTTTCTCGGCCCCTGGTGGTCCGAGGTCGTTCCCGCTGCACAGATTCATGCGCCAGGGCCTCCTGCAGATAATTCACCATGGTTTATTGCGCTATCTCTAATAGAACCCGAGATATCACCAGATATATATTGGATTCTTCCCTGACCCTTAGTGTCCGGCCCCATGAGACTGTGGTTTTCTCGGCCCCTGGTGGTCCGAGGTCGTTCCCGCTGGACAGATTCATGCGCCAGGGCCTCCTACAGACAATGCACTTTGATTTATTGCGCTATCTGTAATAACACCCGAGATATCACCAGATATATATTGGATTTTCCCCTGACCCTGAGTGTCCGGCCCCATGAGACTGTGGTTTTCTCGGCCCCTGCTGGTCCGAGGTCGTTCCCGCTGCACAGATTCATGCGCAAGGGCCTCCTGCAGATAATTCACTTTGGTTTATTGCGCTATATCTAATAGCACCCGAGATATCACCAGATATATATTGGATTTTCCCCTGACCCTGAGTGTCCGGCCCCATGAGTCGGTGGTTTTCCCGGCCCCTGGTGGTCCGAGGTCGTTCCCGCTGCACAGACTCATGCGCCAGGGCCTCCTGCAGATAATTCACTTTGGTTGATTGCGCTATCTCTAGTAGCACCCGAGATAACACCAGATATATATTGGATTTTCCCCTGACCCTGAGTGTCCGGCTGCATGAGACGGTGGTTTTCTCGGCCCCTGGTTGTCCGAGGTCGTTCCCGCTGCACAGATTCATGCGCCAGGGCTTCCTGCAGACAATGCACTTTGATTTATCGCGCCATCTGTAATAGCACCTGAAATATCACCAGATGTATATTGGATTTTTCCCTGACCCTGAGTGTCCGGCCCCATGAGTCGGTGGTTTTCCCGGCCCCTGGTGGTCCGAGGTCGTTCCCGCTGCCAGATTCATGCGCCAGGGCCTCCTACAGACAATGCACTTTGATTTACTGCGCTATCTGTAACAGCACACGAGATATCACCAGATATATATTGGATTTTCCCCTGACCCTGAGTGTCCGGCCCCATGAGACGGTGGTTTTCTCGGCCCCTGGTGGTCCGAGGTCGTTCCCGTTAGACACAGATTCATGCGGAAGGCCCTCCTGCAGATAATTCACTTTGGTTTATTGCGCTATCTCTAATAGCACCCGAGATATCACCAGATATATATTGGATTTTCGCCTGACGCTGAGTGTCTGGCCCCATGAGACGGTGGTTTTCTCGGACCCTGGTGGTCCGAGGTCGTTCCCGCTGCCCAGATTCATGCGCCAGGGCTTCCTGCAGACAATGCACTTTGATTTATCGCGCTATCTCTAATAGCACCTGAGATATCACCAGATATATTTAGGATTTTTCCCTGACCCTGAGTGACCGGCCCCATGAGACGGTGGTTTTCTCGGCCCCTGGTGGTCCGAGGTCGTTCCCGCAGCACAGATTCATGCGCCAGGGCCTCCTACAGACAATGCACTTTGATTTATTGCGCTATCGGTAATAGCACCCGAGATATCACCAGACATATATTGGATTTTCCTCTGACCCTGAGTGTCCGGCCCCATGAGACGGTGGTTGTCTCGGCCCCTGGTGGTCCGAGGTCATTCCCGCTGTACAGATTCATGCGCCAGGGCTTCCTGCAGACAATGCACTTAGATTTATTGCGCTATCTCTAGTAGCTCCCGAGATATTACCAGATATATGCTGGATTTTTCCCTGTCCCTGACAGTCCGGCATCAAATGTCGGTGGTTTTCTCGGCCCCTGGTGGTTCGAGGTCGTTTCCGCTGCACAGATGCATGCACCAGGGCCTCCTGCAGATAATTCACTTTGGTTTATTGCGCTATATCTAATAGCACGCGAGATATCACCAGATATATATTGGATTTTCCCCTGACCCTGAGTGTCCGGCCCCATGAGACGCAGGTTTTCTCGGCCCCTGGTGGTCCGAGGTCGTTCCCGCTGCACAGATTCATGCGCCAGGGCCTCCTGCAGATAAATTACTTTGGTTTATTGCGCTATCTCTAATAGCACCCGAGATATCACCAGATATATATTGGATTTTCCCCTGACCCTGAGTGTCCGGCCCCATGAGACGGTGGTTTTCTCGGCCCCTGGTGGTCCGAGGTCGTTCCCGCTGCCCAGATTCATGCGCCAGGGCCTCCGACAGACAATGCACTTTGATTTATGGCGCTATCTGTAGTAGCACCCGAGAAAGCACCATATATATGCTGGATTTTTACATGAATTTTGGTGACGGACACCGAAAATCTGTAATTTTCTCGGCCCCTGGTGGTCCGATGTCGTTCCTGCTGCACAGATTCACGCGCAGGGGCCTCCTACGGACAAAGTACTTTGATTTTTTGCGCTATCTGTAATAGCACCCGAGATATCAACAGATGTATATTTGATTTTTCCCTGACCCTGAGTGTCCGGCCCCATGTGACGGTGGTTTTCTCGGCCCCTGGTGGTCCGAGGTCGTTCCCGCTGCCCAGATGCATGCGCCAGGGCCTCCTACAGACAATGCACTTTGATTTATCGCGCTATCTTTAATAGCACCCGAAATATCACCAGATATATATTTGATTTTTCCTGGCCCTGAGTGTCCGGCCCCATGAGACGGTGGTTTTCTCGGCCCCTGTTGGTCCGAGGTCGTTCCCGCCGCACGCATTCATGCGCCAGGGCTTCCTGCGGAAAATGCACTTTGATTTATCGCGCTATCTGTAATAGAACCCGAGATATCGCCAGATATATATTGGATTTTTACATGACATTGGGTGACGGATACCGAAAATCTGTAATTTTCTCTGCCCCTGGTGGTCCGAGGTCGTTCCAGCTGGCCAGATTCATGCGCCAGGGCCTCCTACAGACAATGCACTTTGATTTATTGCGCTATCTGTAATAGCACCCGAGATATCACCAGATATATATTGGATTTTTCCCTGACCCTGAGTGTCCGGCCCCATGTGACGGTGGCTTTCTCGGCCCCTGGTGGTCCGAGGTAGTTCCCGCTGCACAGATTCATGCGCCAGAGCCTCCTGCAGATAATGCACTTTGGTTTATTGCGCTACCTCTAATAGCAATCGAGATATCACCAGATATATATCGGATTTTCCCCTGACCCTGAGTGTCCGGCCCCATGAGACTGTGGTTTTCTCGGCCCCTGGTGGTCCGAGGTTGTTCCCGCTGCACAGATTCATGCGCCAGGGCCTGCTGCAGATAAATTACTTTGGTTTATTGCGCTATCTCTAATAGCACCCGAGATATCACCAGATATATATTGGATTTTCCCCTGACCCTGAGTGTCCGGCCCCATGAGACGGTGGTTTTCTCGGCCCCTGGTGGTCCGAGGTCGTTCCCGCTGCCCAGATTCATGCGCCAGGGCCTCCGACAGACAATGCACTTTGATTTATGGCGCTATCTGTAGTAGCACCCGAGAAAGCACCATATATATGCTGGATTTTTACATGAATTTTGGTGACGGACACCGAATATCTGTAATTTTCTCGGCCCCTGGTGGTCCGATGTCGTTCGTGCTGCACAGATTCACGCGCAGGGGCCTCCTACGGACAAAGTACTTTGATTTTTTGCGCTATCTGTAATAGCACCCGAGATATCAACAGATGTATATTTGATTTTTCCCTGACCCTGAGTGTCCGGCCCCATGTGACGGTGGTTTTCTCGGACCCTGGTGGTCCGAGGTCGTTCCCGCTGCCCAGATTCATGCGCCAGGGCTTCCTGCAGACAATGCACTTTGATTTATCGCGCTATCTCTAATAGCACCTGAGATATCACCAGATATATTTAGGATTTTTCCCTGACCCTGAGTGACCGGCCCCATGAGACGGTGGTTTTCTCGGCCCCTGGTGGTCCGAGGTCGTTCCCGCAGCACAGATTCATGCGCCAGGGCCTCCTACAGACAATGCACTTTGATTTATTGCGCTATCGGTAATAGCACCCGAGATATCACCAGACATATATTGGATTTTCCTCTGACCCTGAGTGTCCGGCCCCATGAGACGGTGGTTGTCTCGGCCCCTGGTGGTCCGAGGTCATTCCCGCTGTACAGATTCATGCGCCAGGGCTTCCTGCAGACAATGCACTTAGATTTATTGCGCTATCTCTAGTAGCTCCCGAGATATTACCAGATATATGCTGGATTTTTCCCTGTCCCTGACAGTCCGGCATCAAATGTCGGTGGTTTTCTCGGCCCCTGGTGGTTCGAGGTCGTTTCCGCTGCACAGATGCATGCACCAGGGCCTCCTGCAGATAATTCACTTTGGTTTATTGCGCTATATCTAATAGCACGCGAGATATCACCAGATATATATTGGATTTTCCCCTGACCCTGAGTGTCCGGCCCCATGAGACGCAGGTTTTCTCGGCCCCTGGTGGTCCGAGGTCGTTCCCGCTGCACAGATTCATGCGCCAGGGCCTCCTGCAGATAAATTACTTTGGTTTATTGCGCTATCTCTAATAGCACCCGAGATATCACCAGATATATATTGGATTTTCCCCTGACCCTGAGTGTCCGGCCCCATGAGACGGTGGTTTTCTCGGCCCCTGGTGGTCCGAGGTCGTTCCCGCTGCCCAGATTCATGCGCCAGGGCCTCCGACAGACAATGCACTTTGATTTATGGCGCTATCTGTAGTAGCACCCGAGAAAGCACCATATATATGCTGGATTTTTACATGAATTTTGGTGACGGACACCGAAAATCTGTAATTTTCTCGGCCCCTGGTGGTCCGATGTCGTTCCTGCTGCACAGATTCACGCGCAGGGGCCTCCTACGGACAAAGTACTTTGATTTTTTGCGCTATCTGTAATAGCACCCGAGATATCAACAGATGTATATTTGATTTTTCCCTGACCCTGAGTGTCCGGCCCCATGTGACGGTGGTTTTCTCGGCCCCTGGTGGTCCGAGGTCGTTCCCGCTGCCCAGATGCATGCGCCAGGGCCTCCTACAGACAATGCACTTTGATTTATCGCGCTATCTTTAATAGCACCCGAAATATCACCAGATATATATTTGATTTTTCCTGGCCCTGAGTGTCCGGCCCCATGAGACGGTGGTTTTCTCGGCCCCTGTTGGTCCGAGGTCGTTCCCGCCGCACGCATTCATGCGCCAGGGCTTCCTGCGGAAAATGCACTTTGATTTATCGCGCTATCTGTAATAGAACCCGAGATATCGCCAGATATATATTGGATTTTTACATGACATTGGGTGACGGATACCGAAAATCTGTAATTTTCTCTGCCCCTGGTGGTCCGAGGTCGTTCCAGCTGGCCAGATTCATGCGCCAGGGCCTCCTACAGACAATGCACTTTGATTTATTGCGCTATCTGTAATAGCACCCGAGATATCACCAGATATATATTGGATTTTTCCCTGACCCTGAGTGTCCGGCCCCATGTGACGGTGGCTTTCTCGGCCCCTGGTGGTCCGAGGTAGTTCCCGCTGCACAGATTCATGCGCCAGAGCCTCCTGCAGATAATGCACTTTGGTTTATTGCGCTACCTCTAATAGCAATCGAGATATCACCAGACATATATCGGATTTTCCCCTGACCCTGAGTGTCCGGCCCCATGAGACTGTGGTTTTCTCGGCCCCTGGTGGTCCGAGGTTGTTCCCGCTGCACAGATTCATGCGCCAGGGCCTGCTGCAGATAAATTACTTTGGTTTATTGCGCTATCTCTAATAGCACCCGAGATATCACCAGATATATATTGGATTTTCCCCTGACCCTGAGTGTCCGGCCCCATGAGACGGTGGTTTTCTCGGCCCCTGGTGGTCCGAGGTCGTTCCCGCTGCCCAGATTCATGCGCCAGGGCCTCCGACAGACAATGCACTTTGATTTATGGCGCTATCTGTAATAGCACCCGAGATATCACCAGATATATATTGGATTTTTCCCTGAATCTGAGTGTCCGGCCCCATGTGACGGTGGTTTTCTCGGCCCCTGGTGGTCCGAGGTCGTTCCCGCTGCCCAGATGCATGCGCCAGGGCCTCCTACAGACAATGCACTTTGATTTATCGCGCTATCTTTAATAGCACCCGAAATATCACCAGATATATATTTGATTTTTCCTGGCCCTGAGTGTCCGGCCCCATGAGACGGTGGTTTTCTCGGCCCCTGTTGGTCCGAGGTCGTTCCCGCCGCACGCATTCATGCGCCAGGGCTTCCTGCGGAAAATGCACTTTGATTTATCGCGCTATCTGTAATAGAACCCGAGATATCGCCAGATATATATTGGATTTTTACATGACATTGGGTGACGGATACCGAAAATCTGTAATTTTCTCTGCCCCTGGTGGTCCGAGGTCGTTCCAGCTGGCCAGATTCATGCGCCAGGGCCTCCTACAGACAATGCACTTTGATTTATTGCGCTATCTGTAATAGCACCCGAGATATCACCAGATATATATTGGATTTTTCCCTGAATCTGAGTGTCCGGCCTCATGGGACGGTGGTTTTCTCGGCCCCTGGTGGTCCGAGGTCGTTCCCGCTGCCCAGATGCATGCGCCAGGGCCTCCTACAGACAATGCACTTTGATTTATTGCGCTATCTGTAATAGCACCCGAGATATCACTAGATATATACTGGATTTTTCCCTAACCCTGAGTGTCCGGCCCCATGTGTCGGTGGTTTTCTCAGACCCTGGTGGTCCGAGGTCGTTCCCGCTGCAGGGATGCATGCGCCAGGTCCTCCTGCAGATAATTCACTTAGGTTTATTGCGCTATCTCTAATAGCACCCGAGATATCACCAGATATATATTGGATTTTCCCCTGACCCTGAGTGTCCGGCCCCATGAGACGGTGGTTTTCTCGGCCCCTGGTGGTCCGAGGTCGTTCCCGCTGCACAGATTCATGCCCCAGGGCCTCCTACAGACAATGCACTTTGATTTATTGCGCTATCTGTAACAGCACCCGAGATATCACCAGATGTATATTGGATTTTTCCCTGACCCTGAGTGTCCGGCCTCATGGGACGGTGGTTTTCTCGGCCCCTGGTGGTCCGAGGTCGTTCCCGCTGCCCAGATTCATACGCCAGGGCCTCCTACAGACAATTCACTTTGATTTATTGCGCTATCTGTAATAGCACCCGAGATATCACCAGATATATATTGGATTTTTCCCTGAATCTGAGTGTCCGGCCCCATGACACGGTGGATTTCTCGGCCCCTGGTGGTCCGAGGTCGTTCCCGCTGCACAGATTCATGCGCCAGGGCCTCCTGCAGATAATTCACTTTGGACTATTGCGCTATCTCTAGGAGAACCCGAGATATCACCAGATATATATTGGATTTTTCCCTGACCCTGAGTGTCCGGCCCCATGAGACTGTGCTTTTCTCGGCCCCCTGGTGGTCCGAGGTCGTTCCCGCTGCACGGATGCATGCGCCAGGGCCTCCTGCAGATAATTCACTTTGGTTTATTGCGCTATCTCAAATAGCACCCGAGATATCAGCAGACATATACTGGATTTTCCCCTGACCCTGCGTGTCCGGCCCCATGAGACTGTGGTTTTCTCGGCCCCTGGTGGTCCGAGGTCGTTGCGGCTGCAACAGATTCATGCGACAGGGCCCCCCGCAGACAATGCACTTTGATTTATCGCGCTATCTCTAATGGCACCCGAGATATCACCGGATATATAATAGATTTTTCCCTGACCCTGACTATCCGGCCTCATGAGACGGTGGTTTTCTCGGCCCCCGGTGGTACGAGGTCGTTCCAGCTGCACAGATTCATGGGCCAGGGCCTCCTACAGACAATGCACTTTGATTTATTGCGCTATCTGTAATAGCACCCGAGATATCACCAGATATATATTGGATATTCCCTGTCCCTGAATGTCCGGCCCCATGAGACGGTGGTTTTCTCGGCCCCCTGGCTGTCCGAGGTCGTTCCCGCTGCACAGATGCATGCGCCAGGGCCTCCTGCAGATAATTCACTTTGGTTTATTGCGCTATCTCTAATAGCACCCGAGATATCACCAGATATATATTGGATTTTCCCCTGACCCAGAGTGTCCGGCCCCATGGGACTGTGGTTTTCTCGGCCCCCTGGTGGTCCGAGGTCGTTCCCGCCACACGGATGCATGCGACAGGGCCTCCTGCAGATAATTCACTTTGGTTTATTGCGCTATCTCTAATAACACCCGAGATATCACCAGATATATATTGGATTTTCCCCTGACCCTGAGTGTCCGGCCCCATGAGACGGTGGTTTTCTCGGCCCCTGGTGGTCCGAGGTCGTTCTCGCACCCCAGAATCATGCGCCAGGGCCTCCTACAGACAATGCACTTTGATTTATTGCGCTATCTCTAATAGCACCCGAGATATCACCAGATATGTATTGGATTTTCCCCTGACCCTGAGTGTCCGGCTCCATGAGACGGTGGTTTTCTCGGCCCCTTGTGGTCCGAGGTCGTTCCCGCTGCACAGATGCATGCGCCAGGGCCTCCTACAGACAATGCACTTTGGTTTATTGCGCTATCTGTAACAGCACCCGAGATATCACCAAATGTATGCTGGATTTTTACATGAACTTGGGTTACGGATTCCGAATATCTGTAATTTTCTTGGGCCCTGGTGGTCCGAGGTCGTTGCGGCTGCAACAGATTCATGCGACAGGGCCCCCCGCAGACAATGCACTTTGATTTATCGCTCTATCTCTAATGGCACCCGAGATATCACCAGATATATAATGGATTTTTCCCTGACCCTGACTATCCAGCCCCATGAGACGGTGGTTTTCTCGGCCCCTGGTGGTCCGAGGTCGTTCCCGCTGCACAGATTCATGCGCCAGGGCCTCCTGCAGATAATTCAATTTGTTTTTTGTGCTATCTCTAATAGCACCCGAGATATCACCAGATATATATTGGATTTTTCCCTGACCCTGAGTGTCCGGCCCCATGGGACGGTGGTTTTCTCGGCCCCTGGTGGTCCGAGGTCGTTCCCGCTGCCCAGATTCATGCGCCAGGGCCTCCGACAGACAATGCACTTTGATTTATGGCGCTATCTGTAGTAGCACCCGAGAAAGCACCATATATATGCTGGATTTTTACATGAATTTTGGTGACGGACACCGAATATCTGTAATTTTCTCGGCCCCTGGTGGTCCGATGTCGTTCCTGCTGCACAGATTCACGCGCAGGGGCCTCCTACGGACAAAGTACTTTGATTTTTTGCGCTATCTGTAATAGCACCCGAGATATCACCAGATATATATTGTATTTTCCCCTGACCCCGAGTGACCGCCCCCATGAGACGGTTGTTTTCTCGGCCCCTTGTGGTGCGAGGTCGTTCCCGCTGCCCAGATTCATGCGCCAGAGCATCCTGCAGACAATGCACTTAGATTTATTGCGCTATCTCTAATAGCTCCCGAGATATCACCAGATATATATTGGATTTTTCTCTGACCCTGAGTGTCCGGCCCCATGGGACGGTGGTTTTCTTGGCCCCTGGTGGTCCGAGGTCGTTCCCGCTGCCCAGATTCATGCGCCAGGGCCTCCGACAGACAATGCACTTTGATTTATGGCGCTATCTGTAGTAGCACCCGAGAAAGCACCATATATATGCTGGATTTTTACATGAATTTTGGTGACGGACACCGAATATCTGTAATTTTCTCGGCCCCTGGTGGTCCGATGTCGTTCCTGCTGCACAGATTCACGCGCAGGGGCCTCCTACGGACAAAGTACTTTGATTTTTTGCGCTATCTGTAATAGCACCCGAGATATCACCAGATATATATTGTATTTTCCCCTGACCCCGAGTGACCGCCCCCATGAGACGGTTGTTTTCTCGGCCCCTGGTGGTGCGAGGTCGTTCCCGCTGCCCAGATTCATGCGCCAGAGCATCCTGCAGACAATGCACTTAGATTTATTGCGCTATCTCTAATAGCTCCCGAGATATCACCAGATATATATTGGATTTTTCTCTGACCCTGAGTGTCCGGCCCCATGTGACGGTGGTTTTCTCGGCCCCTGGTGGTCCGAGGTCGTTGCCTCTGCTCAGATTCATGCGCAAGGGCCTCCTACGGACAATGCACTTTTATTTATTGCGCCATCTCTAATAGCACCCGAGATATCACCAGATATATATTGGATTTTTCTCTGACCCTGAGTGTCCGGCCCCATGTGACGGTGGTTTTCTCGGACCCTGGTGGTCCGAGGTCGTTCCCGCTGCACAGATTCATGCGCCAGGGCCTGCTGCAGATAAATCACTTTGGTTTATTGCACTATCTCTAATAGCACCCGAAATATCACTAGATATATATTTGATTTTTCCTGACCCTGAGTGTCCGGCCCCATGAGACGGTGGTTTTCTCGGCCCCTGGTGGTCCGAGGTCGTTCCCGCTGCACGCATTCATGCGCCAGGGCTTCCTGCGGACAATGCACTTTGATTTATCGCGCTATCTGTAATAGAACCCGCGATATCACCAGATATATATTGGATTTTTACATGACATTGCGTGACGGATACCGAAATTCTGTAATTTTCTCGGCCCCTGGTGGTCCGATGTCGTTCCTGCTGCACAGATTCATGCGCAAGGGCCTCCTACGGACAATGCACTTTGATTTATTGCGCGATCTCTAATAGCACCCGAGATATCACCAGATATATATTGGATTTTTCTCTGACCCTGAAATTCCGGCCCCATGAGACGGTGGTTTTCTCGGCCCCTGGTTGTCTGAGGTCGTTCCCGCTGCACAGATTCCTGCGCCAGGGACCCTGCACATAACTCACTTTGGTTTATTGCGCTATCTCTAATGGCACCAGAGATATCACCAGATATATATTGGATTTTTCCCTGACCCTGAGTGTCCGGCCCCATGAGACGGTGATTTTCTCGGCCCCTGGTGGTCCGAGGTCGTTCCCGCAGTACGCTTTCTTGCGCCAGCGATTCCTGCAGACAATGCACTTTGATTTATCGCGCTATCTGTAATAGCACCCGAGAAAGCACCATATACGTTCTGGATTTTTACATGACTTTGGGTGACGGATACCGAAAATCTGTAATTTTCTCTACCCCTGGTGGTCCGATGTCGTTCCTGCTGCACAGATTCATGCGGCAGGACCTCCTACAGACAATGCACTTTGATTTATTGCGCTATCTGTAATAGCACCCGAGATATCACCAGATATATGCTGGATTTTTACATGACATTGCGTGACGGATACCGAAAATCAGTAATTTTCTCGGCCCCTGGGGGTCCGATGTCGTTCCTACTGCACAGATTCATGCGCAAGGGCCTCCTACGGACAATGCACTTTGATTTATTGCGCTATCTGTAATAGCACCCGAGATATCACTAGATATATACTGGATTTTTCCCTGACCCTGAGTGTCCGGCCCCATGTGTCGGTGGTTTTCTCAGACTCTGGTGGTCCGAGGTCGTTCCCGCTGCAGGGATGCATGCGCCAGGTCCTCCTGCAGATAAATCACTTAGGTTTATTGCGCTATCTCTAATAGCACCCGAGACATCACCAGATATATATTGGATTTTCCCCTGACCCTGAGTGTCCGGCCCCATGAGACGGTGGTTTTCTCGGCCCCTGGTGGTCCGAGGTCGTTCCCGCTGCACAGATTCATGGCCCAGGGCCTCCTGCAGACAATGCACTTTGATTTATTGCGCTATCTGTAACAGCACCCGAGATATCACCAAATGTATGCTGGATTTTTACATGAACTTGGGTTACGGATTCCGAATATCTGTAATTTTCTCGGGCCCTGGTGGTCCGAGGTCGTGGCGGCTGCAACAGATTCATGCGACAGGGCCCCCCGCAGACAATGCACTTTGATTTAGCGCGCTATCTCTAATGGCATCCGAGATATCACCGGATATATAATGGATTTTTCCCTGACCCTGACTATCCGGCCCCATGAGACGGTGGTTTTCTCGGCCCCTGGTGGTCCGAGGTCGTTCCCGCTGCACAGATTCATGCGCCAGGGCCTCCTGCAGATAATTCACTTGGGACTATTGCGCTATCTCTAGGAGAACCCGAGATATCACCAGATATATATTGGATTTTTCCCTGACACTGAGTGTCCGGCCCCATGAGACTGTGCTTTTCTCGGCCCCCTGGTGGTCCGAGGTCGTTCCCGCTGCACGGATGCATGCGCCAGGGCCTCCTGCAGATAATTCACTTTGGTTTATTGCGCTATCTCTAATAGCACCCGAGATATCACCAGATATATATTGGATTTTCCCCTGAACCTGAGTGTCCGGCCCCATGAGACTGTGGTTTTATCGGCCCCTGGTGTTCCGAGGTCGTTCCCGCTGCACAGATGCATGCGCCAGGGCCTCCTACAGACAATGCACTTTGATTTATTGCGCTATCTGTAATAGCAGCCGAGAATCACCAGATATATATTGGATTTTGCCTTGACCCTGAGTGTCCGGCCCCATGAGACTGTGGTTATCACGGCCCCCTGGTGGTCCGAGGTCGTTCCCGCTGCACAGACGCATGCGCCAGTGCCTCCTTCAAACAATGCACTTTGATTTATTGCGCTATCTGTAATAACACCCGAGATATCACCAGATATATATTGGATTTTCCCATGACCCCGAGTGTCCGGCCCCATGAGGCTGTGGCTTTCTCGGCCCGCTGGTTGTACGAGGTCGTTCCCGCTGCACAGATGCATGCGCCAGGGCCTCCTGCAGATAATTCACTTTGATTTATTGCGCTATCTGTAATAGCACCCGAGATATCACCAGAAATATATTGGATTTTTCCCTGACCCTGAGTGTCCGGCCCCATGTGTCGGTGGTTTTATCGGCCCCTAGTGGTCCGAGGTCGCTCCCGCTGCACAGATTCATGCGCCAGGGCCTCCTGCAGATAATTCACTTTGGCTTATAGCGCTATCTCTAATAGCACCCGAGATATCACCAGATATATATTGGATTTTCCCCTGACCCTGAGTGTCCGGCCCCATGAGACGGTGGTTTTCTCGGCCCCTGGTGGTCCGAGGTCGTTCGCGCTGCACAAATTCATGCGCCAGGGCCTCCTACAGACAATGCACTTTGAATTGTTGCGCTATCTGTAATAGCAGCCGAGATATCACCAGATATATATTGGATTTTTCCCTTACCCTGAGAGTCCGGCCCCATGAGACGGTGGTTTTCTCAGCCCCTGGTGGTCCGAGGTCGTTCCTGCCGCACAGATTCATGCGCCAGGGCCTCCTACAGACAATACACTTTGATTTATTGGGCTATCTGTAATAGCACCCGAGATATCACCAGATATATATTGGATTTTTCCCTGACCCTAAGCGTCCGGCACCATGAGACGGTGGTATTCTCGGCCCCTGGTGGTCCGAGGTCGTTCCCGCTGCACAGATTCATGCGCCAGGGCCTCCTGCCGATAATTCACTTTGGTTTATTGCGCTATCTGTAATAGCACCCGAGATATCACCAGATATATATTGCATTTTTCCCTGACCCTGAGTGTTCGGCCCCCTGAGACGATGGTTTTCTCGGCCCCTGGTGGTCCGACGTCGTTCGCGCTGCACAGATTCATGCGCCAGGGCCCCTGCAGATAATTCACTTTGGTTTATTGCGCTATCTCTAATAACACCCGAGATATCACCAGATATACATTGGATTTTCCCCTGACACTGTGTGTCCGGCCCCATGAGACTGTGGTTTTCTTGGCCCCTGGTGGTCAGAGGTCGTTCCCGCTGCACAGATTCATGCGCCAGGGCCTCCTACAGACAATGCACTTTGATTTATTGCGCTATCTGTAATAGCACCCGAGATATCAGCAGATATATATTGGATTTTCCCCTGACCCGGAGTGTCCGGCCCCATGAGACGGTGGTGTTCTCGGCCTATGGTGGTCCGAGGTCGATCCCGGTTCACAGATTCATGCGCCAGGGCCTCCTATAGATTATTCACTTTGGTTTATTCCCCTATCTCCAATAGCACCCGTGATATCACCAGATATATATTGTATTTTTCCCTGACCCTGACAGTCCGGCCCCATGTGTCGGTGATTTTCTCGGCCCCTGGTGGTCCGAGGTCGATCCCGCTGCACAGATTCATGCGCCTGGGCCTCCTGCAGATTATTCACTCTGATTTATTGCCCTATCTCTAATAGCACCCGACATATCACCAGATATATATTGGATTTTTCCCTGACCCTGAGTGTCCGGCCCCCTGAGACTGTGGTTTTCTCGGCCCCCTGGTGGTCCGAGGTCGTTCCCGCTGCACAGATGCATGCACCAGGTCCTCCTGCAGATAATTCACTTTGGTTTATTGCGCTATCTCTAATAGCACCCGAGATATCACCAGATATATATTGGACTTTCCCCTGTACCTGAGTGTCCGGCCCCATGAGACGGTGGTGTTCTCGGCCCGCTGGTTGTACGAGGTCGTTCCCGCTGCACAGATGCATGCGCCAGGGCCTCCTGCAGATAATTCACTTTGATTTATTGCGCTATCTCTAATAGCACCCGAGATATCACCAGATATATATTGGATTTTCCTCTGACACTGAGTGTCCGGCCCCATGAGACTGTGGTTTTCACGGCCCCCTGGAGGTACGAGGTCGTTCCCGCTGCACAGATGCATGCGCCAGTGCCTCCTACAGACAATGCACTTTGATTTATTGCGCTATCTGTAATAGCACCCGAGGTATGACCAGATATATATTGGATTTTTCCCTGACCCTGAGTGTCCGGCCCCATGAGACGGTGGTTTTCTCGGCCCCCTGGAGGTCCGAGGTCGTTCCCGTTGCACAGATGCATGCGCCAGGGCCTCCTGCAGATAATTCACTTTGGTTTATTGCGCTATCTCTAATAGCACCCGAGATATCACCAGATATATATTGGATTTTCCCCTGACCCTGAGTGTCCGGCCCCATGAGACGGTGGTTTTCTCGGCCCCCTGGTGGTCCGAGGTCGTTCCCACTGCACAGATGCATGCGACAGGGCCTCCTGCAGATAATTCACTTTGGTTTATTGCGCTATCTGTCATAGCACCCGAGATATCACCAGATTTTTTATTGGATTTTCCCCTGACCCTGAGTGTCCGGCCCCATGAGACGGTGGTTTTCTCGGCCCCTGGAGGTCCAAGGTCGTTCCCGCTGCACCGATTCATGCGCTAGGGCCCCCTGCAGATAATTCACTTGGGTTTAGTGCGCTATCTGTAAGAGCACCCGAGATATCACCAGATATATATTGGATTTTTCCCTGTCCCTGCCAGTCCGGCCCCATGAGGCGGTGATTTTCTCGGCCCCTGGTAGTCCAGGGTCGTTCCCGTTGCACAGATTCATGCGCGAGGGCCTCCTGCAGACAATGCACTTTGATTTATTGCGCTATCTCTAATAGCACCCGAGATATCACCAGATATATATTGGATTTTTCCCTGATCCTGAGTGTCCGGCCCAATGAGACGGTGGTTGTCTCGGCCCCTGGTGGGCCGAGGTCGTTCCCGCTGGCCACATTCATGCGACAGGGCCTCCTACAGACAAGGCACTTTGATTTATTGCGCTATCTGTAATAGCACCCGAGATATCACCAGATATATATTGGATTTTCCCCTGACCCTGAGTGTCCCACCCCATGAGGCGGTGGTTTTCTCGGCCCCTGGCGGTCCGAGGTTGTTCCCGCTGCACAGATTCATGCGCCAGGGCCTCCTGCAGACAATGCACGTTGGTTTATTATGCTATCTCTAATAGCACCCGAGATATCACCAGATATATATTGGATTTTTCCCTGACCCTGAGTGTCCGGCCCCATGAGACGGTAGTTTTCTCGGCCCCTGGTGGTCCGAGGTCGTTCCCGCTGCACAGATTCATGCGCTAGGGCCTCCTGCAGACAATGCACTTTGATTTATTGCGCTATCTGTAATAGCATGCGAGATATCAGCAGATATGTATTGGATTTTCCCCTGACCCTGAGTGCCCGGCCCCATGAGACGGTGGTTTTCTCCGCCCCTGGTGGTCCGAGGTCGATCCCGCTGCACATATTCATGCGCCAGGGCCTCCTACAGACAATGCACTTTGATTTATTGCGCTATCTGTGATAGCACCCGAGATATCACCAGATATATATTGGATTTTTCCCTGACCCTGAGTGTCCGGCCCCATGTGTCGGTGGTTTTCTCGGCCCCTGGTGGTCCGAGGTCGTTCCCGCTGCACAGATTTATGCGCCAGGGCCGCCTGCAGATAATTCACTTTGGTTTAGTGCGCTATCTGTAACAGCACCCGAGATATCCCCAGATATATATTGGATTTTTCCCTGACCCTGAGTGTCCGGCACCATGTGTCGGTGGTTTTCTCGGCGCCTGGTGGTCCGAGGTCGTTCCTGATAAATAGATTCATTCGCCAGTGCCTCCTACAGACAATGCACTTCGATTTATTGCGCTATCTGGAATAGCACCCGAGATATCACCAGATATATATTGTATTTTTCCCTGACCCTGAGCGTCCGGCCCCATGAGACGGTGATTTTCTCGGCCCCTGGTGGTCCGAGGTCGTTCCCGCTGCACAGATTCATGCGCCAGGGCCTCCTACAGACAATGCACTTTGATTTATTGCGCTACCTGTAATAGCACCCGAGATATCACCAGATATGTATTGGATTTTTCCCTGACCCTGAGCGTCCGGCCCCATGAGACGGTGGTTTTCTCGGCCCCTGGTGGTCCGAGTTCGTTCCCGCTGCACAGATTCATGCGACAGGGCCTCCTGCAGATAATTCACATTGGTTTATTGCGCTATCTCTAATAGCACCCGAGATATCACCAGATATATATTGGATTTTTCCCTGACCCTGAGAGTCCGGCCCCATGTGACGGTAGTTTTCACGGCCCCTGGTGTTCCGAGGGCGTTCCCGCTGCACAGATTCATGCGCCAGGGCCTCCTATAGATAACTCACTTTGGTTTATTGCCATATCTCTAATAGCACACGAGATATTACCAGATATATATTGGATTTTTGCCAGTCCCTGACAGTCCGGCCCCATGTGTCGGTGGTTTTCACGGCCCCTGGTGGTTCGAGGTCGTTCCCGCTGCACAGATTTATGCGCCAGGGCCGACTGCAGATAATTCACTTTGGTTTAGTGCGCTATCTGTAAGAGCACCCGAGATATCCCCAGATATATATTGAATTTTTCCCCGACCCTGAGTGTCCGGCCCCATGTGTCGGTGGTTTTCTCGGCCCCTGGTGGTGCGAGGTCGATCCCGCTGCACAGATTCATGCGCCAGGGCCTCCTACAGACAATGCACTTTGATTTATTGCGCTATCTGTAATAGCACCCGAGATATCACCAGATATATATTGGATTTTTCCCTGTCCCTGACAGTTCGGCCCGATGAGACGGTGATTTTCTCGGCCCCTGGAGGTCCGAGGTCGATCCCGCTGCACAGATTCATGCGCCAGGGCCTCCTACAGACAATGCACTTTGATTTATTGCGCTATCCGTAATAGCACCCGCGATATCAGCAGATATATATTGTATTTTTCCCTGACCCTGAGTGTCCGACCCCATGAGACGGTGGTTTTCTCGGCCCCTGGTGGTCCGAGGTCGTTCCCGCTGCACAGATTCATGCGCCACGGCCTCCTACAGATAATGCACTTTGATTTATTGCGCTATCTGTAATAGCACCCGAGATATCACCAGATATATATTGGATTTTTCCCTGACCCTGAGTGTCCCACTCCACGAGACGGTGGATTTCTCGGCCCCTGGCGGTCCGAGGTCGTTCCCGCTGCACAGATTCATGCGCCAGGGCCTCCTGCAGACAATGCACCTTGGTTTATTATGCTATCTCTAATAGCACCCGAGATATCACCAGATATATATTGGATTTTTCCCTGACCCTGAGTGTCTCACTCCATGAGACGGTGGATTTCTCGGCCCCTGGCGGTCCGAGGTCGTTCCCGCTGCACAGATTCATGCGCCAGGGCCTCCTGCAGACAATGCACCTTGGTTTATTATGCTATCTCTAATAGCACCCGAGATATCACCAGATATATATTGGATTTTTCCCTGACCCTGAGTGTCTCACTCCATGTGTCGGTGGTTTTCTCGGCCCCTGCTGGTCCCAGGTCGTTCCCGCTGCACAGATTCATGCGCCAGGGCGCCCTGCAGATAATTCACTTTGGTTTAGTGCGCTATCTGTAAGAGCACCCGAGATATCACCAGATATATATTGAATTTTTCCCCGACCCTGAGCGTCCGGCCCCATGTGTCGGTGGTTTTCTCGGCCCCTGGTGGGCCGAGGTCGATCCCGCTGCACAGATTCATGCGCCAGGGCCTCCTACAGAAAATGCAGTTTGATTTATTGCGCTATCTGTAACAGCACCCGAGATATCCCCAGATACATATTGAATTTTTCCCCGACCCTGAGTGTCCGGCCCCATGTGTCGGTGGTTTTCTCGGCCCCTGGTATTCCGAGGTCGATCCCGCTGCACAGATTCATGCGCCAGGGCCTCCTACAGAAAATGCAGTTTGATTTATTGCGCTATCTGTAATAGCACCCGAGATATCACTAGATATATATTGGATTTCCCCTGACCCTGACAGTCCGGCCCCATGAGACGGTAGTTTTCTCGGCCCCTGGTGGTCCGAGGTCGATCCGGCTGTTCAGATTCATGCGCCAGGGCCTCCTGCAGACAATGCACTTTGGTTTATTACGCTATCTCTAATGGTACCCTTGATATCACCAGATATATATTGGATTTTTCCCTGACCCTGAGTGTCCGGCCCCATGAGACGGTGATTATCTCGGCCCCTGGTGGTCCGAGGTCGATCCCGCTGCACAGATTCATGCGCCAGGTCCTCCTACAGACAATGCACTTTGTTTTATTGCGCTATCTCTAATAGCACCCGAGATATCACCAGATATATATTGGATTTTTCCCTGACCCTGACAGTCCGGCCCCATGAGACGGTGATTTTCTCGGCCACTGGTGGTCCGAGGTCGATCCCGCTGCACAGATTCATGCGCCAGGGCCTCCTACAGAAAATGCAGTATGATTTATTGCGCTATCTGTAATAGCACCCGAGATATCACTAGATATATATGGGATTTCCCCTGACCGTGACAGTCCGGGGCCATGAGACGGTAGTTTTCTCGGCCCCTGGTGGTCCGCAGTCGATCCCGCTGCACAGATTCATGCGCCAGGGCCTCCTGCAGACAATGCACTTTGATTTATTGCGCTATCTCTAATAGCACCCGAGATATCACCAGATATATATTAGATTGTTCCCTGAACCTGACAGTCCGGCCCCATGAGACGGTGATTTTCTCGGCCCCTGGTGGTCCGAGGTCGTTCCCGCTGCACAGATTCATGCGCTAGGGCCCCCTGCCGACAATGCACTTTGATTTATTTCAGCTGTCTCTAATAGCGCACGAGGTATCACCAGATATATATTGGATTTTTCCCTGACCCTGACAGTCCGGCCCCATGTGTCGGTGGTTTTCTCGGCCCCTGCTGGTCCCAGGTCGTTCCCGCTGCACAGATTCATGCGCCAGGGCGCCCTGCAGATAATTCACTTTGGTTTAGTGCGCTATCTGTAAGAGCACCCGAGATATCACCAGATATATATTGAATTTTTCCCCGACCCTGACAGTCCGGCCCCATGTGTCGGTGGTTTTCTCGGCCCCTGCTGGTCCCAGGTCGTTCCCGCTGCACAGATTCATGCGCCAGGGCGCTCTGCAGATAATTCACTTTGGTTTAGTGCGCTATCTGTAAGAGCACCCGAGATATCACCAGATATATATTGAATTTTTCCCCGACCCTGAGCGTCCGGCCCCATGTGTCGGTGGTTTTCTCGGCCCCTGGTGGGCCGAGGTCGATCCCGCTGCACAGATTCATGCGCCAGGGCCTCCTACAGAAAATGCAGTTTGATTTATTGCGCTATCTGTAACAGCACCCGAGATATCCCCAGATATATATTGAATTTTTCCCCGACCCTGAGTGTCCGGCCCCATGTGTCGGTGGTTTTCTCGGCCCCTGGTATTCCGAGGTCGATCCCGCTGCACAGATTCATGCGACAGGGCCTCCTGCAGATAATTCACTTTGGTTTATTGCGCTATCTCTAATAGCACCCGAGATATCACCAGATATATATTGGATTTTCCCCTGACCCTAATTGTCCGGCCCCATGTGTCGGTGGTTTTCTCGGCCCCTGGTGGTCCGAGGTCGATCCCGCTGCACAGATTCATGCGCCAGGGTCTCCTACAGAAAATGCAATTTGATTTATTGCGCTATCTGTAATAGCACCCGAGATATCACTAGATATATATGGGATTTCCCCTGACCCTGAGTGTCCCACTCCACGAGACGGTGGATTTCTCGGCCCCTGGCGGTCCGAGGTCGTTCCCGCTGCACAGATTCATGCGCCAGGGCCTCCTGCAGACAATGCACCTTGGTTTATTATGCTATCTCTAATAGCACCCGAGATATCACCAGATATATATTGGATTTTTCCCTGACCCTGAGTGTCTCACTCCATGAGACGGTGGATTTCTCGGCCCCTGGCGGTCCGAGGTCGTTCACGCTGCACAGATTCATGCGCCAGGGCCTCCTGCAGACAATGCACCTTGGTTTATTATGCTATCTCTAATAGCACCCGAGATATCACCAGATATATATTGGATTTTTCCCTGACCCTGAGTGTCTCACTCCATGTGTCGGTGGTTTTCTCGGCCCCTGCTGGTCCCAGGTCGTTCCCGCTGCACAGATTCATGCGCCAGGGCGCCCTGCAGATAATTCACTTTGGTTTAGTGCGCTATCTGTAAGAGCACCCGAGATATCACCAGATATATATTGAATTTTTCCCCGACCCTGAGCGTCCGGCCCCATGTGTCGGTGGTTTTCTCGGCCCCTGGTGGGCCGAGGTCGATCCCGCTGCACAGATTCATGCGCCAGGGCCTCCTACAGAAAATGCAGTTTGATTTATTGCGCTATCTGTAACAGCACCCGAGATATCCCCAGATACATATTGAATTTTTCCCCGACCCTGAGTGTCCGGCCCCATGTGTCGGTGGTTTTCTCGGCCCCTGGTATTCCGAGGTCGATCCCGCTGCACAGATTCATGCGCCAGGGCCTCCTACAGAAAATGCAGTTTGATTTATTGCGCTATCTGTAATAGCACCCGAGATATCACTAGATATATATTGGATTTCCCATGACCCTGACAGTCCGGCCCCATGAGACGGTAGTTTTCTCGGCCCCTGGTGGTCCGAGGTCGATCCGGCTGTTCAGATTCATGCGCCAGGGCCTCCTGCAGACAATGCACTTTGGTTTATTACGCTATCTCTAATGGTACCCTTGATATCACCAGATATATATTGGATTTTTCCCTGACCCTGAGTGTCCGGCCCCATGAGACCGTGATTATCTCGGCCCCTGGTGGTCCGAGGTCGATCCCGCTGCACAGATTCATGCGCCAGGTCCTCCTACAGACAATGCACTTTGTTTTATTGCGCTATCTCTAATAGCACCCGAGATATCACCAGATATATATTGGATTTTTCCCTGACCCTGACAGTCCGGCCCCATGAGACGGTGATTTTCTCGGCCACTGGTGGTCCGAGGTCGATCCCGCTGCACAGATTCATGCGCCAGGGCCTCCTACAGAAAATGCAGTATGATTTATTGCGCTATCTGTAATAGCACCCGAGATATCACTAGATATATATGGGATTTCCCCTGACCGTGACAGTCCGGCCCCATGAGACGGTAGTTTTCTCGGCCCCTGGTGGTCCGCAGTCGATCCCGCTGCACAGATTCATGCGCCAGGGCCTCCTGCAGACAATGCACTTTGATTTATTGCGCTATCTCTAATAGCACCCGAGATATCACCAGATATATATTAGATTGTTCCCTGAACCTGACAGTCCGGCCCCATGAGACGGTGATTTTCTCGGCCCCTGGTGGTCCGAGGTCGTTCCCGCTGCACAGATTCATGCGCTAGGGCCCCCTGCCGACAATGCACTTTGATTTATTTCAGCTGTCTCTAATAGCGCACGAGGTATCACCAGATATATATTGGATTTTTCCCTGACCCTGACAGTCCGGCCCCATGTGTCGGTGGTTTTCTCGGCCCCTGCTGGTCCCAGGTCGTTCCCGCTGCACAGATTCATGCGCCAGGGCGCCCTGCAGATAATTCACTTTGGTTTAGTGCGCTATCTGTAAGAGCACCCGAGATATCACCAGATATATATTGAATTTTTCCCCGACCCTGAGCGTCCGGCCCCATGTGTCGGTGGTTTTCTCGGCCCCTGGTGGGCCGAGGTCGATCCCGCTGCACAGATTCATGCGCCAGGGCCTCCTACAGAAAATGCAGTTTGATTTATTGCGCTATCTGTAACAGCACCCGAGATATCCCCAGATATATATTGAATTTTTCCCCGACCCTGAGTGTCCGGCCCCATGTGTCGGTGGTTTTCTCGGCCCCTGGTATTCCGAGGTCGATCCCGCTGCACAGATTCATGCGACAGGGCCTCCTGCAGATAATTCACTTTGGTTTATTGCGCTATCTCTAATAGCACCCGAGATATCACCAGATATATATTGGATTTTCCCCTGACCCTAATTGTCCGGCCCCATGTGTCGGTGGTTTTCTCGGCCCCTGGTGGTCCGAGGTCGATCCCGCTGCACAGATTCATGCGCCAGGGTCTCCTACAGAAAATGCAATTTGATTTATTGCGCTATCTGTAATAGCACCCGAGATATCACTAGATATATATGGGATTTCCCCTGACCCTGACAGTCCGGCCCCATGAGACGGTAGTTTTCTCGGCCCCTGGTGGTCCGCGGTCGATCCCGCTGCACAGATTCATGCGCCAGGGCCTCCTACAGAAAATGCAATTTGATTTATTGCGCTATCTGTAATAGCACCCGAGATATCACGAGATATATATTGGATTTCCCCTGACCCTGACAGTCCGGCCCCATGAGACGGTAGTTTTCTCGGCCCCTGGTGGTCCGAGGTCGATCCGGCTGTTCAGATTCATGCGCCAGGGCCTCCTGCAGACAATGCACTTTGGTTTATTACGCTATCTCTAATGGTACCCTTGATATCACCAGATATATATTGGATTTTTCCCTGACCCTGAGTGTCCGGCCCAATGAGACGGTGATTATCTCGGCCCCTGGTGGTCCGAGGTCGATCCCGCTGCACAGATTCATGCGCCAGGTCCTCCTACAGACAATGCACTTTGTTTTATTGCGCTATCTCTAATAGCACCCGAGATATCACCAGATATATATTGGATTTTTCCCTGACCCTGACAGTCCGGCCCCATGAGACGGTGATTTTCTCGGCCACTGGTGGTCCGAGGTCGATCCCGCTGCACAGATTCATGCGCCAGGGCCTCCTACAGAAAATGCAGTATGATTTATTGCGCTATCTGTAATAGCACCCGAGATATCACTAGATATATATGGGATTTCCCCTGACCGTGACAGTCCGGCCCCATGAGACGGTAGTTTTCTCGGCCCCTGGTGGTCCGCAGTCGATCCCGCTGCACACATTCATGCGCCAGGGCCTCCTACAGACAATGCACTTTGATACATTGCGCTATCTGTAATAGCACCCGAGATATCACCAGATATATATTGGATTTTCCCCTGACCCTGATTGTCCGGCCCCATGTGTCGGTGGTTTTCTCGGCCACTGGTGGTCCGAGGTCGATCCTGCTGCACAGATTCATGCGCCAGGGCCTCCTACAGAAAATGCAGTTTGATTTATTGCGCTATCTGTAATAGCACCCGAGATATCACGAGATATATATTGGATTTCCCCTGACCCTGACAGTCCGGCCCCATGAGACGGTAGTTTTCTCGGCCCCTGGTGGTCCGAGGTCGATCCGGCTGTTCAGATTCATGCGCCAGGGCCTCCTGCAGACAATGCACTTTGGTTTATTACGCTATCTCTAATGGTACCCTTGATATCACCAGATATATATTGGATTTTTCCCTGACCCTGAGTGTCCGGCCCAATGAGACGGTGATTATCTCGGCCCCTGGTGGTCCGAGGTCGATCCCGCTGCACAGATTCATGCGCCAGGTCCTCCTACAGACAATGCACTTTGTTTTATTGCGCTATCTCTAATAGCACCCGAGATATCACCAGATATATATTGGATTTTTCCCTGACCCTGACAGTCCGGCCCCATGAGACGGTGATTTTCTCGGCCACTGGTGGTCCGAGGTCGATCCCGCTGCACAGATTCATGCGCCAGGGCCTCCTACAGAAAATGCAGTATGATTTATTGCGCTATCTGTAATAGCACCCGAGATATCACTAGATATATATGGGATTTCCCCTGACCGTGACAGTCCGGCCCCATGAGACGGTAGTTTTCTCGGCCCCTGGTGGTCCGCAGTCGATCCCGCTGCACACATTCATGCGCCAGGGCCTCCTACAGACAATGCACTTTGATTCATTGCGCTATCTGTAATAGCACCCGAGATATCACCAGATATATATTGGATTTTCCCCTGACCCTAATTGTCCGGCCCCATGAGACGGTAGTTTTCTCGGCCCCTGGTGGTCCGCAGTCGATCCCGCTGCACAGATTCATGCGCCAGGGCCTCCTACAGACAATGCCCTTTGATTTGTTGCGCTATCTGTAATAGCACCCGAGATATCACCAGATATATATTGGATTTTTCCCTGACCCTGAGTGTCCGACCCCATGAGACGGTGGTTTTCTCGGCCCCTGGTGGTCCGAGGTCGTTCTCGCTGCACAGATTTATGCGCCAGGGCCGCCTGCAGATAATTCACTTTGGTTTAGTGCGCTATCTGTAATAGCACCCGAGATATCACTAGATATATATTGGATTTCCCCTGACCCTGACAGTCCGGCCCCATGAGACGGTAGTTTTCTCGGCCCCTGGTGGTCCGAGGTCGATCCGGCTGTTCAGATTCATGCGCCAGGGCCTCCTGCAGACAATGCACTTTGGTTTATTACGCTATCTCTAATGGTACCCTTGATATCACCAGATATATATTGGATTTTTCCCTGACCCTGAGTGTCCGGCCCCATGAGACGGTGATTATCTCGGCCCCTGGTGGTCCGAGGTCGATCCCGCTGCACAGATTCATGCGCCAGGTCCTCCTACAGACAATGCACTTTGTTTTATTGCGCTATCTCTAATAGCACCCGAGATATCACCAGATATATATTGGATTTTTCCCTGACCCTGACAGACCGGCCCCATGAGACGGTGATTTTCTCGGCCACTGGTGGTCCGAGGTCGATCCCGCTGCACAGATTCATGCGCCAGGGCTTCCTGCAGACAATTCACTTTGGTTTATTGCGCTATCTGTAATAGCACGCGAGATATCACCAGATATATGCTGGATATTTACATGACCCTGGGTGACGGATTCCGAATATCTGTTATTTTCTCGGCGCCTGGTGGTCCGAGGTCGTTCCTGCTGCACAGATTCATTCGCCAGTGCCCCCTACAGACAATGCACTTTGATTTATTGCGCCATCTCTAATAGCACCCGAGATATCACCAGATATATATTGCATTTTTCCCTGAACCTGACACTCCGGCCCCATGAGACGGTAGTTTTCTCGGCCCCTGGTGGTCCGAGGTCGTTCCCGCTGCACCTATTCATGCGCTAGGGCCTCCTGCAGACAATGCAGTTTGTTTTATTGCGCTATCTCTAATAGCACCCGAGATATCACCAGATATTTATTGCATTTTTCCCTGACCCTGACACTCCGGGCCCATGAGACGGTGATTTTCTCTGCCCGTGGTGGTCCGAGGTCGATCCCGCTGCACAGATTCATGCGCCAGGGCCTCCTACAGGCAATGCACTTTGATTTATTGCGCTATCTCTAATAGCACCCGACATATCACCAGATATATATTGGATTTTTCCTTGACCCTGACAGTCCGGCCCCATGTGTCGATGGTTTTCTCGGTCCCTCGTGGTCCGAGGTCGATCCCGCTGCACAGATTCATGCGCCAGGGCCTCCTATAGATAATTCACTTTGGTTTATTGCGCTATCTCTAATAGCACCGGAGATATCACCAGATATATATTGGATTTTACCCTCACCCTGACAGCCCGGCCCCATGTGTCTGTGGTTTTCTCGGCCCCTGGTGGTCCGAGGTCGTTCCCGCTGCACAGATTCATGCGCCAGGGCCCCCTGCAGATAATTCACTTTGATTTATTGCGCTATCTGTAATAGCATCCGAGATATCACCAGATATATATTGGATTTTCCCCTGACCCTGAGTGTCCGGCCCCATGAGACGGTGGTTTTCTGGGCCCCTGGTGGTCCGAGGTCGATCCCGCTGCACAGATTCATGCGCCAGGGCCTCCTACAGAAAATGCAGTTTGATTTATTGCGCTATCTGTAATAGCACCCGAGATATCACCCGATATATATTGGATTTTCCCCTGACCCTGATTGTCCGGCCCCATGTGTCGGTGGTTTTCTCGGCCCCTGGTATTCCGAGGTCGATCCCGCTGCACAGATTCATGCGCCAGGGCCTCCTACAGACAATGCACTTTGATTTATTGCGCTATCTGTAATAGCACCCGAGATATCACCGGATATATATTGGACTTTTCCCTGATCCTGACAGTTCGGCCCCATGAGACGGTGATTTTCTCGGCCCCTGGTGGTCCGAGGTCGTTCCCGCTGCACAGATTCATGCGCCACGGCCTCCTACAGACAATGCACTTTGATTTATTGCGCTATCTCTAATAGCACCCGAGATATCACCAGATTCATATTGGATTTTTCCCTGACCCTGACAGTCCGACCGCATGAGACGGTGGTTTTCTCGGCCCCTGGTGTCCGAGGTCGTTCCCGCTGTACAGATTCATGCGCCAGGGCCTCCTGCAGACAATGCACTCTGATTTATTGCGCTATCTGTAATAGCAGCCGAGATATCACCAGATTTATATTGGATTTTTCCCTGACCCTGTGTGTCCGACCCCATGAGACGGTGGTTTTCTCGGCCCCTGGTGGTGCGAGGCCGTTCCCGCTCTACAGATTCATGCGCCAGGGTGTCCTGCAGACAATGCACTTTGGTTTATTGCGCTATCTCTAATAGCACCCGAGATATCACCAGATATATATTGGATTTATCCCTGACCCTGACAGTCCGACCCCATGAGACGGTGGTTTTCTCGGCCCCTGGTGATCCGTCGTCGATCCCGCTGCACAGATTTATGCGCCAGGGCCTCCTACAGACAGTGCACTTTGATTTATTGCGCTATGTCTAATAGCACCCGAGATATCACCAGATATATATTGGATTTTTCCCTGACCCTGAGTGTCCGACCCCATGAGACGGTGGTTTTCTCGGCCCCTGTTGGTCCGAGGTCGTTCCCGCTGCACAGATTCATGCGGCAGGGCCCCCTGCAGATAATTCACTTTGATTTATTGCGCTATCTCTAATAGCACCCGAGATATCACCAGATTCATATTGGATTTTTCCCTGACCCTGACAGTCCGGCCCCATGAGACTTTGATTTCCTCGGCCCCTGGTGGTCCGAGGTCGATCCCGCTGCACAGATTCAGGCGCCAGGGCCTCCTACAGACAATGCACTTTGATTTATTGCGCTATCTATAATAGCACCCGAGATATCACCAGATATATGCTGGATTTTTACATGACCTTGGGTGACGGTTTCCGAATATCTGTAATTTTCTCGGCGCCTGGGGGTCCGAGGTCGTTCCTGATGCACAGATTCATTCGCCAGTGCCTCCTACAGACAATGCACTTTGATTTATTGTGCTATCTGTAATAGCACCCGAGATATCACCAGATATATATTGGATTTTTCCCTGACCATGAGTGCCCGGCCCCATGTGTCGATGGTTTTCTCGGTCCCTTTTGGTCCGAGGTCGATCCCGCTGTACAGATTTATGCGCCAGGGATTCCTGCAGACAATGCACTTTGATTTATTGCGCTACCTCTAATAGCACCCGAGATATGACCAGATATATATTGGATTTTTCCCTGACCCTGACAGTCCGGCCCCATGAGACGGTGATTTTCTCGGCCCCTGGTGGTCCGAGGTCGTTCCCGCTGCACACATTCATGCGCTAGGTCCTCCTGCAGACAATGCACTTTGATTAATTGCGGTATCTCTAATAGCACCCGAGATATCACCAGATATATATTGGATTTATCCCTGACCCTGACAGTCCGACCCCATGAGGCGGTGGTTTTCTCGTCCCCTGGTGGTCCGAGGTCGTTCCCGCTGCACAGTTTCATGCCCCAGAGCCTCCTGCAGACAATGCACTTTGATTTATTTCTCTATCTCTAATAGCACCCGAGATATCACCCGATATATATTGGATTTTTTCCTGACCCTGACAGTCCGGCCCCATGAGACGATGATTTTCTTGGCCCCTGGTGGTCCGAGGTCGATCCCGCTGCACAGATTCATGCGCCAGGGCCTCCTACAGGCAATGCACTTTGATTTATCGCGTTATCTGTAATAGAACCCGAGATATCAAAAGATATATGCTGGATTTTTACATGACATTCGGTGACGGATACCGAAAATATGTAATTTTCTCGGTCCCTGGTGGTCCGATCTCGTTCCTGCTGCACAGATTCATGCGCAAGGGCCTCCTCCGGACAATGCACTTTGATTTATTGCGCTATCTGTAAGAGCACCCGAGATATCACCAGATATATATTGAATTTTTCCCCGACCCTGAGTGTCCGGCCCCATGTGTCGGTGGTTTTCTCGGCCCCTGGTGGTCCGAGGTCGATCCCGCTGCACAGATTCATGCGCCAGGGCCTCCTACAGACAATGCACTTTGGTTTATTGCGCTATCTGTAATAGCACCCGAGATATCACCACATATATATTGGATTTTTCCCTGACCCTGAGTGTCCGGCCCCATAAGACGGTAGTTATCTCGCCCCCTGGTGGTCCGTGGTCGTTCCCGCTGCACGGATTCATGCGCCAGGGCCTCCTGCAGATAATTCACATTGATTTATCGCGCTATCTCTAACAGGACCCGAGATATCACCAGATATAAATTGGATTTTTCCCCGACCCTGAGTGTCCGGCCCCATGAGACGGTGGTTTTCTCGGCCCCTGGTGGTCGGAGGTCGTTCCCGCTGCACAGATTCATGCGCCAGGGCCTCCTACAGACAGTGCACTTTGATTTATTGCGCTATCTGTAATAGCACCCGTGATATCACCTGATATATATTGGATTTTTAACTGACCCTGACAGTCCGGCCCCATGTGTCGGTGGTTTTCTCGGCCCCTGGTGGTCCGAGGTGGATCCCGCTGCACAGATTCATGCGCCAGGGCCTCCTACAGACAATGCACTTTGATATATTGCGCTATCTGTAACAGCACCCGAGATATCACCAGATATATATTGGATTTTCGCTTGACCCTGAGTGTCCGGCCACATGCGACTGTAGTTTTCTCGGCCCCTGGTGGTCCGAGGTCGTTCCCGCTGCACAGATTCATGCGCCAGGGCCTCCTACAGACAATGCACTTTGATTTATTGCGCTATCTGTAATAGCACCCGAGATATCAGCAGATATATATTGGATTTTTCCCTGACCCTGAGCGTCCGGCCCCATGAGACGGTGGTTTTCTCGGCCCCTGGTGGTCCGAGGTCGTTCCCGCTGCACAGATGCATGCGCCAGGGCCTCCTGCAGATAATTCCCTATGATTTATCGCGCTATCTCTAACAGCACCCGAGATATCACCAGATATATATTGGATTTTCGCTTGACCCTGAGTGTCCGGCCACATGCGACTGTAGTTTTCTCGGCCCCTGGTGGTCCGAGGTCGTTCCCGCTGCACAGATTCATGCGCCAGGGCCCCCTACAGACAATGCACTTTGATTTTTTGCGCTATCTGTAATAGCCCCCGAGATATCACCAGATATATATTGGATTTTCCCCGACCCTGAGTGTACGGCCCCATGAGACGGTGGTTTTATCGGCCCCTGGTGCTCCGAGGTCGATCCCGCTGCACAGATTCATGCGCCAGGGCCTCCTACAGACAATGAACTTTGATTTATTGCGCTATCTGTAATAGCACCCGAGATATCACCAGATATATATTGGATTTTTCCCTGACCCTGACAGTCCGGCTTCATGAGACGGTAGTTTTCTCTGCCCCTGGTGGTCCAAGGTCGATCCCATTGCACAGATTCATGCGCCAGGGCCTCCTACAGACAATGCACTTTGATTTATTGCGCTATCTCTAATAGCACCCGAGATATCACCAGATATATATTGGATTTTTCCCTGACCCTGAGTGTCCGGCCCCATGAGACGGTAGTTTTCTCGCCCCCTGGTGGTCCGAGGTCGTTCCCGCTGCACGGATTCATGCGCCAGGGCCTCCTACAGACAATGCACTTTGATTTATTGCGCTATCGGTAATAGCACCCGTGATATCACCTGATATATATTGGATTTTTAACTGTCCCTGACAGTCCGGCCCCATGTGTCGGTGGTTTTCTCGGCCCCTGGTGGTCCGAGGTCGTTCCCGCTGCAGAGATTCATGCGCCAGGGCCTCCTACAGACAATGCACTTTGATTTATTGCGCTATCTGTAATAGCACCCGAGATATCACCAGATATATATTGAATTTTTCCCCGACCCTGAGTGTCCGGCCCCATGTGTCGGTGGTTTTCTCGGCCCCTGGTGGTCCGAGGTCGATCCCGCTGCACAGATTCATGCGCCAGGGCCTCCTACAGACAATGCACTTTGATTTATTGCGCTATCTGTAATAGCACCCGAGATATCAGCAGATATATATTGGATTTTTCCCTGACCCTGAGCGTCCGGCCCCATGAGACGGTGGTTTTCTCGGCCCCTGGTGGTCCGAGGTCGTTCCCGCTGCACAGATGCATGCGCCAGGGCCTCCTACAGACAATGCACTTTGATTTTTTGCGCTATCTGTAATAGCCCCCGAGATATCACCAGATATATATTGGATTTTCCCCGACCCTGAGTGTACGGCCCCATGAGACGGTGGTTTTCTCGGCCCCTGGTGCTCCGAGGTCGTACCCGCTGCACAGGTTCATGCGCCAGGGCCTCCTACAGACAATGCACTTTGATTTATTGCTCTATCTCTAATAGCACCCGAGATATCACCAGATATATATTGGATTTTCCCCAGACCCTGAGTGTCCGGCCCCATGAGACGGTGGCTTTCTCGGCCCCTGGTGCTCCGAGATCGTACCCGCTGCACAGGTTCATGCGCCAGGGCCTCCTACAGACAATGCACTTTGATTTATTGCGCTATCTGTAATAGCACTCGAGATATCACCAGATATAGATTGGATTTTTCCCCGACCCTGAGTGTCCGGCCCAATGAGACGGTGGTTTTCTCGGTCCCTGGTGGTCCGAGATCGTTCGCGCTGCACAGATTGATGCGACAGGGCCTCCTATAGATAATTCACTTCGGTTTAGTGCGCTATCTGTAAGAGCACCCGAGATATCACCAGATTAATATTGGATTTTCCCCTGACCCTGAGTGTCCGGCCCCATGAGACGGTGGTTTTCTCGGCCCCTGGTGGTCCGAGGTCGTTCCCGCTGCACAGATTCATGCACCAGGGCCGCCTGCAGATAATTCACTTTGGTTTAGTGCGCTATCTGTAAGAGCACCCGAGATATCACCAGATATATATTGAATTTTTCCCCGACCCTGAGTGTCCGGCCCCATGTGTCGGTGGTTTTCTTGGCCCCTGGTGGTCCGAGGTCGATCCCGCTGCACAGATTCATGCGCCAGGGCCTCCTACAGACAATGAACTTTGATTTATTGCGCTATCTGTAATAGCACCCGAGATATCACCAGATATATATTGGATTTTTCCCTGACCCTCACAGTCCGGCTTCATGAGACGGTAGTTTTCTCTGCCCCTGGTGGTCCAAGGTCGATCCCATTGCACAGATTCATGCGCCAGGGCCTCCTACAGACAATGCACTTTGATTTATTGCGCTATCTCTAATAGCACCCGAGATATCACCAGATATATATTGGATTTTTCCCTGACCCTGAGTGTCCGGCCCCATGAGACGGTAGTTTTCTTGCCCCCTGGTGGTCCGAGGTCGTTCCCGCTGCACGGATTCATGCGCCAGGGCCTCCTACAGACAATGCACTTTGATTTATTGCGCTATCTGTAATAGCACCCGTGATATCACCTGATATATATTGGATTTTTAACTGTCCCTGACAGTCCGGCCCCATGTGTCGGTGGTTTTCTCGGCCCCTGGTGGTCCGAGGTCGTTGCCGCTGCAGAGATTCATGCGCCAGGGCCTCCTACAGACAATGCACTTTGATTTATTGCGCTATCTGTAATAGCACCCGAGATATCACCAGATATATATTGAATTTTTCCCCGACCCTGAGTGTCCGGCCCCATGTGTCGGTGGTTTTCTCGGCCCCTGGTGGTCCGAGGTCGATCCCGCTGCACAGATTCATGCGCCAGGGCCTCCTACAGACAATGCACTTTGATTTATTGCGCTATCTGTAATAGCACCCGAGATATCACCAGATATATATTGCATTTTTCCCTGACCCTGACACTCCGGCCCCATGAGACGGTGATTTTCTCGGCCCGTGGTGGTCCGAGGTCGATCCCGCTGCAGAGATTCATGCGCTAGGGCCTCCTACAGAAAATGCAGATTGGTTTATTGCGCTATCTGTAATAGCACCCGAGATATCACCAGATATATATTGGATTTTTCCTTGACCCTGACAGTCCTGCCCCATGTGTCGAGGGTTTTCTCGGTCCCTCGTGGTCCGAGGTCGTTCCCGCTGCACAGATTCATGCGCCAGGGCCTCCTGCAGACAATGCACGTTGGTTTAATATGCTATCTCTAATCGCACCCGAGATATCACCAGATATATATTGGATTTTTCCCTGACCCTGACAGTTCGGCCCCATGAGACGGTAGTTTTCTCGCCCCCTGGTGGTCCGAGGTCGTTCCCGCTGCACGGATTCATGCGCCAGGGCCTCCTACAGACAATGCACTTTGATTTATTGCGCTATCTGTAATAGCACCCGTGATATCACCTGATATATATTGGATTTTTAACTGTCCCTGACAGTCCGGCCCCATGTGTCGGTGGTTTTCTCGGCCCCTGGTGGTCCGAGGTCGTTCCCGCTGCAGAGATTCATGCGCCAGGGCCTCCTACAGACAATGCACTTTGATTTATTGCGCTATCTGTAATAGCATCCGAGATATCACCAGATATATATTGAATTTTTCCCCGACCCTGAGTGTCCGGCCCCATGTGTCGGTGGTTTTCTCGGCCCCTGGTGGTCCGAGGTCGATCCCGCTGCACAGATTCATGCGCCAGGGCCTCCTACAGACAATGCACTTTGATTTATTGCGCTATCTGTAATAGCACCCGAGATATCACCAGATATATATTGCATTTTTCCCTGACCCTGACACTCCGGCCCCATGAGACGGTGATTTTCTCGGCCCGTGGTGGTCCGAGGTCGATCCCGCTGCAGAGATTCATGCGCTAGGGCCTCCTACAGAAAATGCAGATTGATTTATTGCGCTATCTGTAATAGCATCCGAGATATCACCAGATATATATTGGATTTTTCCTTGACCCTGACAGTCCGGCCCCATGTGTCGAGGGTTTTCTCGGTCCCTCGTGGTCCGAGGTCGATCCCGCTGCACAGATTCATGCGCCAGGGCCTCCTGCAGACAATGCACTTTGGTTTAATATGCTATCTCTAATCGCACCCGAGATATCACCAGATATATATTGGATTTTTCCCTGACCCTGACAGTTCGGCCCCATGAGACGGTGATTTTCTCGGCCCCTAGTGGTCCGAGGTCGTTCCCGCTGCACAGATTCATGCGCTAGGGCCTCTTGCAGACAATGCACTTTGATTTATTGCGCTATCTGTAATAGCACCCGAGATATCAGCAGATATATATTGGATTTTTCCCTGACCCTGAGTGTCCGACTCCATGAGACGGTGGTCTTCTCGGCCCCTGGTGGTCCGAGGTCGTTCCCGCAGCACAGATTCATGCGCCAGGGCCGCCTGCAGATAATTCACTTTGGTTTATTGCGCTATCTCTAATAGCACCGGAGATTTCACCAGATATATATTGGATTTTTCCCTCACCCTGACAGCCCGGCCCCATGTGTCTGTGGATTTGTCGGCCCCTGGTGGTCCGAGGTCGTTCCCGCTGCACAGATTCATGCGCCAGGGCCCCCTGCAGATAATTCACTTTGGTTTAGTGCGCTGTCTGTAATAGCACCCGAGATATCACCAGATATATATTGGATTTTTCCCTGACCCTGAGTGTCCGATCCCATGAGACGGTGGTTTTCTCGGCCCCTGGTCGTCCGAGGACGATCCCGCTGCACAGATTCATGCGCCAGGGCCTCCTACAGACAATGCACTTTGATTTATTGCGCTATCTGTAATAGCGCCCGAGATATCACCAGATATATATTGGATTTTCCCCTGACACTGAGTGTCCGGCCCCATGAGACGGTGGTTTTCTCGGCCCCTGGTAGTCCGAGGTCGATCCCATTGAACAGTTTTATGCGCCAGGGATTCCTGCAGACAATGCACTTTGATTTATTGCGCTATCTGTAATAGCACCCGAGATATCACCAGATATATATTGCATTTTTCCCTGACCCTGACACTCCGGCCCCATGAGACGGTGATTTTCTCGGCCCGTGGTGGTCCGAGGTCGATCCCGCTGCAGAGATTCATTCGCTAGGGCCTCCTACAGAAAATGCAGATTGATTTATTGCGCTATCTGTAATAGCACCCGAGATATCACCAGATATATATTGGATTTTTCCTTGACCCTGACAGTCCGGCCCCATGTGTCGAGGGTTTTCTCGGTCCCTCGTGGTCCGAGGTCGTTCCCGCTGCACAGATTCATGCGCCAGGGCCTCCTGCAGACAATGCACGTTGGTTTAATATGCTATCTCTAATCGCACCCGAGATATCACCAGATATATATTGGATTTTTCCCTGACCCTGACAGTTCGGCCCCATGAGACGGTAGTTTTCTCGCCCCCTGGTGGTCCGAGGTCGTTCCCGCTGCACGGATTCATGCGCCAGGGCCTCCTACAGACAATGCACTTTGATTTATTGCGCTATCTGTAATAGCACCCGTGATATCACCTGATATATATTGGATTTTTAACTGTCCCTGACAGTCCGGCCCCATGTGTCGGTGGTTTTCTCGGCCCCTGGTGGTCCGAGGTCGTTCCCGCTACAGAGATTCATGCGCCAGGGCCTCCTACAGACAATGCACTTTGATTTATTGCGCTATCTGTAATAATATCCGAGATATCACCAGATATATATTGAATTTTTCCCCGACCCTGAGTGTCCGGCCCCATGTGTCGGTGGTTTTCTCGGCCCCTGGTGGTCCGAGGTCGATCCCGCTGCACAGATTCATGCGCCAGGGCCTCCTACAGACAATGCACTTTGATTTATTGCGCTATCTGTAATAGCACCCGAGATATCACCAGATATATATTGCATTTTTCCCTGACCCTGACACTCCGGCCCCATGAGACGGTGATTTTCTCGGCCCGTGGTGGTCCGAGGTCGATCCCGCTGCAGAGATTCATGCGCTAGGGCCTCCTACAGAAAATGCAGATTGATTTATTGCGCTATCTGTAATAGCATCCGAGATATCACCAGATATATATTGGATTTTTCCTTGACCCTGACAGTCCGGCCCCATGTGTCGAGGGTTTTCTCGGTCCCTCGTGGTCCGAGGTCGATCCCGCTGCACAGATTCATGCGCCAGGGCCTCCTGCAGACAATGCACTTTGGTTTAATATGCTATCTCTAATCGCACCCGAGATATCACCAGATATATATTGGATTTTTCCCTGACCCTGACAGTTCGGCCCCATGAGACGGTGATTTTCTCGGCCCCTAGTGGTCCGAGGTCGTTCCCGCTGCACAGATTCATGCGCTAGGGCCTCCTGCAGACAATGCACTTTGATTTATTGCGCTATCTGTAATAGCACCCGAGATATCAGCAGATATATATTGGATTTTTCCCTGACCCTGTGTGTCCGAACCCATGAGACGGTGGTTTTCTCGGCCCCTGGTGATCCGAGGTCGATCCCGCTGCACAGATTCATGCGCCAGGGCCTCCTACAGACAGTGCACTTTGATTTATTGCGCTATCTGTAATAGCACCCGAGATATCACCAGATATATACTGGATTTTTCCCTAACCCTGAGTGTCCGACCCCATGAGACGGTGGTTTTCTCGGCCCCTGGTGGTCCGAGGTCGTTCCCGCTGCACAGATTCATGCGGCAGGGCCCCCTGCAGATAATTCACTTTGATTTATTGCGCTATCTCTAATAGCACCCGAGATATCACCAGATTCATATTGGATTTTTCCCTGACCCTGACAGTCCGGCCCCATGAGACTTTGATTTTCTCGGCCCCTGGTGGTCCGAGGTCGATCCCGCTGCACAGATTCATGCGCCAGGGCCTCCTACAGACAATGCACTTTGGTTTAGTGCGCTATCTGTAAGAGCACCCGAGATATCACCAGATTAATATTGGATTTTCCCCTGACCCTGAGTGTCCGGCCCCATGAGACGGTGGTTTTCTCGGCCCCTGGTGGTCCGAGGTCGTTCCCGCTGCACAGATTCATGCACCAGGGCCGCCTGCAGATAATTCACTTTGGTTTAGTGCGCTATCTGTAATAGCACGCGAGATATCACCAGATATATGCTGGATATTTACATGACCCTGGGTGACGGATTCCGAATATCTGTTATTTTCTCGGCGCCTGGTGGTCCGAGGTCGTTCCTGCTGCACAGATTCATTCGCCAGTGCCCCCTACAGACAATGCACTTTGATTTATTGCGCCATCTCTAATAGCACCCGAGATATCACCAGATATATATTGCATTTTTCCCTGAACCTGACACTCCGGCCCCATGAGACGGTAGTTTTCTCGGCCCCTGGTGGGCCGAGGTCGTTCCCGCTGCACCTATTCATGCGCTAGGGCCTCCTGCAGACAATGCAGTTTGTTTTATTGCGCTATCTCTAATAGCACCCGAGATATCACCAGATATTTATTGCATTTTTCCCTGACCCTGACACTCCGGGCCCATGAGACGGTGATTTTCTCTGCCCGTGGTGGTCCGAGGTCGATCCCGCTGCACAGATTCATGCGCCAGGGCCTCCTACAGGCAATGCACTTTGATTTATTGCGCTATCTCTAATAGCACCCGACATATCACCAGATATATATTGGATTTTTCCTTGACCCTGACAGTCCGGCCCCATGTGTCGATGGTTTTCTCGGTCCCTCGTGGTCCGAGGTCGATCCCGCTGCACAGATTCATGCGCCAGGGCCTCCTATAGATAATTCACTTTGGTTTATTGCGCTATCTCTAATAGCACCGGAGATATCACCAGATATATATTGGATTTTACCCTCACCCTGACAGCCCGGCCCCATGTGTCTGTGGTTTTCTCGGCCCCTGGTGGTCCGAGGTCGTTCCCGCTGCACAGATTCATGCGCCAGGGCCCCCTGCAGATAATTCACTTTGATTTATTGCGCTATCTGTAATAGCATCCGAGATATCACCAGATATATATTGGATTTTCCCCTGACCCTGAGTGTCCGGCCCCATGAGACGGTGGTTTTCTGGGCCCCTGGTGGTCCGAGGTCGATCCCGCTGCACAGATTCATGCGCCAGGGCCTCCTACAGAAAATGCAGTTTGATTTATTGCGCTATCTGTAATAGCACCCGAGATATCACCCGATATATATTGGATTTTCCCCTGACCCTGATTGTCCGGCCCCATGTGTCGGTGGTTTTCTCGGCCCCTGGTATTCCGAGGTCGATCCCGCTGCACAGATTCATGCGCCAGGGCCTCCTACAGACAATGCACTTTGATTTATTGCGCTATCTGTAATAGCACCCGAGATATCACCGGATATATATTGGACTTTTCCCTGATCCTGACAGTTCGGCCCCATGAGACGGTGATTTTCTCGGCCCCTGGTGGTCCGAGGTCGTTCCCGCTGCACAGATTCATGCGCCACGGCCTCCTACAGACAATGCACTTTGATTTATTGCGCTATCTCTAATAGCACCCGAGATATCACCAGATTCATATTGGATTTTTCCCTGACCCTGACAGTCCGACCGCATGAGACGGTGGTTTTCTCGGCCCCTGGTGTCCGAGGTCGTTCCCGCTGTACAGATTCATGCGCCAGGGCCTCCTGCAGACAATGCACTCTGATTTATTGCGCTATCTGTAATAGCAGCCGAGATATCACCAGATTTATATTGGATTTTTCCCTGACCCTGTGTGTCCGACCCCATGAGACGGTGGTTTTCTCGGCCCCTGGTGGTGCGAGGCCGTTCCCGCTCTACAGATTCATGCGCCAGGGTGTCCTGCAGACAATGCACTTTGGTTTATTGCGCTATCTCTAATAGCACCCGAGATATCACCAGATATATATTGGATTTATCCCTGACCCTGACAGTCCGACCCCATGAGACGGTGGTTTTCTCGGCCCCTGGTGATCCGTCGTCGATCCCGCTGCACAGATTTATGCGCCAGGGCCTCCTACAGACAGTGCACTTTGATTTATTGCGCTATGTCTAATAGCACCCGAGATATCACCAGATATATATTGGATTTTTCCCTGACCCTGAGTGTCCGACCCCATGAGACGGTGGTTTTCTCGGCCCCTGTTGGTCCGAGGTCGTTCCCGCTGCACAGATTCATGCGGCAGGGCCCCCTGCAGATAATTCACTTTGATTTATTGCGCTATCTCTAATAGCACCCGAGATATCACCAGATTCATATTGGATTTTTCCCTGACCCTGACAGTCCGGCCCCATGAGACTTTGATTTCCTCGGCCCCTGGTGGTCCGAGGTCGATCCCGCTGCACAGATTCAGGCGCCAGGGCCTCCTACAGACAATGCACTTTGATTTATTGCGCTATCTATAATAGCACCCGAGATATCACCAGATATATGCTGGATTTTTACATGACCTTGGGTGACGGTTTCCGAATATCTGTAATTTTCTCGGCGCCTGGGGGTCCGAGGTCGTTCCTGATGGACAGATTCATTCGCCAGTGCCTCCTACAGACAATGCACTTTGATTTATTGTGCTATCTGTAATAGCACCCGAGATATCACCAGATATATATTGGATTTTTCCCTGACCATGAGTGCCCGGCCCCATGTGTCGATGGTTTTCTCGGTCCCTTTTGGTCCGAGGTCGATCCCGCTGTACAGATTTATGCGCCAGGGATTCCTGCAGACAATGCACTTTGATTTATTGCGCTACCTCTAATAGCACCCGAGATATGACCAGATATATATTGGATTTTTCCCTGACCCTGACAGTCCGGCCCCATGAGACGGTGATTTTCTCGGCCCCTGGTGGTCCGAGGTCGTTCCCGCTGCACACATTCATGCGCTAGGTCCTCCTGCAGACAATGCACTTTGATTAATTGCGGTATCTCTAATAGCACCCGAGATATCACCAGATATATATTGGATTTATCCCTGACCCTGACAGTCCGACCCCATGAGGCGGTGGTTTTCTCGTCCCCTGGTGGTCCGAGGTCGTTCCCGCTGCACAGTTTCATGCCCCAGAGCCTCCTGCAGACAATGCACTTTGATTTATTTCTCTATCTCTAATAGCACCCGAGATATCACCCGATATATATTGGATTTTTTCCTGACCCTGACAGTCCGGCCCCATGAGACGATGATTTTCTTGGCCCCTGGTGGTCCGAGGTCGATCCCGCTGCACAGATTCATGCGCCAGGGCCTCCTACAGGCAATGCACTTTGATTTATCGCGTTATCTGTAATAGAACCCGAGATATCAAAAGATATATGCTGGATTTTTACATGACATTCGGTGACGGATACCGAAAATATGTAATTTTCTCGGTCCCTGGTGGTCCGATCTCGTTCCTGCTGCACAGATTCATGCGCAAGGGCCTCCTCCGGACAATGCACTTTGATTTATTGCGCTATCTGTAAGAGCACCCGAGATATCACCAGATATATATTGAATTTTTCCCCGACCCTGAGTGTCCGGCCCCATGTGTCGGTGGTTTTCTCGGCCCCTGGTGGTCCGAGGTCGATCCCGCTGCACAGATTCATGCGCCAGGGCCTCCTACAGACAATGCACTTTGGTTTATTGCGCTATCTGTAATAGCACCCGAGATATCACCACATATATATTGGATTTTTCCCTGACCCTGAGTGTCCGGCCCCATAAGACGGTAGTTATCTCGCCCCCTGGTGGTCCGTGGTCGTTCCCGCTGCACGGATTCATGCGCCAGGGCCTCCTGCAGATAATTCACATTGATTTATCGCGCTATCTCTAACAGGACCCGAGATATCACCAGATATAAATTGGATTTTTCCCCGACCCTGAGTGTCCGGCCCCATGAGACGGTGGTTTTCTCGGCCCCTGGTGGTCGGAGGTCGTTCCCGCTGCACAGATTCATGCGCCAGGGCCTCCTACAGACAGTGCACTTTGATTTATTGCGCTATCTGTAATAGCACCCGTGATATCACCTGATATATATTGGATTTTTAACTGACCCTGACAGTCCGGCCCCATGTGTCGGTGGTTTTCTCGGCCCCTGGTGGTCCGAGGTGGATCCCGCTGCACAGATTCATGCGCCAGGGCCTCCTACAGACAATGCACTTTGATATATTGCGCTATCTGTAACAGCACCCGAGATATCACCAGATATATATTGGATTTTCGCTTGACCCTGAGTGTCCGGCCACATGCGACTGTAGTTTTCTCGGCCCCTGGTGGTCCGAGGTCGTTCCCGCTGCACAGATTCATGCGCCAGGGCCTCCTACAGACAATGCACTTTGATTTATTGCGCTATCTGTAATAGCACCCGAGATATCAGCAGATATATATTGGATTTTTCCCTGACCCTGAGCGTCCGGCCCCATGAGACGGTGGTTTTCTCGGCCCCTGGTGGTCCGAGGTCGTTCCCGCTGCACAGATGCATGCGCCAGGGCCTCCTGCAGATAATTCCCTATGATTTATCGCGCTATCTCTAACAGCACCCGAGATATCACCAGATATATATTGGATTTTCGCTTGACCCTGAGTGTCCGGCCACATGCGACTGTAGTTTTCTCGGCCCCTGGTGGTCCGAGGTCGTTCCCGCTGCACAGATTCATGCGCCAGGGCCCCCTACAGACAATGCACTTTGATTTTTTGCGCTATCTGTAATAGCCCCCGAGATATCACCAGATATATATTGGATTTTCCCCGACCCTGAGTGTACGGCCCCATGAGACGGTGGTTTTCTCGGCCCCTGGTGCTCCGAGGTCGATCCCGCTGCACAGATTCATGCGCCAGGGCCTCCTACAGACAATGAACTTTGATTTATTGCGCTATCTGTAATAGCACCCGAGATATCACCAGATATATATTGGATTTTTCCCTGACCCTGACAGTCCGGCTTCATGAGACGGTAGTTTTCTCTGCCCCTGGTGGTCCAAGGTCGATCCCATTGCACAGATTCATGCGCCAGGGCCTCCTACAGACAATGCACTTTGATTTATTGCGCTATCTCTAATAGCACCCGAGATATCACCAGATATATATTGGATTTTTCCCTGACCCTGAGTGTCCGGCCCCATGAGACGGTAGTTTTCTCGCCCCCTGGTGGTCCGAGGTCGTTCCCGCTGCACGGATTCATGCGCCAGGGCCTCCTACAGACAATGCACTTTGATTTATTGCGCTATCGGTAATAGCACCCGTGATATCACCTGATATATATTGGATTTTTAACTGTCCCTGACAGTCCGGCCCCATGTGTCGGTGGTTTTCTCGGCCCCTGGTGGTCCGAGGTCGTTCCCGCTGCAGAGATTCATGCGCCAGGGCCTCCTACAGACAATGCACTTTGATTTATTGCGCTATCTGTAATAGCACCCGAGATATCACCAGATATATATTGAATTTTTCCCCGACCCTGAGTGTCCGGCCCCATGTGTCGGTGGTTTTCTCGGCCCCTGGTGGTCCGAGGTCGATCCCGCTGCACAGATTCATGCGCCAGGGCCTCCTACAGACAATGCACTTTGATTTATTGCGCTATCTGTAATAGCACCCGAGATATCAGCAGATATATATTGGATTTTTCCCTGACCCTGAGCGTCCGGCCCCATGAGACGGTGGTTTTCTCGGCCCCTGGTGGTCCGAGGTCGTTCCCGCTGCACAGATGCATGCGCCAGGGCCTCCTACAGACAATGCACTTTGATTTTTTGCGCTATCTGTAATAGCCCCCGAGATATCACCAGATATATATTGGATTTTCCCCGACCCTGAGTGTACGGCCCCATGAGACGGTGGTTTTCTCGGCCCCTGGTGCTCCGAGGTCGTACCCGCTGCACAGGTTCATGCGCCAGGGCCTCCTACAGACAATGCACTTTGATTTATTGCTCTATCTCTAATAGCACCCGAGATATCACCAGATATATATTGGATTTTCCCCAGACCCTGAGTGTCCGGCCCCATGAGACGGTGGCTTTCTCGGCCCCTGGTGCTCCGAGATCGTACCCGCTGCACAGGTTCATGCGCCAGGGCCTCCTACAGACAATGCACTTTGATTTATTGCGCTATCTGTAATAGCACTCGAGATATCACCAGATATAGATTGGATTTTTCCCCGACCCTGAGTGTCCGGCCCAATGAGACGGTGGTTTTCTCGGTCCCTGGTGGTCCGAGATCGTTCGCGCTGCACAGATTGATGCGACAGGGCCTCCTATAGATAATTCACTTCGGTTTAGTGCGCTATCTGTAAGAGCACCCGAGATATCACCAGATTAATATTGGATTTTCCCCTGACCCTGAGTGTCCGGCCCCATGAGACGGTGGTTTTCTCGGCCCCTGGTGGTCCGAGGTCGTTCCCGCTGCACAGATTCATGCACCAGGGCCGCCTGCAGATAATTCACTTTGGTTTAGTGCGCTATCTGTAAGAGCACCCGAGATATCACCAGATATATATTGAATTTTTCCCCGACCCTGAGTGTCCGGCCCCATGTGTCGGTGGTTTTCTTGGCCCCTGGTGGTCCGAGGTCGATCCCGCTGCACAGATTCATGCGCCAGGGCCTCCTACAGACAATGAACTTTGATTTATTGCGCTATCTGTAATAGCACCCGAGATATCACCAGATATATATTGGATTTTTCCCTGACCCTCACAGTCCGGCTTCATGAGACGGTAGTTTTCTCTGCCCCTGGTGGTCCAAGGTCGATCCCATTGCACAGATTCATGCGCCAGGGCCTCCTACAGACAATGCACTTTGATTTATTGCGCTATCTCTAATAGCACCCGAGATATCACCAGATATATATTGGATTTTTCCCTGACCCTGAGTGTCCGGCCCCATGAGACGGTAGTTTTCTTGCCCCCTGGTGGTCCGAGGTCGTTCCCGCTGCACGGATTCATGCGCCAGGGCCTCCTACAGACAATGCACTTTGATTTATTGCGCTATCTGTAATAGCACCCGTGATGTCACCTGATATATATTGGATTTTTAACTGTCCCTGACAGTCCGGCCCCATGTGTCGGTGGTTTTCTCGGCCCCTGGTGGTCCGAGGTCGTTGCCGCTGCAGAGATTCATGCGCCAGGGCCTCCTACAGACAATGCACTTTGATTTATTGCGCTATCTGTAATAGCACCCGAGATATCACCAGATATATATTGAATTTTTCCCCGACCCTGAGTGTCCGGCCCCATGTGTCGGTGGTTTTCTCGGCCCCTGGTGGTCCGAGGTCGATCCCGCTGCACAGATTCATGCGCCAGGGCCTCCTACAGACAATGCACTTTGATTTATTGCGCTATCTGTAATAGCACCCGAGATATCACCAGATATATATTGCATTTTTCCCTGACCCTGACACTCCGGCCCCATGAGACGGTGATTTTCTCGGCCCGTGGTGGTCCGAGGTCGATCCCGCTGCAGAGATTCATGCGCTAGGGCCTCCTACAGAAAATGCAGATTGGTTTATTGCGCTATCTGTAATAGCACCCGAGATATCACCAGATATATATTGGATTTTTCCTTGACCCTGACAGTCCCGCCCCATGTGTCGAGGGTTTTCTCGGTCCCTCGTGGTCCGAGGTCGTTCCCGCTGCACAGATTCATGCGCCAGGGCCTCCTGCAGACAATGCACGTTGGTTTAATATGCTATCTCTAATCGCACCCGAGATATCACCAGATATATATTGGATTTTTCCCTGACCCTGACAGTTCGGCCCCATGAGACGGTAGTTTTCTCGCCCCCTGGTGGTCCGAGGTCGTTCCCGCTGCACGGATTCATGCGCCAGGGCCTCCTACAGACAATGCACTTTGATTTATTGCGCTATCTGTAATAGCACCCGTGATATCACCTGATATATATTGGATTTTTAACTGTCCCTGACAGTCCGGCCCCATGTGTCGGTGATTTTCTCGGCCCGTGGTGGTCCGAGGTCGATCCCGCTGCAGAGATTCATGCGCTAGGGCCTCCTACAGAAAATGCAGATTGATTTATTGCGCTATCTGTAATAGCATCCGAGATATCACCAGATATATATTGGATTTTTCCTTGACCCTGACAGTCCGGCCCCATGTGTCGAGGGTTTTCTCGGTCCCTCGTGGTCCGAGGTCGATCCCGCTGCACAGATTCATGCGCCAGGGCCTCCTGCAGACAATGCACTTTGGTTTAATATGCTATCTCTAATCGCACCCGAGATATCACCAGATATATATTGGATTTTTCCCTGACCCTGACAGTTCGGCCCCATGAGACGGTGATTTTCTCGGCCCCTAGTGGTCCGAGGTCGTTCCCGCTGCACAGATTCATGCGCTAGGGCCTCTTGCAGACAATGCACTTTGATTTATTGCGCTATCTGTAATAGCACCCGAGATATCAGCAGATATATATTGGATTTTTCCCTGACCCTGAGTGTCCGACTCCATGAGACGGTGGTCTTCTCGGCCCCTGGTGGTCCGAGGTCGTTCCCGCAGCACAGATTCATGCGCCAGGGCCGCCTGCAGATAATTCACTTTGGTTTATTGCGCTATCTCTAATAGCACCGGAGATTTCACCAGATATATATTGGATTTTTCCCTCACCCTGACAGCCCGGCCCCATGTGTCTGTGGATTTGTCGGCCCCTGGTGGTCCGAGGTCGTTCCCGCTGCACAGATTCATGCGCCAGGGCCCCCTGCAGATAATTCACTTTGGTTTAGTGCGCTGTCTGTAATAGCACCCGAGATATCACCAGATATATATTGGATTTTTCCCTGACCCTGAGTGTCCGATCCCATGAGACGGTGGTTTTCTCGGCCCCTGGTCGTCCGAGGACGATCCCGCTGCACAGATTCATGCGCCAGGGCCTCCTACAGACAATGCACTTTGATTTATTGCGCTATCTGTAATAGCGCCCGAGATATCACCAGATATATATTGGATTTTCCCCTGACACTGAGTGTCCGGCCCCATGAGACGGTGGTTTTCTCGGCCCCTGGTAGTCCGAGGTCGATCCCATTGAACAGTTTTATGCGCCAGGGATTCCTGCAGACAATGCACTTTGATTTATTGCGCTATCTGTAATAGCACCCGAGATATCACCAGATATATATTGCATTTTTCCCTGACCCTGACACTCCGGCCCCATGAGACGGTGATTTTCTCGGCCCGTGGTGGTCCGAGGTCGATCCCGCTGCAGAGATTCATTCGCTAGGGCCTCCTACAGAAAATGCAGATTGATTTATTGCGCTATCTGTAATAGCACCCGAGATATCACCAGATATATATTGGATTTTTCCTTGACCCTGACAGTCCGGCCCCATGTGTCGAGGGTTTTCTCGGTCCCTCGTGGTCCGAGGTCGTTCCCGCTGCACAGATTCATGCGCCAGGGCCTCCTGCAGACAATGCACGTTGGTTTAATATGCTATCTCTAATCGCACCCGAGATATCACCAGATATATATTGGATTTTTCCCTGACCCTGACAGTTCGGCCCCATGAGACGGTAGTTTTCTCGCCCCCTGGTGGTCCGAGGTCGTTCCCGCTGCACGGATTCATGCGCCAGGGCCTCCTACAGACAATGCACTTTGATTTATTGCGCTATCTGTAATAGCACCCGTGATATCACCTGATATATATTGGATTTTTAACTGTCCCTGACAGTCCGGCCCCATGTGTCGGTGGTTTTCTCGGCCCCTGGTGGTCCGAGGTCGTTCCCGCTACAGAGATTCATGCGCCAGGGCCTCCTACAGACAATGCACTTTGATTTATTGCGCTATCTGTAATAATATCCGAGATATCACCAGATATATATTGAATTTTTCCCCGACCCTGAGTGTCCGGCCCCATGTGTCGGTGGTTTTCTCGGCCCCTGGTGGTCCGAGGTCGATCCCGCTGCACAGATTCATGCGCCAGGGCCTCCTACAGACAATGCACTTTGATTTATTGCGCTATCTGTAATAGCACCCGAGATATCACCAGATATATATTGCATTTTTCCCTGACCCTGACACTCCGGCCCCATGAGACGGTGATTTTCTCGGCCCGTGGTGGTCCGAGGTCGATCCCGCTGCAGAGATTCATGCGCTAGGGCCTCCTACAGAAAATGCAGATTGATTTATTGCGCTATCTGTAATAGCATCCGAGATATCACCAGATATATATTGGATTTTTCCTTGACCCTGACAGTCCGGCCCCATGTGTCGAGGGTTTTCTCGGTCCCTCGTGGTCCGAGGTCGATCCCGCTGCACAGATTCATGCGCCAGGGCCTCCTGCAGACAATGCACTTTGGTTTAATATGCTATCTCTAATCGCACCCGAGATATCACCAGATATATATTGGATTTTTCCCTGACCCTGACAGTTCGGCCCCATGAGACGGTGATTTTCTCGGCCCCTAGTGGTCCGAGGTCGTTCCCGCTGCACAGATTCATGCGCTAGGGCCTCCTGCAGACAATGCACTTTGATTTATTGCGCTATCTGTAATAGCACCCGAGATATCAGCAGATATATATTGGATTTTTCCCTGACCCTGTGTGTCCGAACCCATGAGACGGTGGTTTTCTCGGCCCCTGGTGATCCGAGGTCGATCCCGCTGCACAGATTCATGCGCCAGGGCCTCCTACAGACAGTGCACTTTGATTTATTGCGCTATCTGTAATAGCACCCGAGATATCACCAGATATATACTGGATTTTTCCCTAACCCTGAGTGTCCGACCCCATGAGACGGTGGTTTTCTCGGCCCCTGGTGGTCCGAGGTCGTTCCCGCTGCACAGATTCATGCGGCAGGGCCCCCTGCAGATAATTCACTTTGATTTATTGCGCTATCTCTAATAGCACCCGAGATATCACCAGATTCATATTGGATTTTTCCCTGACCCTGACAGTCCGGCCCCATGAGACTTTGATTTTCTCGGCCCCTGGTGGTCCGAGGTCGATCCCGCTGCACAGATTCATGCGCCAGGGCCTCCTACAGACAATGCACTTTGGTTTAGTGCGCTATCTGTAAGAGCACCCGAGATATCACCAGATTAATATTGGATTTTCCCCTGACCCTGAGTGTCCGGCCCCATGAGACGGTGGTTTTCTCGGCCCCTGGTGGTCCGAGGTCGTTCCCGCTGCACAGATTCATGCACCAGGGCCGCCTGCAGATAATTCACTTTGGTTTAGTGCGCTATCTGTAAGAGCACCCGAGATATCACCAGATATATATTGAATTTTTCCCCGACCCTGAGTGTCCGGCCCCATGTGTCGGTGGTTTTCTCGGCCCCTGGTGGTCCGAGGTCGATCCCGCTGCACAGATTCATGCGCCAGGGCCTCCTACAGACAATGCACTTTGATTTATTGCGCTATCTGTAATAGCACCCGTGATATCACCTGATATATATTGGATTTTTAACTGTCCCAGACAGTCCGGCCCCATGTGTCGGTGGTTTTCTCGGCCCCTGGTGGTCCGAGGTCGTTCCCGCTGCAGAGATTCATGCGCCAGGGCCTCCTACAGACAATGCACTTTGATTTATTGCGCTATCTGTAATAGCACCCGAGATATCACCAGATATATATTGAATTTTTCCCCGACCCTGAGTGTCCGGCCCCATGTGTCGGTGGTTTTCTCGGCCCCTGGTGGTCCGAGGTCGATCCCGCTGCACAGATTCATGCGCCAGGGCCTCCTACAGACAATGCACTTTGATTTATTGCGCTATCTGTGATAGCACCCGAGATATCACCAGATATATATTGCATTTTTCCCTGACCCTGACACTCCGGCCCCATGAGACTGTGATTTTCTCGGCCCGTGGTGGTCCGAGGTCGATCCCGCTGCACAGATTCATGCGCTAGGGCCTCCTACAGAAAATGCAAATTGATTTATTGCGCTATCTGTAATAGCACCCGAGATATCACCAGATATATATTGGATTTTTCCTTGACCCTGACAGTCCGGCCCCATGTGTCGAGGGTTTTCTCGGTCCCTCGTGGTCCGAGGTCGATCCCGCTGCACAGATTCATGCGCCAGGTCCTCCTGCAGACAATGCACTTTGGTTTAATATACTATCTCTAATCGCACCCGAGATATCACCAGATATATATTGGATTTTTCCCTGACCCTGACAGTTCGGCCCCATGAGACGGTGATTTTCTCGGCCCCTAGTGGTCCGAGGTCTTTCCCGCTGCACAGATTCATGCGCTAGGGCCTCCTGCAGACAATGCACTTTGATTTATTGCGCTATCTGTAATAGCACCCGAGATATCAGCAGATATATATCGGATTTTTCCCTGACCCTGAGTGTCCGACTCCATGAGACGGTGGTTTTCTCGGCCCCTGGTGGTCCGAGGTCGTTCCCGCAGCACAGATTCATGCGCCAGGGCCGCCTGCAGATAATTCACTTTGGTTTATTGAGCTATCTCTAATAGCACCGGTGATTTCACCAGATATATATTGGATTTTTCCCTCACCCTGACAGCCCGGCCCCATGTGTCTGTGGATTTGTCGGCCCCTGGTGGTCCGAGGTCGTTCCCGCTGCACAGATTCATGCGCCAGGGCCCCCTGCAGATAATTCACTTTGGTTTAGTGCGCTGTCTGTAATAGCACCCGAGATATCACCAGATATATATTGGATTTTTCCCTGACCCTGAGTGTCCGATCCCATGAGACGGTGGTTTTCTCGGCCCCTGGTCGTCCGAGGTCGATCCTGCTGCACAGATTCATGCGCCAGGGCCTCCTACAGAAAATGCACTTTGATTTATTGCGCTATCTGTAATAGCACCCGTGATATCACCTGATATATATTGGATTTTTAACTGTCCCAGACAGTCCGGCCCCATGTGTCGGTGGTTTTCTCGGCCCCTGGTGGTCCGAGGTCGTTCCCGCTGCAGAGATTCATGCGCCAGGGCCTCCTACAGACAATGCACTTTGATTTATTGCGCTATCTGTAATAGCACCCGAGATATCACCAGATATATATTGAATTTTTCCCCGACCCTGAGTGTCCGGCCCCATGTGTCGGTGGTTTTCTCGGCCCCTGGTGGTCCGAGGTCGATCCCGCTGCACAGATTCATGCGCCAGGGCCTCCTACAGACAATGCACTTTGATTTATTGCGCTATCTGTGATAGCACCCGAGATATCACCAGATATATATTGCATTTTTCCCTGACCCTGACACTCCGGCCCCATGAGACTGTGATTTTCTCGGCCCGTGGTGGTCCGAGGTCGATCCCGCTGCACAGATTCATGCGCTAGGGCCTCCTACAGAAAATGCAGATTGATTTATTGCGCTATCTGTAATAGCACCCGAGATATCACCAGATATATATTGGATTTTTCCTTGACCCTGACAGTCCGGCCCCATGTGTCGAGGGTTTTCTCGGTCCCTCGTGGTCCGAGGTCGATCCCGCTGCACAGATTCATGCGCCAGGTCCTCCTGCAGACAATGCACTTTGGTTTAATATACTATCTCTAATCGCACCCGAGATATCACCAGATATATATTGGATTTTTCCCTGACCCTGACAGTTCGGCCCCATGAGACGGTGATTTTCTCGGCCCCTAGTGGTCCGAGGTCTTTCCCGCTGCACAGATTCATGCGCTAGGGCCTCCTGCAGACAATGCACTTTGATTTATTGCGCTATCTGTAATAGCACCCGAGATATCAGCAGATATATATCGGATTTTTCCCTGACCCTGAGTGTCCGACTCCATGAGACGGTGGTTTTCTCGGCCCCTGGTGGTCCGAGGTCGTTCCCGCAGCACAGATTCATGCGCCAGGGCCGCCTGCAGATAATTCACTTTGGTTTATTGAGCTATCTCTAATAGCACCGGTGATTTCACCAGATATATATTGGATTTTTCCCTCACCCTGACAGCCCGGCCCCATGTGTCTGTGGATTTGTCGGCCCCTGGTGGTCCGAGGTCGTTCCCGCTGCACAGATTCATGCGCCAGGGCCCCCTGCAGATAATTCACTTTGGTTTAGTGCGCTGTCTGTAATAGCACCCGAGATATCACCAGATATATATTGGATTTTTCCCTGACCCTGAGTGTCCGATCCCATGAGACGGTGGTTTTCTCGGCCCCTGGTCGTCCGAGGACGATCCCGCTGCACAGATTCATGCGCCAGGGCCTCCTACAGACAATGCACTTTGATTTATTGCGCTATCTGTAATAGCACCCGAGATATCACCAGATATATATTGGATTTTCCCCTGACACTGAGTGTCCGGCCCCATGAGACGGTGGTTTTCTCGGCCCCTGGTTGTTCGAGGTCGATCCCATTGAACAGTTTTATGCGCCAGGGATTCCTGCAGACAATTCACTTTGGTTTATTGCGCTATCTGTAATAGCACGCGAGATATCTCCATATATATGCTGGATTTTTACATGACCCTGGGTGACGGATTCCGAATATCTGTTATTCTCTCGGCGCCTGGTGGTCCGAGGTCGTTCCTGCTGCACAGATTCATTCGCCAGTGCCTCCTACAGACAATGCACTTTGATTTATTGCGCTATCTCTAATAGCACCCGAGATATCACCAGATATATATTGGATTTTTTCCTGACCCTGACAGTCCGGCCTCATGAGACAGTGATTTTCTCGGCCCCTGGTGGTCTGAGGTCGATCCCGCTGCACAGATTCATGCGCCAGGGCCCCCCACAGACAATGCACTTTGATTTATTGCGCTATCTGTAATAGCAGCCGAGATATCACCAGATTTATATTGGATTTTTCCCTGACCCTGTGTGTCCGAACCCATGAGACGGTGGTTTTCTCGGCCCCTGGTGATCCGAGGTCGATCCCGCTGCACAGATTCATGCGCCAGGGCCTCCTACAGATAATTCACTTTGATTTATTGCGCTATCTCTAATAGCACCCGAGATATCACCAGATTCATATTGGATTTTTCCCTGACCCTGACAGTCCGACCCCATGAGACTTTGATTTTCTCGGCCCCTGGTGGTCCGAGGTCGATCCCGCTGCACAGATTCATGCGCCAGGGCCTCCTACAGACAATGCACTTTGATTTATAGCGCTATCTGTAAGAGCACCCGAGATATCACCAGATATATATTGGATTTATCCCTGACACTGACAGTCCGACCCCATGAGGCGGTGATTTTCTCGGCCCCTGGTGGTCCGAGGTCGTTCCCGCTGCACAGATTCATGCGCCAGTGCCTCCTGCAGACAATGCACTTTGATTTATTTCGCTATCTCTAATAGCACCAGAGATATCACCAGATATATATTGGATGTTTCCCTGAGCCTGACAGTCCGGCCCAATGTGTCGGTGGTTTTCTCGGCCCCTGGTGGACCGACGTCGTTCCCGCTGCACAGATTCATGCGCTAGGGCCCCCTGCAGATAATTCACTTTGGTTTAGTGCGCTATCTGTAAGAGCACCCGAGATATCACCAGATTAATATTGGATTTTCCCCTGACCCTGAGTGTCCGGCCCCATGAGACGGTGGTTTTCTCGGCCCCTGGTGGTCCGAGGTCGTTCCCGCTGCACAGATTCATGCACCAGGGCCGCCTGCAGATAATTCACTTTGGTTTAGTGCGCTATATGTAAGAGCACCCGAGATATCACCAGATATATATTGAATTTTTCCCCGACCCTGAGTGTCCGGCCCCATGTGTCGGTGGTTTTCTCGGCCCCTGGTGGTCCGAGGTCGATCCCGCTGCAGAGATTCATGCGCCAGGGCCTCCTACAGACAATGCACTTTGATTTATTGCGCTATCTGTAATAGCACCCGAGATATCACCAGACATATATTGAATTTTTCCCCGACCCTGAGTGTCCGGCCCCATGTGTCGGTGGTTTTCTCGGCCCCTGGTGGTCCGAGGTCGATCCCGCTGCACAGATTCATGCGCCAGGGCCTCCTACAGACAATGCACTTTGATTTATTGCGCTATCTGTAATAGCACCCGAGATATCACCAGATATATATTGGATTTTTCCTTGACCCTGACAGTCCGGCCCCATGTGTCGAGGGTTTTCTCGGTCCCTCGTGGTCCGAGGTCGATCCCGCTGCACAGATTCATGCGCCAGGTCCTCCTGCAGACAATGCACTTTGGTTTAATATACTATCTCTAATCGCACCCGAGATATCACCAGATATATATTGGATTTTTCCCTGACCCTGACAGTTCGGCCCCATGAGACGGTGATTTTCTCGGCCCCTAGTGGTCCGAGGTCTTTCCCGCTGCACAGATTCATGCGCTAGGGCCTCCTGCAGACAATGCACTTTGATTTATTGCGCTATCTGTAATAGCACCCGAGATATCAGCAGATATATATCGGATTTTTCCCTGACCCTGAGTGTCCGACTCCATGAGACGGTGGTTTTCTCGGCCCCTGGTGGTCCGAGGTCGTTCCCGCAGCACAGATTCATGCGCCAGGGCCGCCTGCAGATAATTCACTTTGGTTTATTGAGCTATCTCTAATAGCACCGGTGATTTCACCAGATATATATTGGATTTTTCCCTCACCCTGACAGCCTGGCCCCATGTGTCTGTGGATTTGTCGGCCCCTGGTGGTCCGAGGTCGTTCCCGCTGCACAGATTCATGCGCCAGGGCCCCCTGCAGATAATTCACTTTGGTTTAGTGCGCTGTCTGTAATAGCACCCGAGATATCACCAGATATATATTGGATTTTTCCCTGACCCTGAGTGTCCGATCCCATGAGACGGTGGTTTTCTCGGCCCCTGGTCGTCCGAGGACGATCCCGCTGCACAGATTCATGCGCCAGGGCCTCCTACAGGCAATGCACTTTGATTTATTGCGCTATCTGTAATAGCACCCGAGATATCACCAGATATATATTGGATTTTCCCCTGACACTGAGTGTCCGGCCCCATGAGACGGTGGTTTTCTCGGCCCCTGGTTGTTCGAGGTCGATCCCATTGAACAGTTTTATGCGCCAGGGATTCCTGCAGACAATTCACTTTGGTTTATTGCGCTATCTGTAATAGCACCCGAGATATCACCAGATATATATTGGATTTTTCCCTGACCCTGAGCGTCCGGCCCCATGAGACGGTAGTTTTCTCGGCACCTGGTGGTCCGAGGTCGTTCCCGCTGCACCGATTCATGCGCTAGGGCCTCCTGCAGACATTGCAATTTGATTTATTGCGCTATCTCTAATAGCACCCGAGATATAACCAGATATATATTGCATTTTTCCCTGACCCTGACACTCCGGCACCATGAGACGGTGATTTTCTCGGCCCGTGGTGGTCCGAGGTCGATCCCGCTGCACAGATTCATGCGCCAGGGCCTCCTACAGGCAATGCACTTTGATTTATTGCGCTATCTCTAATAGCACCCGAGATATCACCAGATATATATTGGATTTTTCCTTGACCCTGACAGTCCGGCCCCATGTGTCGATGGTTTTCTCGGTCCCTCGTGGTCCGAGGTCGATCCCGCTGCACAGATTCATGCGCCAGTGCCCCCTGCAGATAATTCACTTTGGTTTAGTGCGCTGTCTGTAATAGCACCCGAGATATCACCAGATATATATTGGATTTTTCCCTGACCCTGAGTGTCCGATCCCATGAGACGGTGGTTTTCTCGGCCCCTGGTGGTCCGAGGACGATCCCGCTGCACAGATTCATGCGCTAGGGCCTCCTGCAGACAATGGACATTGATTTATTGCGCTATCTATAATAGCATCTGAGATATCACCAGATATATGCTGGATTTTCCCCTGACCCTGAGTGTCCGGCCCCATAAGACGGTGGTTTTCTAGGCCCCTGGTGGTCCGAGGTCGTTCCCGCTGCACAGATTCATATGCCAGGGCCTCCTACAGACAATGCACTTTGATTTATTGCGCTATCTGTAATAGCACCCGAGATATCACCAGATATATATTGGATTTTCCCCTGACCCTGATTGTCCGGCCCCATGTGTCGGTGGTTTTCTCGGCCCCTGGTGGTCTGAGGTCGATCCCGCTGCACAGATTCATGCGCCAGGGCCCCCCACAGACAATGCACTTTGATTTATTGCGCTATCTGTAATAGCACCCGAGATATCACCAGATATATATTGGATTTTTCCCTGACCCTGAATGTCCCACCCCATGAGACGGTGGTTCTCTCGGCCCCTGCTGTTCCGAGGTCGTTCCCGCTGCACAGATTCATGCGCCAGTGCCTCCTACAGACAATGCACTTTGATTTATTGCGCTATCTGTAATAGCAGCCGAGATATCACCAGATTTATATTGGATTTTTCCCTGACCCTGTGTGTCCGACCCCATGAGACGGTGGTTTTCTCGGCCCCTGGTGATCCGAGGTCGATCCCGCTGCACAGATTCATGCGCCAGGGCCTCCTACAGACAGTGCACTTTGATTTATTGCGCTATCTGTAATAGCACCCGAGATATCACCAGATATATACTGGATTTTTCCCTAACCCTGAGTGTCCGACCCCATGAGACGGTGGTTTTCTCGGCCCCTGGTGGTCCGAGGTCGTTCCCGCTGCACAGATTCATGCGGCAGGGCCCCCTGCAGATAATTCACTTTGATTTATTGCGCTATCTCTAATAGCACCCGAGATATCACCAGATTCATATTGGATTTTTCCCTGACCCTGACAGTCCGGCCCCATGAGACTTTGATTTTCTCGGCCCCTGGTGGTCCGAGGTCGATCCCGCTGCACAGATTCAGGCTCCAGGGCCTCCTACAGACAATGCACTTTGATTTATTGCGCTATCTCTAATAGCACCAGAGATATCACCAGATATATATTGGATGTTTCCCTGAGCCTGACAGTCCGGCCCCATGTGTCGGTGGTTTTCTCGGCCCCTGGTGGACCGACGTCGTTCCCGCTGCACAGATTCATGCGCCAGGGCCTCCTACAGACAATGCACTTTGATTTATAGCGCTATCTGTAAGAGCACCCGAGATATCACCAGATATATATTGCATTTTTCCCTGACCCTGACACTCCGGCCCCATGAGACGGTGATTTTCTCGGCCCGTGGTGGTCCGAGGTCGATCCCGCTGCACAGATTCATGCGCTAGGGCCTCCTACAGAAAATGCAGATTGATTTATTGCGCTATCTGTAATAGCACCCGAGATATCACCAGATATATATTGGATTTTTCCTTGACCCTGACAGTCCGGCCCCATGTGTCGATGGTTTTCTCGGTCCCTCGTGGTCCGAGGTCGATCCCGCTGCACAGATTCATGCGCCAGGGCCCCCTGCAGATAATTCACTTTGGTTTAGTGCGCTGTCTGTAATAGCACCCGAGATATCACCAGATATATATTGGATTTTTCCCTGACCCTGAGTGTCCGGCCCCATAAGACGGTGGTTTTCTAGGCCCCTGGTGGTCCGAGGTCGTTCCCGCTGCACAGATTCATATGCCAGGGCCTCCTACAGACAATGCACTTTGATTTATTGCGCTATCTGTAATAGCACCCGAGTTATCACCAGATATATATTGGATTTTCCCCTGACCCTGATTGTCCGGCCCCATGTGTCGGTGGTTTTCTCGGCCCCTGGTGGTCCGACGTCGATCCCGCTGCACAGATTCATGCGCCAGGGCCTCCTATAGAAAATGCAGTTTGATTTATTGCGCTATCTGTAATAGCACCCGAGATATCACCAGATATATATTGGATTTATCCCTGACCCTGACAGTCCGACCCCATGAGACGGTGGTTTTCTCGGCCCCTGGTGGTCGGAGGTCGTTCCCGCTGCACAGATTCATGCGCCAGGGCTTCCTGCAGACAATTCACTTTGGTTTATTGCGCTATCTGTAATAGCACGCGAGATATCACCAGATATATGCTGGATTTTTACATGACCCTGGGTGACGGATTCCGAATATCTGTTATTCTCTCGGCGCCTGGTGGTCCGAGGTCGTTCCTGCTGCACAGATTCATTCGCCAGTGCCTCCTACAGACAATGCACTTTGATTTATTGCGCTATCTCTAATAGCACCCGAGATATCACCAGATATATATTGGATTTTCGCTTGACCCTGAGTGTCCGGCCCCATGCGACTGTAGTTTTCTCGGCCCCTGGTGGTCCGAGGTCGTTCCCGCTGGCCAGATTCATGCGCCAGGGCCTGCTACAGACAATGCACTTTGATTTATTGCGCTATCTGTAATAGCACCCGAGATATCACCAGATATATATTGGATTTTTCCCTGACCCTGAATGTCCGACCCCATGAGACGGAGGTTTTCTCGGCCCCTGGTGGTCCGAGGTCGTTCCCGCTGCACAGATTCATGCGGCAGGGCCCCCTGCAGATAATTCACTTTGATTTATTGCGCTATCTCTAATAGCACCCGAGATATCACCAGATTCATATTGGATTTTTCCCTGACCCTGACAGTCCGGCCCCATGAGACTTTGATTTTCTCGGCCCCTGGTGGTCCGAGGTCGATCCCGCTGCACAGATTCATGCGCCAGGGCCTCCTACAGACAATGCACTTTGATTTATAGCGCTATCTGTAAGAGCACCCGAGATATCACCAGATATATATTGGATTTATCCCTGACCCTGACAGTCCGACCCAATGTGTCGGTGGTTTTCTCGGCACCTGGTGGTCCGAGGCCGATCCCGCTGCACAGATTCATGCGCCAGGGCCTCCTACAGACAATGCACTTTGATTTATTGCGCTATCTGTAATAGCACCCGAGATATCACCAGATTCATATTGGATTTTTCCCTGACCCTGACAGTCCGGCCCCATAAGACTTTGATTTTCTCGGCCCCTGGTGGTCCGAGGTCGAACCCGCTGCACAGATTCAGGCTCCAGGGCCTCCTACAGACAATGCACTTTGATTTATTGCGCTATCTGTAAGAGCACCCGAGATATCACCAGATATATATTGGATTTTTCCCTGACCCTGACAGTCCGGCCCCATGAGGCGGTGATTTTCTCGGCCCCTGGTGGTCCGAAGTCGTTCCCACTGCACACATTCATGCGCTAGGGCCTCCCGCAGAAAATGCACTTTGATTTATTGCGCTATCTCTAATTGCACCCTGAGATATCGCCAGATATATATTGGATTTATCCCTGACCCTGACAGTCCGACCCCATGAGGCGGTGATTTTCTCGGCCCCTAGTGGTCCGAGGTCTTTCCCGCTGCACAGATTCATGCGCTAGGGCCTCCTGCAGACAATGCACTTTGATTTATTGCGCTATCTGTAATAGCACCCGAGATATCAGCAGATATATATCGGATTTTTCCCTGACCCTGAGTGTCCGACTCCATGAGACGGTGGTTTTCTCGGCCCCTGGTGGTCCGAGGTCGTTCCCGCAGCACAGATTCATGCGCCAGGGCCGCCTGCAGATAATTCACTTTGGTTTATTGAGCTATCTCTAATAGCACCGGTGATTTCACCAGATATATATTGGATTTTTCCCTCACCCTGACAGCCTGGCCCCATGTGTCTGTGGATTTGTCGGCCCCTGGTGGTCCGAGGTCGTTCCCGCTGCACAGATTCATGCGCCAGGGCCCCCTGCAGATAATTCACTTTGGTTTAGTGCGCTGTCTGTAATAGCACCCGAGATATCACCAGATATATATTGGATTTTTCCCTGACCCTGAGTGTCCGATCCCATGAGACGGTGGTTTTCTCGGCCCCTGGTCGTCCGAGGACGATCCCGCTGCACAGATTCATGCGCCAGGGCCTCCTACAGGCAATGCACTTTGATTTATTGCGCTATCTGTAATAGCACCCGAGATATCACCAGATATATATTGGATTTTCCCCTGACACTGAGTGTCCGGCCCCATGAGACGGTGGTTTTCTCGGCCCCTGGTTGTTCGAGGTCGATCCCATTGAACAGTTTTATGCGCCAGGGATTCCTGCAGACAATTCACTTTGGTTTATTGCGCTATCTGTAATAGCACCCGAGATATCACCAGATATATATTGGATTTTTCCCTGACCCTGAGCGTCCGGCCCCATGAGACGGTAGTTTTCTCGGCACCTGGTGGTCCGAGGTCGTTCCCGCTGCACCGATTCATGCGCTAGGGCCTCCTGCAGACATTGCAATTTGATTTATTGCGCTATCTCTAATAGCACCCGAGATATAACCAGATATATATTGCATTTTTCCCTGACCCTGACACTCCGGCACCATGAGACGGTGATTTTCTCGGCCCGTGGTGGTCCGAGGTCGATCCCGCTGCACAGATTCATGCGCCAGGGCCTCCTACAGGCAATGCACTTTGATTTATTGCGCTATCTCTAATAGCACCCGAGATATCACCAGATATATATTGGATTTTTCCTTGACCCTGACAGTCCGGCCCCATGTGTCGATGGTTTTCTCGGTCCCTCGTGGTCCGAGGTCGATCCCGCTGCACAGATTCATGCGCCAGTGCCCCCTGCAGATAATTCACTTTGGTTTAGTGCGCTGTCTGTAATAGCACCCGAGATATCACCAGATATATATTGGATTTTTCCCTGACCCTGAGTGTCCGATCCCATGAGACGGTGGTTTTCTCGGCCCCTGGTGGTCCGAGGACGATCCCGCTGCACAGATTCATGCGCTAGGGCCTCCTGCAGACAATGGACATTGATTTATTGCGCTATCTGTAATAGCATCTGAGATATCACCAGATATATGCTGGATTTTCCCCTGACCCTGAGTGTCCGGCCCCATAAGACGGTGGTTTTCTAGGCCCCTGGTGGTCCGAGGTCGTTCCCGCTGCACAGATTCATATGCCAGGGCCTCCTACAGACAATGCACTTTGATTTATTGCGCTATCTGTAATAGCACCCGAGATATCACCAGATATATATTGGATTTTCCCCTGACCCTGATTGTCCGGCCCCATGTGTCGGTGGTTTTCTCGGCCCCTGGTGGTCTGAGGTCGATCCCGCTGCACAGATTCATGCGCCAGGGCCCCCCACAGACAATGCACTTTGATTTATTGCGCTATCTGTAATAGCACCCGAGATATCACCAGATATATATTGGATTTTTCCCTGACCCTGAATGTCCCACCCCATGAGACGGTGGTTCTCTCGGCCCCTGCTGTTCCGAGGTCGTTCCCGCTGCACAGATTCATGCGCCAGTGCCTCCTACAGACAATGCACTTTGATTTATTGCGCTATCTGTAATAGCAGCCGAGATATCACCAGATTTATATTGGATTTTTCCCTGACCCTGTGTGTCCGACCCCATGAGACGGTGGTTTTCTCGGCCCCTGGTGATCCGAGGTCGATCCCGCTGCACAGATTCATGCGCCAGGGCCTCCTACAGACAGTGCACTTTGATTTATTGCGCTATCTGTAATAGCACCCGAGATATCACCAGATATATACTGGATTTTTCCCTAACCCTGAGTGTCCGACCCCATGAGACGGTGGTTTTCTCGGCCCCTGGTGGTCCGAGGTCGTTCCCGCTGCACAGATTCATGCGGCAGGGCCCCCTGCAGATAATTCACTTTGATTTATTGCGCTATCTCTAATAGCACCCGAGATATCACCAGATTCATATTGGATTTTTCCCTGACCCTGACAGTCCGGCCCCATGAGACTTTGATTTTCTCGGCCCCTGGTGGTCCGAGGTCGATCCCGCTGCACAGATTCAGGCTCCAGGGCCTCCTACAGACAATGCACTTTGATTTATTGCGCTATCTCTAATAGCACCAGAGATATCACCAGATATATATTGGATGTTTCCCTGAGCCTGACAGTCCGGCCCCATGTGTCGGTGGTTTTCTCGGCCCCTGGTGGACCGACGTCGTTCCCGCTGCACAGATTCATGCGCCAGGGCCTCCTACAGACAATGCACTTTGATTTATAGCGCTATCTGTAAGAGCACCCGAGATATCACCAGATATATATTGCATTTTTCCCTGACCCTGACACTCCGGCCCCATGAGACGGTGATTTTCTCGGCCCGTGGTGGTCCGAGGTCGATCCCGCTGCACAGATTCATGCGCTAGGGCCTCCTACAGAAAATGCAGATTGATTTATTGCGCTATCTGTAATAGCACCCGAGATATCACCAGATATATATTGGATTTTTCCTTGACCCTGACAGTCCGGCCCCATGTGTCGATGGTTTTCTCGGTCCCTCGTGGTCCGAGGTCGATCCCGCTGCACAGATTCATGCGCCAGGGCCCCCTGCAGATAATTCACTTTGGTTTAGTGCGCTGTCTGTAATAGCACCCGAGATATCACCAGATATATATTGGATTTTTCCCTGACCCTGAGTGTCCGGCCCCATAAGACGGTGGTTTTCTAGGCCCCTGGTGGTCCGAGGTCGTTCCCGCTGCACAGATTCATATGCCAGGGCCTCCTACAGACAATGCACTTTGATTTATTGCGCTATCTGTAATAGCACCCGAGTTATCACCAGATATATATTGGATTTTCCCCTGACCCTGATTGTCCGGCCCCATGTGTCGGTGGTTTTCTCGGCCCCTGGTGGTCCGACGTCGATCCCGCTGCACAGATTCATGCGCCAGGGCCTCCTATAGAAAATGCAGTTTGATTTATTGCGCTATCTGTAATAGCACCCGAGATATCACCAGATATATATTGGATTTATCCCTGACCCTGACAGTCCGACCCCATGAGACGGTGGTTTTCTCGGCCCCTGGTGGTCGGAGGTCGTTCCCGCTGCACAGATTCATGCGCCAGGGCTTCCTGCAGACAATTCACTTTGGTTTATTGCGCTATCTGTAATAGCACGCGAGATATCACCAGATATATGCTGGATTTTTACATGACCCTGGGTGACGGATTCCGAATATCTGTTATTCTCTCGGCGCCTGGTGGTCCGAGGTCGTTCCTGCTGCACAGATTCATTCGCCAGTGCCTCCTACAGACAATGCACTTTGATTTATTGCGCTATCTCTAATAGCACCCGAGATATCACCAGATATATATTGGATTTTCGCTTGACCCTGAGTGTCCGGCCCCATGCGACTGTAGTTTTCTCGGCCCCTGGTGGTCCGAGGTCGTTCCCGCTGGCCAGATTCATGCGCCAGGGCCTGCTACAGACAATGCACTTTGATTTATTGCGCTATCTGTAATAGCACCCGAGATATCACCAGATATATATTGGATTTTTCCCTGACCCTGAATGTCCGACCCCATGAGACGGAGGTTTTCTCGGCCCCTGGTGGTCCGAGGTCGTTCCCGCTGCACAGATTCATGCGGCAGGGCCCCCTGCAGATAATTCACTTTGATTTATTGCGCTATCTCTAATAGCACCCGAGATATCACCAGATTCATATTGGATTTTTCCCTGACCCTGACAGTCCGGCCCCATGAGACTTTGATTTTCTCGGCCCCTGGTGGTCCGAGGTCGATCCCGCTGCACAGATTCATGCGCCAGGGCCTCCTACAGACAATGCACTTTGATTTATAGCGCTATCTGTAAGAGCACCCGAGATATCACCAGATATATATTGGATTTATCCCTGACCCTGACAGTCCGACCCAATGTGTCGGTGGTTTTCTCGGCACCTGGTGGTCCGAGGCCGATCCCGCTGCACAGATTCATGCGCCAGGGCCTCCTACAGACAATGCACTTTGATTTATTGCGCTATCTGTAATAGCACCCGAGATATCACCAGATTCATATTGGATTTTTCCCTGACCCTGACAGTCCGGCCCCATAAGACTTTGATTTTCTCGGCCCCTGGTGGTCCGAGGTCGAACCCGCTGCACAGATTCAGGCTCCAGGGCCTCCTACAGACAATGCACTTTGATTTATTGCGCTATCTGTAAGAGCACCCGAGATATCACCAGATATATATTGGATTTTTCCCTGACCCTGACAGTCCGGCCCCATGAGGCGGTGATTTTCTCGGCCCCTGGTGGTCCGAAGTCGTTCCCACTGCACACATTCATGCGCTAGGGCCTCCCGCAGAAAATGCACTTTGATTTATTGCGCTATCTCTAATTGCACCCTGAGATATCGCCAGATATATATTGGATTTATCCCTGACCCTGACAGTCCGACCCCATGAGGCGGTGGTTTTCTCGGCCTCTGGTGGTCCGAGGTCGTTCCCGCTGCACAGATTCATGCGCCAGGGCCTCCTGCAGACAATGCACTTTGATTTATTTCGCTATCTCTAATAGCACCCGAGATATCACCAGATATATATTGGATTTATCCCTGACCCTGAGTGTCCCACCCCATGAGACGGTGGTTCTCTCGGCCCCCGCTGGACCGAGGTCGTTCCCGCTGCACAGATTCATGCGCCAGTGCCTCTTACAGACAATGCACTTTGGTTTATTGCGCTATCTCTAATAGCACCCGAGATATCACCATATATATATTGGATTTTTCCATGACCCTGACAGTCCGGCCCAATGTGTCGGTGGTTTTCTCGGCCCCTGGTGGTCCGAGGTCGTTCCCGCTGCCGAGATTCATGTGCCAGGGCCTCCTACAGACCATGCACTTTGATTTATTGCGCTATCTGTAATAGCACCCGAGATATCACCAGATATATATTGGATTTTTCCCTGACCCTGAGTGTCCGGCCCCATGTGTCGGTGGTTTTCTCGGCCACTGGTGGTCCGAGGTCGATCCCGCTGCACAGATTCATGCGCCAGGGCCTCTTAGAGACAATGCACTTTGATATATTGCGCTATCTGTAATAGCACCCGAGATATCACCAGATATATATTGGATTTTCGCTTGACCCTGAGTGTCCGGCCCCATGCGACTGTAGTTTTCTCGGCCCCTGGTGGTCCGAGGTCGTTCCCGCTGGCCAGATTCATGCGCCAGGGCCTGCTACAGACAATGCACTTTGATTTATTGCGCTATCTGTAATAGCACCCGAGATATCAGCAGATACATATTGGATTTTTCCCTGACCCTGAGCGTCCGGCCCCATGAGGCGGTGGTTTTCTCCGCCCCTGGTGGTCCGAGGTCGTTCCCGCTGCACAGATTCATGCGCCAGGGCCTCCTGCTGATAATTCACTTTGGTTTATTGCGCTATCTCTAATTTCACCCGAGATATCACCAGATATATATTGGATTTTTCCCCGATCCTGAGAGTCCGGCCCCATGAGACGGTGGTTTTCTCGGCCCCTGGTGGTCCGAGATCGTTCGCGCTGCACAGATTGATGCGACAGGGCCTCCTATAGATAATTCACTTCGGTTTATTGCGCTATCTCTAATAGCACCCGAGATATCACCAGATATATATTGGATTTTTCCTTGAACCTGACAGTCCGGCCCCATGTTTCTGTGGTTTTCTCGGCCCCTGGTGGTCCGAGGTCGTTCCCGCTGCAGAGATTCATGCGCCAGGGCCGCCTGCAGATAATTCACTTTGATTTATTGCGCTATCTGTAATAGCACCCGAGACATCACCAGATATATATTGGATTTTTCCCTGACCCTGAGTGTCCGATCCCATGAGACGGTGGTTTTCTCGGCCCCTGGTGGTCCGAGGACGATCCCGCTGCACAGATTCATGCGCTAGGGCCTCCTGCAGACAATGGACTTTGATTTATTGCGCTATCTGTAATAGCATCCCAGATATCACCAGATATATATTGGATTTTTCCTTGACCCTGACAGTCCGGCCCCATGTGTCGATGGTTTTCTTGGTCCCTCGTGGTCCGAGGACGATCCCGCTGCACAGATTCATGCGCCAGGGCCCCCTGCAGATAACTCACTTTGGTTTAGTGCGCTGTCTGTAATAGCACCCGAGATATCACCAGATTTATATTGGATTTTTCCCTGGCCCTGTGTGTCCGACCCCATGAGACGGTGGTTTTCTCGGCCCCTGGTGGTGCGAGGCCGTTCCCGCTGCACAGATTCGTGCGCCAGGGCGTCCTGCAGACAATGCACTTTGATTTATTTCGCTATGTCTAATTGCACCCGAGATATCACCAGATATATATTGGATTTTTCCCTGACCCTGACAGTCCGGCCCCACGAGACGGTGATTTTCTCGACCCCTGGAGGTCCGAGGTCGATCCCGCTGCACAGATTCATGTGCTATGGCCTCCTACAGACAATGCACTTTGGTTTATTGCGCTATCTCTAATAGCACCCGAGATATCACCAGATATATATTGAATTTTTCCCCGACTCTGAGTGTCCGGCCCCATGTGTCGGTGGTTTTCTCGGCCCCTGGTGGTCCGAGGTCGATCCCGCTGCACAGATTCATGCGCCAGGTCCTCCTACAGACAAGGCACTTTGATTTATTGCGCTATCTGTAATAGCACCCGAGATATCAGCAGATTTATATTGGATTTCTCCCTGGCCCTGTGTGTCCGACCCCATGAGACGGTTGTTTTCTCGGCCCCTGGTGGTCCGAGGTCGTACCCGCTGCACAGATTCATGCGCCAGTGCCTCCTGCAGATAATGCACTTTGATTTATTCCGCTATCTGTAATAGCACCCGAGATATCACCAGATATATATTGGATTTTCCCCTGACCCTGAGTGTCCGGCCCCATGAGACTGTGGTTTTCTCGGCCCCTGGTGGTCCGAGGTCGTTCCCGCTGCACAGATTCATGCGCCAGGGCCTCCTGCAGATAATTCACTTTGGTTTATTGCGCTATCTCTAATTTCACCCGAGATATCTCCAGATATATATTGGATTTTTCCCCGACCCTGAGTGTCCGGCCCCATGAGACGGTGGTTTTCTCGGCCCCTGGTGGTCCGAGATCGTTCGCGCTGCACAGATTGATGCGACAGGGCCTCCTATAGATAATTCACTTCGGTTTAGTGCGCTATCTGTAATAGCACCCGAGATATCACCAGATTAATATTGGATTTTCCCCTGACCCTGAGTGTCCGGCCCCATGTGTCGGTGGTTTTCTCGGCCCCTGGTGGTCCGAGGTCGATCCCGCTGCACAGATTCATGCGCCAGGGCCTCCTACAGACAATGCACTTTGGTTTATTGCGCTATCTGTAATACCACCCGTGATATCACCAGATATATATTGGATTTTTCCCTGACCCTGAGTGTCCGGCCCCATGAGACGGTGGTTTTCTCGGCCCCTGGTGGTCCGAGGTCTTTCCCGCTGCCCAGATTCATGCGACAGGGCCTCCTACAGACAATGCACTTTGATTTATTGCGCTATCTGTAATAGCACCCGAGAAAGCTCCATATATATGCTGGATTTTTACATGACTTTGGGTAACGGATACCGAAAATCTGTAATTTTCTGGGCCCCTGGTGGTCCGATGTCGTTCCTGCTGCACAGATTCATGCGCAAGGGCCTCCTACGGACAGTGCACTTTGATTTATTGCGATATCTCTAATAGCACCCGAGATATCACCAGATATATATTGGATTTTCCACTGACCCTGAGTGTCCGGACCCATGAGACGGTGGTTTTCGCGGCCCCTGGTGGTCCGAGGTCATTCCCGCTGCACAGATGCATGCGCCAGGGCCTCCTGCAGATAATTCACTTTGGTTTATTGCGCTATCTCTAATACCACCCGAGATATCACCAGTTATATATTGGATTTTCCTATGACCCTGAGTGTCCGGCCCCATGAGACGGTGATTTTCTCGGCCCTTGGTGGTCCGAGGTCGTTCCCGCTGCACAGAATCATGCGCCAGGGCCTCCTGCAGATAATTCACTTTGGTTTATTGCGCTATCTCTAATACCACCCGAGATATCACCAGTTATATATTGGATTTTCCTATGACCCTGAGTGTCCGGCCCCATGAGACGGTGATTTTCTCGGCCCTTGGTGGTCCGAGGTCGTTCCCGCTGCACAGAATCATGCGCCAGGGCTTCCTGCAGACGGTGCACTTTGATTTATCGCGATGTCGCTAATAGCGGCCGAGATATGACCAGATATATATTGGATTTTACCCTGAACCTTAGTATCCGGCCCCATGAGTCGGTGGTTTTCTCGGCCCCTGGTGGTCCGAGGCCGTTCCCGCTGCACAGACCCATGCGCAAGTTAATCATACGGACAAGGCACTTTGATTTATTGCGCTATCTCTAATAGCACCCGAGATATCACCAGATATATGCTGGATTTTTCCCTGACCGTGAGTGTCCGGCCCCATGTGTCGGTGGTTTTCTCGGCCCCTGGTGGTCCGAAGTCTATCCCGCTGCACAGATTCATGCGCCAGGGCCTACTGCAGACAGTGCACTTTGATTTGTCGGGCTATCTGTAATAGCACCCGAGAAATCATCAGATACATCCTGGATTTTTAAATGACCTTGGTTGTCCGGCCCCATGTGTCGGTGGCTTTCTCGGCCCCTGGTGGTCCGAGGTCGTTCCCGCTGCACAGATTCATGCGCCAGGGCCTCCTACAGACAATGCACTTTGGTTTATTGCGCTATCTGTAATACCACCCGTGATATCACCAGATATATATTGGATTTTTCCCTGACCCTGAGTGTCCGGCCCCATGAGACGGTGGTTTTCTCGGCCCCTGGTGGTCTGAGGTCGTTCCGGCTGCACATATTCATGCGCCAGGGCCTCCTGCAGATAATTCACTGTGGTTTATTGCGCTATCTCTAATAGCACCCGAGATATCACCAGATATATGTTGGATTTTTCCCTGACCCTGACAGTCCGGCCCCATGAGACGCTGATTTTCGCGGCCCCTGGTGGTCCGAGGTCGTTCCCGCTGCACAGAATCATGCGCCACGGCCACCTACAGACAATGCACTTTGGTTTATTGCGCTATCTGTAATAGCACCCGTGATATCACCAGATATATATTGGATTTTCCCCTGACCCTGAGTGTCCGGCCCCATGAGACGGTGGTTTTCTCGGCCCCTGGTGGTCCGAGGTCTTTCCCGCTGCCCAGATTCATGCGACAGGGCCTCCTACAGACAATGCACTTTGATTTATTGCGCTATCTGTAATAGCACCCGAGAAAGCTCCATATATATGCTGGATTTTTACATGACTTTGGGTAACGGATACCGAAAATCTGTAATTTTCTGGGCCCCTGGTGGTCCGATGTCGTTCCTGCTGCACAGATTCATGCGCAAGGGCCTCCTACGGACAGTGCACTTTGATTTATTGCGATATCTCTAATAGCACCCGAGATATCACCAGATATATATTGGATTTTCCACTGACCCTGAGTGTCCGGACCCATGAGACGGTGGTTTTCTCGGCCCCTGGTGGTCCGAGGTCGTTCCCGCTGCCCAGATTCATGCGACAGGGCCTCCTACAGACAATGCACTTTGGTTTATTGCGCTATCTCTAATTGCATCCGAGATATCACCAGATATATATTGGATTTTTCCCTGACCCTGACAGTCCGGCCCCATGAGACGGTGGTTTTCTCGGCCCCTAATGGCCCGAGGTCGTTCCCGCTGCACAGATTCATGCGCCAGGGCCTCCTGCAGATAATTCACTTTGGTTTATTGCGCTATCTCTAATAGCACCCGAGATTTCACCAGATATATGTTGGATTTTTCCCTGACCCTGACAGTCCGGCCCCATGAGACGCTGATTTTCGCGGCCCCTGGTGGTCCGAGGTCGTTCCCGCTTCACAGATGCATGCGCCAGGGCCTCCTACAGACAATGCACTCTGATTTATTGCGCTATCCGTAATAGCACCCGAGATATCACCAGATATATATTGGATTCTTCCCTGACCCAGAGTGTCCGGCCCCATGAGACGGTGGTTTTCTCGGCCCCTGGTGGTCCGAGGTCGTTCCCGCTGCACAGATTCATGCGCCAGGGCCTCCTGCAGATAATTCACTTTGGTTTATTGCGCTATCTCTAATACCACCCGAGATATCACCGGATATATATTGGATTTTCCCCTGACCCTGAGTGTCCGGCCCCATGAGATGGTGGTTTTCTCGGCCCCTGGTGGTCCGAGGTCGTTCCCGCTGCACAGATTCATGCACCAGGACCTCCTACAGACAATGCACTTTGATTTATTGCGCTATCTGTAATAGCACCCGAGATATCACCAGATATATATTGGATTTTTCCCTGACCCTGAGTGTCCGGCCCCCTGAGACGCTGGTTTTCTCGGCCCCTGGTGGTCCGAGGTCGTTCCCGCTGCACAGATTCATGCGCCAGGGCCTCCTGCAGATAATTCACTTTGGATTATTGCGCTATCTCTAATAGCACCCGAGATATCACCAGATATATATTGGATTTTTCCTGACCCTGACAGTCCGACCCCATGAGACGGTGGTTTTCTCGGCCCCTGGTGGTCCGAGGTGGTTCCCGCTGCACAGATTCATGCGCCGGTGCCTCCTGCAGACAATGCACTTTGATTTATTGCGCTATCTCTAATAGCACCCTAGATATAACCAGATATATATTGGATTTTCCCCCGACCCTGAGTGTCCGGCCCCATGAGACTGTGGTTTTCTCGGCACCTGGTGGTCCGAGGTCGTTCCCGCTGCACAGATTCATGCACCAGGGCCTCCTACAGACAATGCACTTTGATTTATTGCGCTATCTGTAATAGCACCCGAGATATAACCAGATATATATTGGATTTTTCCCTGACCCTGAGTGTCCGGCCCCATGAGACGCTGGTTTTCTCGGCCCCTGGTGGTCCGAGGTCGTTCCCGCTGCACAGATTTATGCGCCAGGGCCTCCTGCAGATAATTCACTTTGGATTATTGCGCTATCTCTAATAGCACCCGAGATATCACCAGATATAAATTGGATTTTTCCCTGACCCTGAGTGTCCGGCCCCATGAGACGGTGGTTGTCTCGGCCCCTGGTGATCCCAGGTCGTTCGCGCTGGCCACATTCATGCGCCAGGGCCTCCTACAGACAATGCACTTTGATTTATTGGGCTATCTGTAATAGCACCCGAGATATCACCAGATATATATTGGATTTTTCCCTGACCCTGAGTGTCCGGCCCCATGAGACGCTGGTTTTCTCGGCCCCTTGTGGTCAGAGGTCGTTCCCGCTGCACAGAATCATGCACCAGGGCATCCTACAGACAATGCACATTGGTTTATTGCGCTATCTCTAATAGCACCCGAGATATCACCAGATATATATTGGATTTTCCCCCGACCCTGAGTGTCCGGCCCAATGAGACTGTGGTTTTCTCGGCCATGGTGGTCCGAGGTCGTTCCCGCTGCACAGATTCATGCTCCAGGGCCTCCTACAGACAATGCAGTTTGATTTATTGCGCTGTCTCTAATAGCACCCGAGATATCACCAGATATATATTGGATTTTCCCCTGACCCTCAGTGTCCGGCCTCATGAGACTGTGGTTTTCTCGGCCCCTTGTGGTCAGAGGTCGTTCCCGCTGCACAGAATCATGCACCAGGGCATCCTACAGACAATGCACATTGATTTTTTGCGCTATCTGTAATAGCACCCGAGATATCACCAGATATATATTGGATTTTCCCCTGACCCTGAGTGTCCGGCCCCATGAGACTGTGGTTTTCTCGGACCCTGGTGGTCCGAGGTCGTTCCCGCTGCAGAGATTCATGCGCCAGGGCCTCCTACAGACAATGCACTTTGATTTATTGCGCTATCTCTAATAGCACCCGAGATATGACCAGATATATATTGGATTTTCCCCTGACCCTGAGTGTCCGGCCCAATGAGACTGTGGTTTTCTCGGCCCCTTGTGGTCAGAGGTCGTTCCCGCTGCACAGAATCATGAACCAGGGCATCCTACAGACAATGCACATTGATTTTTTGCGCTATCTGTAATAGCACCCGAGATATGACCAGATATATATTGGATTTTCCCCTGACCCTGAGTGTCCGGCCCAATGAGACTGTGGTTTTCTCGGCCCCTTGTGGTCAGAGGTCGTTCCCGCTGCACAGAATCATGAACCAGGGCATCCTACAGACAATGCACATTGATTTTTTGCGCTATCTGTAATAGCACCCGAGATATCACCAGATATATATTGGATTTTCCCCTGACCCTGAGTGTCCGGCCCCATGAGACTGTGGTTTTCTCGGACCCTGGTGGTCCGAGGTCGTTCCCGCTGCACAGATTCATGCGCCAGGGCCTCCTGCAGATAATTTACTTTGGCTTATTGCGCTATCGCTAATAGCGCCCGAGATATCACCAGATATATATTGGATTTTCCCCTGACCCTGAGTGTCCGGCCCCATGAGACTGTGGTTTTCTCGGCCATTGGTGGTCCGAGGTCGTTCCCGCTGCACAGATTCATGCGCCAGGGTCTCCTGCAGATAATTCACTTTGGTTTATTGCGCTATCTCTAATAGCACCCGAGATATCACCAGATATATATTGGATTTTCCCCCGACCCTGAGTGTCCGGCCCCATGAGAGGGTGGTTTTCTCGGCCCATGGTAGTCCGACGTCGTTCCCGCTGCACAGATTCATGCGCCAGGGCCTCCCGCAGACAAAGCACTTTGGTTTATTGCGCTATCTGTAATAGCACCCGAGATTTCACCAGATATATGCTGGATTTTTACATGACCTTGGGTGACGGATTCCGAATATCTGTAATTTTCTCGGCCCCTGGTGGTCCGAGGTCGTTCCTGCTGCACAGATTCATTCGCCAGTGGCACCTACGGACAATGCACTTTGATTTATTGCGCTATCTGTAATAGCACCCGAGATATCACCAGATATATATTGGATTTTTCCCTGACCCTGAGCGTCCGGCCCCATGAGACTGTGGTTTTCTCGGCCCCTGGTGGTCCGAGGTCGTTTCCGCTGCACAGATTCATGCGCCAGGGCCTCCTGCAGATAATTCACTTTGGTTTATTGCGCTATCTCTAATAGCACCCGAGATATCACCAGATATATATTGGATTTTCCCCCGACCCTGAGTGTCCGGCCCAATGAGACTGTGGTTTTCTCGGCCATGGTGGTCCGAGGTCGTTCCCGCTGCACAGATTCATGCTCCAGGGCCTCCTACAGACAATGCAGTTTGATTTATTGCGCTGTCTCTAATAGCACCCGAGATATCACCAGATATATATTGGATTTTCCCCTGACCCTCAGTGTCCGGCCCCATGAGACTGTGGTTTTCTCGGCCCCTTGTGGTCAGAGGTCGTTCCCGCTGCACAGAATCATGCACCAGGGCATCCTACAGACAATGCACATTGATTTTTTGCGCTATCTGTAATAGCACCCGAGATATCACCAGATATATATTGGATTTTCCCCTGACCCTGAGTGTCCGGCCCCATGAGACTGTGGTTTTCTCGGACCCTGGTGGTCCGAGGTCGTTCCCGCTGCAGAGATTCATGCGCCAGGGCCTCCTACAGACAATGCACTTTGATTTATTGCGCTATCTCTAATAGCACCCGAGATATGACCAGATATATATTGGATTTTCCCCTGACCCTGAGTGTCCGGCCCCATGAGACTGTGGTTTTCTCGGCCCCTTGTGGTCAGAGGTCGTTCCCGCTGCACAGAATCATGAACCAGGGCATCCTACAGACAATGCACATTGATTTTTTGCGCTATCTGTAATAGCACCCGAGATATCACCAGATATATATTGGATTTTCCCCTGACCCTGAGTGTCCGGCCCCATGAGACTGTGGTTTTCTCGGCCATGGTGGCCCGAGGTCGTTCCCGCTGCACAGATTCATGCGCCAGGGCCTCCTACAGACAATGCAGTTTGATTTATTGCGCTGTCTCTAATAGCACCCGAGATATCACCAGATATATATTGGATTTTCCCCTGACCCTGAGTGTCCGGCCCCATGAGACTGTGGTTTTCTCGGCCCCTTGTGGTCAGAGGTCGTTCCCGCTGCACAGAATCATGCACCAGGGCATCCTACAGTCAATGCACTTTGATTTATTGCGCTATCTGTAATAGCACCCGAGATATCACCAGATATATATTGTATTTTTCCCTGACCCTGAGTGTCCGGCCACACGAGACGCTGGTTTTCTCGGCCATGGTGGTGCGAGGTCGTTCCCGCTGGCCAGATTCATGCGCCAGGGCTTCCTACAGACAAATCACTTTGGTTTATTGCGCTATCTCAAATAGCACCCGAGATATCACCAGATATATATTGGATTTTCCCCTGACCCTGAGTGTCCAGCCCCATGAGACTGTGGTTGTCTCGGCCCCTGGTGGTCCGAGGTCGTTCCCGCTGCACAGATTCATGCGCCAGGGCCTCCTGCAGGTAATTCACTTTGGTTTATTGCGCTATCTATAATAGCACCCGAGAGATCACCAGATATATATTGGATTTTCCCCTGACCCTGAGTGTCCGGCTCAATGAGACTGTGGTTGTCTCGGCCCCTGGTGGCCCGAGGTCGTCCCCGCTGCACAGATTCATGCCCCAGGGCCCGCTGCAGATAACTCACATTGGTTTAGTGAGCTGTCTGTAAGAGCACCCGAGATATCACCAGATATATATTGGATTTTTCCCTGACCCTGAGCGTCCGGCCCCATGAGACTGTGGTTTTCTCGGCCCCTGGTGGTCCGAGGTCGTTTCCGCTGCACAGATTCATGCGCCAGGGCCTCCTGCAGATAATTCACTTTGGAATATTGCGCTATCTCTAATAGCACCCGAGATATCACCAGATATATATTGGATTTTCCCCTGACCCTCAGTGCCCGGCCCAATGAGACGGTGGTTGTCTCGGCCCCTGGTGGGCCGAGGTCGTTCCCGCTGGCCACATTCATGCGCCAGGGCCTCCTACAGACAAGGCACTTTGATTTATTGCGCTATCTGTAATAGCACCCGAGATATCACCAGATATATATTGGATTTTCCCCTGACCCTGAGTGTCCGGCCCCATGAGACGGTGGTTTTCTCGGCCGCTGGTGGCCCGAGGTCGTTCCCGCTGCACAGATTCATGCGCCAGGGCCTCCTGCAGATAATTCACTTTGGTTTATTGTGCTATCTCTAATAGCACCCGAGATATCACCAGATATATATTGGATTTTTCCCTGACCCTGAGTGTCCGACCCCATGAGACGGTGGTTTTCTCGGCCCCTAGTGGTCCGAGGTCGTTCCCGCTGCAGAGATTCATGCGCCAGGGCCTCCTACAGACAATGCACTTTGATTTATTGCGCTATCTCTAATAGCACCCGAGATATGACCAGATATATATTGGATTTTCCCCTGACCCTGAGTGTCCGGCCCAATGAGACTGTGGTTTTCTCGGCCCCTTGTGGTCAGAGGTCGTTCCCGCTGCACAGAATCATGAACCAGGGCATCCTACAGACAATGCACATTGATTTTTTGCGCTATCTGTAATAGCACCCGAGATATGACCAGATATATATTGGATTTTCCCCTGACCCTGAGTGTCCGGCCCAATGAGACTGTGGTTTTCTCGGCCCCTTGTGGTCAGAGGTCGTTCCCGCTGCACAGAATCATGAACCAGGGCATCCTACAGACAATGCACATTGATTTTTTGCGCTATCTGTAATAGCACCCGAGATATCACCAGATATATATTGGATTTTCCCCTGACCCTGAGTGTCCGGCCCCATGAGACTGTGGTTTTCTCGGACCCTGGTGGTCCGAGGTCGTTCCCGCTGCACAGATTCATGCGCCAGGGCCTCCTGCAGATAATTTACTTTGGCTTATTGCGCTATCGCTAATAGCGCCCGAGATATCACCAGATATATATTGGATTTTCCCCTGACCCTGAGTGTCCGGCCCCATGAGACTGTGGTTTTCTCGGCCATTGGTGGTCCGAGGTCGTTCCCGCTGCACAGATTCATGCGCCAGGGTCTCCTGCAGATAATTCACTTTGGTTTATTGCGCTATCTCTAATAGCACCCGAGATATCACCAGATATATATTGGATTTTCCCCCGACCCTGAGTGTCCGGCCCCATGAGAGGGTGGTTTTCTCGGCCCATGGTAGTCCGACGTCGTTCCCGCTGCACAGATTCATGCGCCAGGGCCTCCCGCAGACAAAGCACTTTGGTTTATTGCGCTATCTGTAATAGCACCCGAGATTTCACCAGATATATGCTGGATTTTTACATGACCTTGGGTGACGGATTCCGAATATCTGTAATTTTCTCGGCCCCTGGTGGTCCGAGGTCGTTCCTGCTGCACAGATTCATTCGCCAGTGGCACCTACGGACAATGCACTTTGATTTATTGCGCTATCTGTAATAGCACCCGAGATATCACCAGATATATATTGGATTTTTCCCTGACCCTGAGCGTCCGGCCCCATGAGACTGTGGTTTTCTCGGCCCCTGGTGGTCCGAGGTCGTTTCCGCTGCACAGATTCATGCGCCAGGGCCTCCTGCAGATAATTCACTTTGGTTTATTGCGCTATCTCTAATAGCACCCGAGATATCACCAGATATATATTGGATTTTCCCCCGACCCTGAGTGTCCGGCCCAATGAGACTGTGGTTTTCTCGGCCATGGTGGTCCGAGGTCGTTCCCGCTGCACAGATTCATGCTCCAGGGCCTCCTACAGACAATGCAGTTTGATTTATTGCGCTGTCTCTAATAGCACCCGAGATATCACCAGATATATATTGGATTTTCCCCTGACCCTCAGTGTCCGGCCCCATGAGACTGTGGTTTTCTCGGCCCCTTGTGGTCAGAGGTCGTTCCCGCTGCACAGAATCATGCACCAGGGCATCCTACAGACAATGCACATTGATTTTTTGCGCTATCTGTAATAGCACCCGAGATATCACCAGATATATATTGGATTTTCCCCTGACCCTGAGTGTCCGGCCCCATGAGACTGTGGTTTTCTCGGACCCTGGTGGTCCGAGGTCGTTCCCGCTGCAGAGATTCATGCGCCAGGGCCTCCTACAGACAATGCACTTTGATTTATTGCGCTATCTCTAATAGCACCCGAGATATGACCAGATATATATTGGATTTTCCCCTGACCCTGAGTGTCCGGCCCCATGAGACTGTGGTTTTCTCGGCCCCTTGTGGTCAGAGGTCGTTCCCGCTGCACAGAATCATGAACCAGGGCATCCTACAGACAATGCACATTGATTTTTTGCGCTATCTGTAATAGCACCCGAGATATCACCAGATATATATTGGATTTTCCCCTGACCCTGAGTGTCCGGCCCCATGAGACTGTGGTTTTCTCGGCCATGGTGGCCCGAGGTCGTTCCCGCTGCACAGATTCATGCGCCAGGGCCTCCTACAGACAATGCAGTTTGATTTATTGCGCTGTCTCTAATAGCACCCGAGATATCACCAGATATATATTGGATTTTCCCCTGACCCTGAGTGTCCGGCCCCATGAGACTGTGGTTTTCTCGGCCCCTTGTGGTCAGAGGTCGTTCCCGCTGCACAGAATCATGCACCAGGGCATCCTACAGTCAATGCACTTTGATTTATTGCGCTATCTGTAATAGCACCCGAGATATCACCAGATATATATTGTATTTTTCCCTGACCCTGAGTGTCCGGCCACACGAGACGCTGGTTTTCTCGGCCATGGTGGTGCGAGGTCGTTCCCGCTGGCCAGATTCATGCGCCAGGGCTTCCTACAGACAAATCACTTTGGTTTATTGCGCTATCTCAAATAGCACCCGAGATATCACCAGATATATATTGGATTTTCCCCTGACCCTGAGTGTCCAGCCCCATGAGACTGTGGTTGTCTCGGCCCCTGGTGGTCCGAGGTCGTTCCCGCTGCACAGATTCATGCGCCAGGGCCTCCTGCAGGTAATTCACTTTGGTTTATTGCGCTATCTATAATAGCACCCGAGATATCACCAGATATATATTGGATTTTCCCCTGACCCTGAGTGTCCGGCTCAATGAGACTGTGGTTGTCTCGGCCCCTGGTGGCCCGAGGTCGTCCCCGCTGCACAGATTCATGCCCCAGGGCCCGCTGCAGATAACTCACATTGGTTTAGTGAGCTGTCTGTAAGAGCACCCGAGATATCACCAGATATATATTGGATTTTTCCCTGACCCTGAGCGTCCGGCCCCATGAGACTGTGGTTTTCTCGGCCCCTGGTGGTCCGAGGTCGTTTCCGCTGCACAGATTCATGCGCCAGGGCCTCCTGCAGATAATTCACTTTGGAATATTGCGCTATCTCTAATAGCACCCGAGATATCACCAGATATATATTGGATTTTCCCCTGACCCTCAGTGCCCGGCCCAATGAGACGGTGGTTGTCTCGGCCCCTGGTGGGCCGAGGTCGTTCCCGCTGGCCACATTCATGCGCCAGGGCCTCCTACAGACAAGGCACTTTGATTTATTGCGCTATCTGTAATAGCACCCGAGATATCACCAGATATATATTGGATTTTCCCCTGACCCTGAGTGTCCGGCCCCATGAGACGGTGGTTTTCTCGGCCGCTGGTGGCCCGAGGTCGTTCCCGCTGCACAGATTCATGCGCCAGGGCCTCCTGCAGATAATTCACTTTGGTTTATTGTGCTATCTCTAATAGCACCCGAGATATCACCAGATATATATTGGATTTTTCCCTGACCCTGAGTGTCCGACCCCATGAGACGGTGGTTTTCTCGGCCCCTAGTGGTCCGAGGTCGTTCCCGCTTCACAGATGCATGCGCCAGGGCCTCCTACAGACAATGCACTCTGATTTATTGCGCTATCCGTAATAGCACCCGAGATATCACCAGATATATATTGGATTCTTCCCTGACCCTGAGTGTCCGGCCCCATGAGACGGTGGTTTTCTCGGCCCCTGGTGGTCCGAGGTCGTTCCCGCTGCACAGATTCATGCGCCAGGGCCTCCTGCAGATAATTCACTTTGGTTTATTGCGCTATCTCTAATACCACCCGAGATATCACCGGATATATATTGGATTTTCCCCTGACCCTGAGTGTCCGGCCCCATGAGATGGTGGTTTTCTCGGCCCCTGGTGGTCCGAGGTCGTTCCCGCTGCACAGATTCATGCACCAGGACCTCCTACAGACAATGCACTTTGATTTATTGCGCTATCTGTAATAGCACCCGAGATATCACCAGATATATATTGGATTTTTCCCTGACCCTGAGTGTCCGGCCCCCTGAGACGCTGGTTTTCTCGGCCCCTGGTGGTCCGAGGTCGTTCCCGCTGCACAGATTCATGCGCCAGGGCCTCCTGCAGATAATTCACTTTGGATTATTGCGCTATCTCTAATAGCACCCGAGATATCACCAGATATATATTGGATTTTTCCTGACCCTGACAGTCCGACCCCATGAGACGGTGGTTTTCTCGGCCCCTGGTGGTCCGAGGTGGTTCCCGCTGCACAGATTCATGCGCCGGTGCCTCCTGCAGACAATGCACTTTGATTTATTGCGCTATCTCTAATAGCACCCTAGATATAACCAGATATATATTGGATTTTCCCCCGACCCTGAGTGTCCGGCCCCATGAGACTGTGGTTTTCTCGGCCCCTGGTGGTCCGAGGTCGTTCCCGCTGCACAGATTCATGCACCAGGGCCTCCTACAGACAATGCACTTTGATTTATTGCGCTATCTGTAATAGCACCCGAGATATAACCAGATATATATTGGATTTTTCCCTGACCCTGAGTGTCCGGCCCCATGAGACGCTGGTTTTCTCGGCCCCTGGTGGTCCGAGGTCGTTCCCGCTGCACAGATTTATGCGCCAGGGCCTCCTGCAGATAATTCACTTTGGATTATTGCGCTATCTCTAATAGCACCCGAGATATCACCAGATATAAATTGGATTTTTCCCTGACCCTGAGTGTCCGGCCCCATGAGACGGTGGTTGTCTCGGCCCCTGGTGATCCCAGGTCGTTCGCGCTGGCCACATTCATGCGCCAGGGCCTCCTACAGACAATGCACTTTGATTTATTGGGCTATCTGTAATAGCACCCGAGATATCACCAGATATATATTGGATTTTTCCCTGACCCTGAGTGTCCGGCCCCATGAGACGCTGGTTTTCTCGGCCCCTGGTGGTCCGAGGTCGTTCCCGCTGCACAGATTTATGCGCCAGGGCCTCCTGCAGATAATTCACTTTGGTTTATTGCGCTATCTCTAATAGTACCCGAGATATGACCAGATATATATTGGATTTTCCCCTGACCCTGAGTGTCCGGCCCCATGAGACTGTGGTTTTCTCGGACCCTGGTGGTCCGAGGTCGTTCCCGCTGCACAGATTCATGCGCCAGGGCCTCCTGCAGATAATTTACTTTGGCTTATTGCGCTATCGCTAATAGCGCCCGAGATATCACCAGATATATATTGGATTTTCCCCTGACCCTGAGTGTCCGGCCCCATGAGACTGTGGTTTTCTCGGCCACTGGTGGTCCGAGGTCGTTCCCGCTGCACAGATTCATGCGGCAGGGTCTCCTGCAGATAATTCACATTGGTTTATTGCGCTATCTCTAATAGCACCCGAGATATCACCAGATATATATTGGATTTTCCCCCGACCCTGAGTGTCCAGCCCCATGAGACTGTGGTTGTCTCGGCCCCTGGTGGTCCGAGGTCGTTCCCGCTGCACAGATTCATGCGCCAGGGCCTCCTGCAGGTAATTCACTTTGGTTTATTGCGCTATCTATAATAGCACCCGAGATATCACCAGATATATATTGGATTTTCCCCTGACCCTGAGTGTCCGGCTCAATGAGACTGTGGTTGTCTCGGCCCCTGGTGGCCCGAGGTCGTCCCCGCTGCACAGATTCATGCCCCAGGGCCCGCTGCAGATAACTCACATTGGTTTAGTGAGCTGTCTGTAAGAGCACCCGAGATATCACCAGATATATATTGGATTTTTCCCTGACCCTGAGTGTCCGGCACCATGAGACTGTGGTTTTCTCGGCCCCTGGTGGTCCGAGGTCGTTCCCGCTGCCCAGATTCATTCCCCAGGGCCTCCTACAGACAATGCACTTTGATTTATTGCGCTATCTGTAATAGCACCCGAGATATCACCAGATATATATTGGATTTTTCCCTGACCCTGAGTGTCCGGCCCCATGTGTCGGTGGTTTTCTCGGCCCCTGGTGGTCCGAGGTCGTTCCCGCTGCCCAGATTCATGCGTCAGGTCCTCCTGCAGACAATGCACTTTGATTTATTGCGCTATCTGTAATAGCACCCGAGATATCACCATATATATATTGGATTTTTCCCTGACCCTGAGTGTCCGGCCCCATGAGACGGTGGTTTTCTCGGCCCCTGGTGGTCCGAGATCGTTCCCGCTGCACAGATTCAGGCGCCAGGGCCTCCTCCAGATAATTCACTTTGGTTTATTCCGCTATATCTAATAGCACCCGAGATATCACTAGATATATATTGGATTTTTCCCTGACGAAGAGTGTCCGGCCCCATGAGACTGTGGTTTTCTCGGACCCTGGTGGTCCGAGGTCGTTCCCGCTGCACAGATTCATGCGCCAGGGCCTCCTGCAGATAATTTACTTTGGCTTACTGCGCTATCGCTAATAGCGCCCGAGATATCACCAGATATATATTGGATTTTCCCCTGACCCTGAGTGTCCGGCCCCATGAGACTGTGGTTTTCTCGGCCACTGGTGGTCCGAGGTCGTTCCCGCTGCACAGATTCATGCGGCAGGGTCTCCTGCAGATAATTCACATTGGTTTATTGCGCTATCTCTAATAGCACCCGAGATATCACCAGATATATATTGGATTTTCCCCCGACCCTGAGTGTCCGGCCCAATGAGACTGTGGTTTTCTCGGCCATGGTGGTCCGAGGTCGTTCCCGCTGCACAGATTCATGCTCCAGGGCCTCCTACAGACAATGCAGTTTGATTTATTGCGCTGTCTCTAATAGCACCCGAGATATCACCAGATATATATTGGATTTTCCCCTGACCCTCAGTGTCCGGCCCCATGAGACTGTGGTTTTCTCGGCCCCTTGTGGTCAGAGGTCGTTCCCGCTGCACAGAATCATGCACCAGGGCATCCTACAGACAATGCACATTGATTTTTTGCGCTATCTGTAATAGCACCCGAGATATCACCAGATATATATTGGATTTTCCCCTGACCCTGAGTGTCCGGCCCCATGAGACTGTGGTTTTCTCGGACCCTGGTGGTCCGAGGTCGTTCCCGCTGCAGAGATTCATGCGCCAGGGCCTCCTACAGACAATGCACTTTGATTTATTGCGCTATCTCTAATAGCACCCGAGATATGACCAGATATATATTGGATTTTCCCCTGACCCTGAGTGTCCGGCCCAATGAGACTGTGGTTTTCTCGGCCCCTTGTGGTCAGAGGTCGTTCCCGCTGCACAGAATCATGAACCAGGGCATCCTACAGACAATGCACATTGATTTTTTGCGCTATCTGTAATAGCACCCGAGATATGACCAGATATATATTGGATTTTCCCCTGACCCTGAGTGTCCGGCCCAATGAGACTGTGGTTTTCTCGGCCCCTTGTGGTCAGAGGTCGTTCCCGCTGCACAGAATCATGAACCAGGGCATCCTACAGACAATGCACATTGATTTTTTGCGCTATCTGTAATAGCACCCGAGATATCACCAGATATATATTGGATTTTCCCCTGACCCTGAGTGTCCGGCCCCATGAGACTGTGGTTTTCTCGGACCCTGGTGGTCCGAGGTCGTTCCCGCTGCACAGATTCATGCGCCAGGGCCTCCTGCAGATAATTTACTTTGGCTTATTGCGCTATCGCTAATAGCGCCCGAGATATCACCAGATATATATTGGATTTTCCCCTGACCCTGAGTGTCCGGCCCCATGAGACTGTGGTTTTCTCGGCCATTGGTGGTCCGAGGTCGTTCCCGCTGCACAGATTCATGCGCCAGGGTCTCCTGCAGATAATTCACTTTGGTTTATTGCGCTATCTCTAATAGCACCCGAGATATCACCAGATATATATTGGATTTTCCCCCGACCCTGAGTGTCCGGCCCCATGAGAGGGTGGTTTTCTCGGCCCATGGTAGTCCGACGTCGTTCCCGCTGCACAGATTCATGCGCCAGGGCCTCCCGCAGACAAAGCACTTTGGTTTATTGCGCTATCTGTAATAGCACCCGAGATTTCACCAGATATATGCTGGATTTTTACATGACCTTGGGTGACGGATTCCGAATATCTGTAATTTTCTCGGCCCCTGGTGGTCCGAGGTCGTTCCTGCTGCACAGATTCATTCGCCAGTGGCACCTACGGACAATGCACTTTGATTTATTGCGCTATCTGTAATAGCACCCGAGATATCACCAGATATATATTGGATTTTTCCCTGACCCTGAGCGTCCGGCCCCATGAGACTGTGGTTTTCTCGGCCCCTGGTGGTCCGAGGTCGTTTCCGCTGCACAGATTCATGCGCCAGGGCCTCCTGCAGATAATTCACTTTGGATTATTGCGCTATCTCTAATAGCACCCGAGATATCACCAGATATATATTGGATTTTCCCCTGACCCTGAGTGCCCGGCCCAATGAGACGGTGGTTTTCTCGGCCATTGGTGGTCCGAGGTCGTTCCCGCTGCACAGATTCATGCGCCAGGGTCTCCTGCAGATAATTCACTTTGGTTTATTGCGCTATCTCTAATAGCACCCGAGATATCACCAGATATATATTGGATTTTCCCCCGACCCTGAGTGTCCGGCCCAATGAGACTGTGGTTTTCTCGGCCATGGTGGTCCGAGGTCGTTCCCGCTGCACAGATTCATGCGCCAGGGCCTCCTACAGACAATGCAGTTTGATTTATTGCGCTGTCTCTAATAGCACCCGAGATATCACCAGATATATATTGGATTTTCCCCTGACCCTGAGTGTCCGGCCCCATGAGACTGTGGTTTTCTCGGCCCCTTGTGGTCAGAGGTCGTTCCCGCTGCACAGAATCATGCACCAGGGCATCCTACAGACAATACACATTGATTTTTTGCGCTATCTGTAATAGCACCCGAGATATCACCAGATATATATTGGATTTTCCCCTGACCCTGAGTGTCCGGCCCCATGAGACTGTGGTTTTCTCGGACCCTGGTGGTCCGAGGTCGTTCCCGCTGCACAGATTCATGCGCCAGGGCCTCCTGCAGATAATTTACTTTCGCTTATTGCGCTATCGCTAATAGCGCCCGAGATATCACCAGATATATATTGGATTTTCCCCTGACCCTGAGTGTCCGGCCCCATGAGACTGTGGTTTTCTCGGCCACTGGTGGTCCGAGGTCGTTCCCGCTGCACAGATTCATGCGGCAGGGTCTCCTGCAGATAATTCACATTGGTTTATTGCGCTATCTCTAATAGCACCCGAGATATCACCAGATATATATTGGATTTTCCCCCGACCCTGAGTGTCCGGCCCAATGAGACTGTGGTTTTCTCGGCCATGGTGGTCCGAGGTCGTTCCCGCTGCACAGATTCATGCTCCAGGGCCTCCTACAGACAATGCAGTTTGATTTATTGCGCTGTCTCTAATAGCACCCGAGATATCACCAGATATATATTGGATTTTCCCCTGACCCTCAGTGTCCGGCCCCATGAGACTGTGGTTTTCTCGGCCCCTTGTGGTCAGAGGTCGTTCCCGCTGCACAGAATCATGCACCAGGGCATCCTACAGACAATGCACATTGATTTTTTGCGCTATCTGTAATAGCACCCGAGATATCACCAGATATATATTGGATTTTCCCCTGACCCTGAGTGTCCGGCCCCATGAGACTGTGGTTTTCTCGGACCCTGGTGGTCCGAGGTCGTTCCCGCTGCAGAGATTCATGCGCCAGGGCCTCCTACAGACAATGCACTTTGATTTATTGCGCTATCTCTAATAGCACCCGAGATATGACCAGATATATATTGGATTTTCCCCTGACCCTGAGTGTCCGGCCCAATGAGACTGTGGTTTTCTCGGCCCCTTGTGGTCAGAGGTCGTTCCCGCTGCACAGAATCATGAACCAGGGCATCCTACAGACAATGCACATTGATTTTTTGCGCTATCTGTAATAGCACCCGAGATATGACCAGATATATATTGGATTTTCCCCTGACCCTGAGTGTCCGGCCCAATGAGACTGTGGTTTTCTCGGCCCCTTGTGGTCAGAGGTCGTTCCCGCTGCACAGAATCATGAACCAGGGCATCCTACAGACAATGCACATTGATTTTTTGCGCTATCTGTAATAGCACCCGAGATATCACCAGATATATATTGGATTTTCCCCTGACCCTGAGTGTCCGGCCCCATGAGACTGTGGTTTTCTCGGACCCTGGTGGTCCGAGGTCGTTCCCGCTGCACAGATTCATGCGCCAGGGCCTCCTGCAGATAATTTACTTTGGCTTATTGCGCTATCGCTAATAGCGCCCGAGATATCACCAGATATATATTGGATTTTCCCCTGACCCTGAGTGTCCGGCCCCATGAGACTGTGGTTTTCTCGGCCATTGGTGGTCCGAGGTCGTTCCCGCTGCACAGATTCATGCGCCAGGGTCTCCTGCAGATAATTCACTTTGGTTTATTGCGCTATCTCTAATAGCACCCGAGATATCACCAGATATATATTGGATTTTCCCCCGACCCTGAGTGTCCGGCCCCATGAGAGGGTGGTTTTCTCGGCCCATGGTAGTCCGACGTCGTTCCCGCTGCACAGATTCATGCGCCAGGGCCTCCCGCAGACAAAGCACTTTGGTTTATTGCGCTATCTGTAATAGCACCCGAGATTTCACCAGATATATGCTGGATTTTTACATGACCTTGGGTGACGGATTCCGAATATCTGTAATTTTCTCGGCCCCTGGTGGTCCGAGGTCGTTTCCGCTGCACAGATTCATGCGCCAGGGCCTCCTGCAGATAATTCACTTTGGATTATTGCGCTATCTCTAATAGCACCCGAGATATCACCAGATATAGATTGGATTTTCCCCTGACCCTGAGTGCCCGGCCCAATGAGACGGTGGTTTTCTCGGCCATTGGTGGTCCGAGGTCGTTCCCGCTGCACAGATTCATGCGCCAGGGTCTCCTGCAGATAATTCACTTTGGTTTATTGCGCTATCTCTAATAGCACCCGAGATATCACCAGATATATATTGGATTTTCCCCCGACCCTGAGTGTCCGGCCCAATGAGACTGTGGTTTTCTCGGCCATGGTGGTCCGAGGTCGTTCCCGCTGCACAGATTCATGCGCCAGGGCCTCCTACAGACAATGCAGTTTGATTTATTGCGCTGTCTCTAATAGCACCCGAGATATCACCAGATATATATTGGATTTTCCCCTGTCCCTGAGTGTCCGGCCCCATGAGACTGTGGTTTTCTCGGCCCCTTGTGGTCAGAGGTCGTTCCCGCTGCACAGAATCATGCACCAGGGCATCCTACAGACAATACACATTGATTTTTTGCGCTATCTGTAATAGCACCCGAGATATCACCAGATATATATTGGATTTTCCCCTGACCCTGAGTGTCCGGCCCCATGAGACTGTGGTTCTCTCGGACCCTGGTGGTCCGAGGTCGTTCCCGCTGCACAGATTCATGCGCCAGGGCCTCCTGCAGATAATTTACTTTCGCTTATTGCGCTATCGCTAATAGCGCCCGAGATATCACCAGATATATATTGGATTTTCCCCTGACCCTGAGTGTCCGGCCCCATGAGACTGTGGTTTTCTCGGCCCCTTGTGGTCCGAGGTCGTTCCCGCTGCCCTGATTCATGCGCCAGGGCATCCTACAGTCAATGCACTTTGATTTATTGCGCTATCTGTAATAGCACCCGAGATATCACCAGATATATATTGTATTTTTCCCTGACCCTGAGTGTCCGGCCACACGAGACGCTGGTTTTCTCGGCCATGGTGGTGCGAGGTCGTTCCCGCTGGCCAGATTCATGCGCCAGGGCTTCCTACAGACAAATCACTTTGGTTTATTGCGCTATCTCTAATAGCACCCGAGATATCACCAGATATATATTGGATTTTCCCCTGACCCTGAGTGTCCGGCCCCATGAGACTGTGGTTGTCTCGGCCCCTGGTGGTCCGAGGTCGTTCCCGCTGCACAGATTCATGCGCCAGGGCCTCCTGCAGGTAATTCACTTTGGTTTATTGCGCTATCTATAATAGCACCCGAGATATCACCAGATATATATTGGATTTTCCCCTGACCCTGAGTGTCCGGCTCAATGAGACTGTGGTTGTCTCGGCCCCTGGTGGCCCGAGGTCGTCCCCGCTGCACAGATTCATGCCCCAGGGCCCGCTGCAGATAACTCACATTGGTTTAGTGAGCTGTCTGTAAGAGCACCCGAGATATCACCAGATATATATTGGATTTTTCCCTGACCCTGAGCGTCCGGCCCCATGAGACTGTGGTTTTCTCGGCCCCTGGTGGTCCGAGATCGTTTCCGCTGCACAGATTCATGCGCCAGGGCCTCCTGCAGATAATTCACTTTGGAATATTGCGCTATCTCTAATAGCACCCGAGATATCACCAGATATATATTGGATTTTCCCCTGACCCTGAGTGTCCGGCCCAATGAGACGGTGGTTGTCTCGGCCCCTGGTGGGCCGAGGTCGTTCCCGCTGGCCACATTCATGCGACAGGGCCTCCTACAGACAAGGCACTTTGATTTATTGCGCTATCTGTAATAGCACCCGAGATATCACCAGATATATATTGGATTTTCCCCTGACCCTGAGTGTCCGGCCCCATGAGACGGTGGTTTTCTCGGCCGCTGGTGGCCCGAGGTCGTTCCCGCTGCACAGATTTATGCGCCAGGGCCTCCTGCAGATAATTCACTTTGGTTTATTGCGCTGTCTGTAAGAGCACCCGAGATATCACCAGATATATATTGGATTTTTCCCTGACCCTGAGCGTCCGGCCCCATGAGACTGTGGTTTTCTCGGCCCCTGGTGGTCCGAGGTCGTTTCTGCTGCACAGATTCATGCGCCAGGGCCTCCTGCAGATAACTCAGTTTGGTTTATTGCGCGATCTGTAATAGCACCCGAGATATCACCAGATATATATTGGATTTTTCCCTGAAGATGAGTGTCCGGCCCCATGAGAAGGTGGTTTTCTCGGCCCCTGGTGGTCCCAGGTCGTTCCCGCTGCACAGATTCATGCGCCAGGGCCTCCTGCAGATAATTCACTTTGGTTTATTGCGCTATCTCTAATAGCAGCCGTGATATCACCAGATATATATTGGATTTTCCCCTGACCCTGAGTGTCCGGCCCCATGAGACGGTGGTCTTCTCAGCCCCTGGTGGTCCGAGGTCGTTCCCGCTGCCCAGATTCATGCGCTACGGCCTCATACAGACAATGCACTTTGATTTATTGCGCTATCTGTAATAGCACCCGAGATAGCACCATATATATACTGGATTTATGCATGACTTTGGGTGACGGACACCGAAAATCTGTAAGTTTCTCGGCCCCTGGAGGGCCGAGATCGTTCCTGTTCACAGAATCATGCGCCAGGGCCTCCTGCAGACAATGCACTTTGATTTAGCGCGCTATCTGTAATAGAACCCGAGATATCACCAGATATATGCTGGATTTTTACATGACATTGTGTGACGGATACCGAAAATCTGTACTTTTCTCGGCCCCTGGTGGTCCGATGTCGTTCCTTCTGCACAGATTCATGCGCAAGGGCCTCCTACGGACAATGCACTTTGATTTATTGCGCTATCTCTAACAGCACCCGAGATATCACAAGACATATATTGGATTTTTCCCTGACCCTGAGTGTCCGGCCGCATGAGACTGTGGTTTTCTCGGCCCCTGGTGGTCCGAGGTCGTTCCCGCTGCCCAGATTCATGCGGCAGGGCCTCCTACAGACAATGCAGTATGATTTATTGCGCTATCTGTAATAGCACCCGAGATATCACCAGATATATATTGGATTTTTTCCTGACCCTGACAGTCCGGCCCCATGAGGCGGTAGTTTTCTCGGCCCCTGGTGGTCCGAGGTCGTTCCCGCTGCACAGATTCATGCGCCAGGGCCTCATGCAGATAATTCACTTTGATTTATTGCGCTATCTCTAATAGCAGCCGAGATATCACCAGATATATATTGGATTTTTCCCTGACCCTGAGTGTCCGGCCCCATGAGAGAGTGGTTTTCTCGGCCCATGGTAGTCCGACGTCGTTCCCGCTGCACAGATTCATGCGCCAGGGCCTCCCGCAGACAAAGCACTTCGGTTTATTGCGCTATCTGTAATAGCACCCGAGATTTCACCAGATATATGCTGGATTTTTACATGACCTTGGGTGACGGATTCCGAATATTTGTAATTTTCTCGGCCCCTGGTGGTCCGAGGTCGTTCCTGCTGCACAGATTCATTCGCCAGTGGCACCTACGGACAATGCACTTTGATTTATTGCGCTATCTGTAATAGCACCCGAGATATCACCAGATATATATTGGATTTTTCCCTGACCCTGAGCGTCCGGCCCCATGAGACTGTGGTTTTCTCGGCCCCTGGTGGTCCGAGGTCGTTTCCGCTGCACAGATTCGTGCGCCAGGGCCTCCTGCAGATAATTCACTTTGGATTATTGCGCTATCTCTAATAGCACCCGAGATATCACCAGATATATATTGGATTTTCCCCTGACCCTGAGTGCCCGGCCCAATGAGACGGTGGTTTTCTCGGCCCCTGGTGGTCCGAGGTCGTTCCCGCTGCACAGATTCATGCACCAGGGCCTCCTACAGACAATGCACTTTGATTTATTGCGCTATCTGTAATAGCACCCGAGATAGCACCATATATATACTGGATTTTTGCATGACTTTGGGTGACGGACACCGAAAATCTGTAAGTTTCTCGGCCCCTGGAGGGCCGAGGTCGTTCCTGCTTCACAGAATCATGCGCCAGGGCCTCCTGCGGACAATGCACTTTGATTTATTGCGCTATCTCTAACAGCACCCGAGATATCACCAGATATATATTGGATTTTCCCCTGACCCTGAGTGTCCGGCCCCATGAGGCTGTGGTTTTCTCGGCCATGGTGGTCCGAGGTCGTTCCCGCTGCACAGATTCATGAGCCAGGGCCTCCTACAGACAATGCACTTTGATTTATTGCGCTGTCTCTAATAGCACCCGAGATATCACCAGATATATATTGGATTTTCCCCTGACCCTGAGTGTCCGGCACCATGAGACTGTGGTTTTCTCGGCCCCTGGTGGTCCGAGGTCGTTCCCGCTGCCCAGATTCATTCCCCAGGGCCTCCTACAGACAATGCACTTTGATTTATTGCGCTATCTGTAATAGCACCCGAGATATCACCAGATATATATTGGATTTTTCCCTGACCCTGAGTGTCCGGCCCCATGTGTCGGTGGTTTTCTCGGCCCCTGGTGGTCCGAGGTCGTTCCCGCTGCCCAGATTCATGCGTCAGGTCCTCCTGCAGACAATGCACTTTGATTTATTGCGCTATCTGTAATAGCACCCGAGATATCACCATATATATATTGGATTTTTCCCTGACCCTGAGTGTCCGGCCCCATGAGACGGTGGTTTTCTCGGCCCCTGGTGGTCCGAGATCGTTCCCGCTGCACAGATTCAGGCGCCAGGGCCTCCTCCAGATAATTCACTTTGGTTTATTCCGCTATATCTAATAGCACCCGAGATATCACCAGATATATATTGGATTTTCCCCTGACCCTGAATGTCCGGCCCCATGAGACGGTGGTTTTCTCGGCCCCTGGTGGTCCGAGATCGTTCTAGCTGGCCTGATTCATGCGCCAGAGCCTCCTACAGACAATGCACTTTGATTTTTTGCACTATCTGTAATAGCACCCGAGATATCACCAGATATATATTGGATTTTTCCCTGACCATGAATGTCCGGCCCCATGAGACGGTGGTTTTCTCGGCCCCTGGTGGTCCGAGGTCGTTCCCGCTGCACAGATTCATGCGCCAGAGCCCCCTGCAGAAAATTCACTTTGGTTTATTGCGCTATCTGTAATAGCACCCGAGATATCACCATATATATATTGGATTTTTCCCTGACCCTGAGTGTCCGGCCCCATGAGACGGTGGTTTTCTCGGCCCAAGGTGGTCCGAAGTCGTTCCCGCTGCCCAGATTCATGCGCGAGGGCCTCCTACAGATAATGCACTTTGATTTATAGCGCTATCTCTAATAGCACCAGAGATATCACCAGATATATATTGGATTTTCCCCTGACCCTGAGTGTCCGGCCCCATGAGACGGTGGTTTTCTCGGCCCCTGGTGGTCCGAGGTCGTTCCCGCTGCACAGATTCATGAGCCAGGGCCTCCTGCAGATAATTCACTTTGGTTTATTGCGCTATCTCTAATAGCACCCGAGATATCACCAGATATATATTGGATTTTTCCCTGACCCTGAGTGTCTGGCCCCATGAGTCGGTGGTTGTCTCGGCCCCTGGTGCTCCGAGGTCGTTCCCGCTGTACAGATTCATGCGCCAGGGCCTCCTACAGACAATGCACTTTGGTTTATTGCGCTATCTGTAATAGCACCCGAGATATCACCAGATATATGCTGTATTTTTACATGACCTTGGGTGACGGATTCCGAATATCTGTAATTTTCTCGGCCCCTGGTGGTCCGAGGTCGTTCCGGCTGCACAGATTCATTCGCCAGTGCCGCCTACAGATAATGCACTTTGATTTATTGCGCTATCTCTAATAGCACCCGAGATATCACCAGATATATGTTGGATTTTTCCCTGATCCTGACAGTCCGGCCCCATGAGACGGTGATTTTCTCTGCCCCTCGTGGTCCGAGGTAGTTCCTGCTGCACAGAATCATGCGCCAGGGCTTCCTGCAGACAATGCACTTTGATTTATTGCGCTATTTCTAATAGCACCCGAGATATCACCAGATATATATTGGATTTTTCCCTGACCCTGAGTGTCCGGCCCCATGAGACTGTGGTTTTCTCGGCCCCTGGTGGTCCGAGGTCGTTCCCGCAGCACAGATTCATGCGCCAGGGCCTCCTGCAGACAATGCACTTTGATTTATTGCGCTATCTCTAACAGCACCCGAGATATCACAAGACATATATTGGATTTTTCCCTGACCCTGAGTGTCCGGCCGCATGAGACTGTGGTTTTCTCGGCCCCTGGTGGTCCGAGGTCGTTCCCGCTGCCCAGATTCATGCGGCAGGGCCTCCTACAGACAATGCAGTATGATTTATTGCGCTATCTGTAATAGCACCCGAGATATCACCAGATATATATTGGATTTTTTCCTGACCCTGACCGTCCGGCCCCATGAGGCGGTAGTTTTCTCGGCCCCTGGTGGTCCGAGGTCGTTCCCGCTGCACAGATTCATGCGCCAGGGCCTCATGCAGATAATTCACTTTGATTTATTGCGCTATCTCTAATAGCAGCCGAGATATCACCAGATATATATTGGATTTTTCCCTGACCCTGAGTGTCCGGCCCCATGAGAGAGTGGTTTTCTCGGCCCATGGTAGTCCGACGTCGTTCCCGCTGCACAGATTCATGCGCCAGGGCCTCCCGCAGACAAAGCACTTCGGTTTATTGCGCTATCTGTAATAGCACCCGAGATTTCACCAGATATATGCTGGATTTTTACATGACCTTGGGTGACGGATTCCGAATATTTGTAATTTTCTCGGCCCCTGGTGGTCCGAGGTCGTTCCTGCTGCACAGATTCATTCGCCAGTGGCACCTACGGACAATGCACTTTGATTTATTGCGCTATCTGTAATAGCACCCGAGATATCACCAGATATATATTGGATTTTTCCCTGACCCTGAGCGTCCGGCCCCATGAGACTGTGGTTTTCTCGGCCCCTGGTGGTCCGAGGTCGTTTCCGCTGCACAGATTCGTGCGCCAGGGCCTCCTGCAGATAATTCACTTTGGATTATTGCGCTATCTCTAATAGCACCCGAGATATCACCAGATATATATTGGATTTTCCCCTGACCCTGAGTGCCCGGCCCAATGAGACGGTGGTTTTCTCGGCCCCTGGTGGTCCGAGGTCGTTCCCGCTGCACAGATTCATGCACCAGGGCCTCCTACAGACAATGCACTTTGATTTATTGCGCTATCTGTAATAGCACCCGAGATAGCACCATATATATACTGGATTTTTGCATGACTTTGGGTGACGGACACCGAAAATCTGTAAGTTTCTCGGCCCCTGGAGGGCCGAGGTCGTTCCTGCTTCACAGAATCATGCGCCAGGGCCTCCTGCGGACAATGCACTTTGATTTATTGCGCTATCTCTAACAGCACCCGAGATATCACCAGATATATATTGGATTTTCCCCTGACCCTGAGAGTCCGGCCCCATGAGGCTGTGGTTTTCTCGGCCATGGTGGTCCGAGGTCGTTCCCGCTGCACAGATTCATGAGCCAGGGCCTCCTACAGACAATGCACTTTGATTTATTGCGCTGTCTCTAATAGCACCCGAGATATCACCAGATATATATTGGATTTTCCCCTGACCCTGAGTGTCCGGCACCATGAGACTGTGGTTTTCTCGGCCCCTGGTGGTCCGAGGTCGTTCCCGCTGCCCAGATTCATTCCCCAGGGCCTCCTACAGACAATGCACTTTGATTTATTGCGCTATCTGTAATAGCACCCGAGATATCACCAGATATATATTGGATTTTTCCCTGACCCTGAGTGTCCGGCCCCATGTGTCGGTGGTTTTCTCGGCCCCTGGTGGTCCGAGGTCGTTCCCGCTGCCCAGATTCATGCGTCAGGTCCTCCTGCAGACAATGCACTTTGATTTATTGCGCTATCTGTAATAGCACCCGAGATATCACCATATATATATTGGATTTTTCCCTGACCCTGAGTGTCCGGCCCCATGAGACGGTGGTTTTCTCGGCCCCTGGTGGTCCGAGATCGTTCCCGCTGCACAGATTCAGGCGCCAGGGCCTCCTCCAGATAATTCACTTTGGTTTATTCCGCTATATCTAATAGCACCCGAGATATCACCAGATATATATTGGATTTTCCCCTGACCCTGAATGTCCGGCCCCATGAGACGGTGGTTTTCTCGGCCCCTGGTGGTCCGAGATCGTTCTAGCTGGCCTGATTCATGCGCCAGAGCCTCCTACAGACAATGCACTTTGATTTTTTGCACTATCTGTAATAGCACCCGAGATATCACCAGATATATATTGGATTTTTCCCTGACCATGAATGTCCGGCCCCATGAGACGGTGGTTTTCTCGGCCCCTGGTGGTCCGAGGTCGTTCCCGCTGCACAGATTCATGCGCCAGAGCCCCCTGCAGAAAATTCACTTTGGTTTATTGCGCTATCTGTAATAGCACCCGAGATATCACCATATATATATTGGATTTTTCCCTGACCCTGAGTGTCCGGCCCCATGAGACGGTGGTTTTCTCGGCCCAAGGTGGTCCGAAGTCGTTCCCGCTGCCCAGATTCATGCGCCAGGGCCTCCTACAGATAATGCACTTTGATTTATAGCGCTATCTCTAATAGCACCAGAGATATCACCAGATATATATTGGATTTTCCCCTGACCCTGAGTGTCCGGCCCCATGAGACGGTGGTTTTCTCGGCCCCTGGTGGTCCGAGGTCGTTCCCGCTGCACAGATTCATGAGCCAGGGCCTCCTGCAGATAATTCACTTTGGTTTATTGCGCTATCTCTAATAGCACCCGAGATATCACCAGATATATATTGGATTTTTCCCTGACCCTGAGTGTCTGGCCCCATGAGTCGGTGGTTGTCTCGGCCCCTGGTGCTCCGAGGTCGTTCCCGCTGTACAGATTCATGCGCCAGGGCCTCCTACAGACAATGCACTTTGGTTTATTGCGCTATCTGTAATAGCACCCGAGATATCACCAGATATATGCTGTATTTTTACATGACCTTGGGTGACGGATTCCGAATATCTGTAATTTTCTCGGCCCCTGGTGGTCCGAGGTCGTTCCGGCTGCACAGATTCATTCGCCAGTGCCGCCTACAGATAATGCACTTTGATTTATTGCGCTATCTCTAATAGCACCCGAGATATCACCAGATATATGTTGGATTTTTCCCTGATCCTGACAGTCCGGCCCCATGAGACGGTGATTTTCTCTGCCCCTCGTGGTCCGAGGTAGTTCCTGCTGCACAGAATCATGCGCCAGGGCTTCCTGCAGACAATGCACTTTGATTTATTGCGCTATTTCTAATAGCACCCGAGATATCACCAGATATATATTGGATTTTTCCCTGACCCTGAGTGTCCGGCCCCATGAGACTGTGGTTTTCTCGGCCCCTGGTGGTCCGAGGTCGTTCCCGCAGCACAGATTCATGCGCCAGGGCCTCCTGCAGACAATTCACTTTGGTTTATTGTGCTATCTGTAATAGCACCCGAGATATCACCAGATATATGCTGGATTTTTCCCTGACCCTGAGTGTCCGGCCCCATGAGACGCGGTTTTCTCGGCCCCTGGTGGTGCGAGGTCGTTAACGCTGCCCGGATTCATGCGGCAGGGCCTCCTACAGACAATGCACTTTGATTTATTGCGCTATCTGTAATAGCACCCGAGATATCACCAGATATATATTGGATTTTTCCCTGAACGTGAGTGTCCGGCCCCATGAGACTGTGGTTTTCTCGGCCCCTGGTGGTCCGAAGTCGTCCCCGCTGCCCAGATTCATGCGCCAGGGCCTCCTACAGACAATGCACTTTGATTTATTGCGCTATCTGTAATAGCACCCGAGATATCACCAGATATATGCTGGATTTTTACATGACCTTGGGTGACGGATTCCGAATATCTGTAATTTTCTCGGCCCCTGGTGGTCCGAGGTCGTTCCTGCTGCACAGATTCATTCGCCAGTGCCGCCTACAGACAATGCACTTTGATTTATTGCGCTATCTCTAATAGCACCCGAGATATCACCAGATATATATTGGATTTTTCCCTGATCCTGAGCGTCCGGCCCCATGAGACGGTGATTTTCTCGGCCCCTCGTGGTCCGTGGTCGTTCCCTCTGCACAGATTCATGCGCCAGGGCCTCCTGCAGATAATTCACTTTGGTTTATTGCGCTATCTCTCATAGCGCCCGAGATATCACCAGATATATATTGGATTTTCCCCTGACCCTGAATGTCCGGCCCCATGAGACGGTGGTTTTCTCGGCCCCTGGTGGTCCGAGATCGTTCTAGCTGGCCTGATTCATGCGCCAGAGCCTCCTACAGACAATGCACTTTGATTTTTTGCACTATCTGTAATAGCACCCGAGATATCACCAGATATATATTGGATTTTTCCCTGACCATGAATGTCCGGCCCCATGAGACGGTGGTTTTCTCGGCCCCTGGTGGTCCGAGGTCGTTCCCGCTGCACAGATTCATGCGCCAGAGCCCCCTGCAGAAAATTCACTTTGGTTTATTGCGCTATCTGTAATAGCACCCGAGATATCACCATATATATATTGGATTTTTCCCTGACCCTGAGTGTCCGGCCCCATGAGACGGTGGTTTTCTCGGCCCAAGGTGGTCCGAAGTCGTTCCCGCTGCCCAGATTCATGCGCCAGGGCCTCCTACAGATAATGCACTTTGATTTATAGCGCTATCTCTAATAGCACCAGAGATATCACCAGATATATATTGGATTTTCCCCTGACCCTGAGTGTCCGGCCCCATGAGACGGTGGTTTTCTCGGCCCCTGGTGGTCCGAGGTCGTTCCCGCTGCACAGATTCATGAGCCAGGGCCTCCTGCAGATAATTCACTTTGGTTTATTGCGCTATCTCTAATAGCACCCGAGATATCACCAGATATATATTGGATTTTTCCCTGACCCTGAGTGTCTGGCCCCATGAGTCGGTGGTTGTCTCGGCCCCTGGTGCTCCGAGGTCGTTCCCGCTGTACAGATTCATGCGCCAGGGCCTCCTACAGACAATGCACTTTGGTTTATTGCGCTATCTGTAATAGCACCCGAGATATCACCAGATATATGCTGTATTTTTACATGACCTTGGGTGACGGATTCCGAATATCTGTAATTTTCTCGGCCCCTGGTGGTCCGAGGTCGTTCCGGCTGCACAGATTCATTCGCCAGTGCCGCCTACAGATAATGCACTTTGATTTATTGCGCTATCTCTAATAGCACCCGAGATATCACCAGATATATGTTGGATTTTTCCCTGATCCTGACAGTCCGGCCCCATGAGACGGTGATTTTCTCTGCCCCTCGTGGTCCGAGGTAGTTCCTGCTGCACAGAATCATGCGCCAGGGCTTCCTGCAGACAATGCACTTTGATTTATTGCGCTATTTCTAATAGCACCCGAGATATCACCAGATATATATTGGATTTTTCCCTGACCCTGAGTGTCCGGCCCCATGAGACTGTGGTTTTCTCGGCCCCTGGTGGTCCGAGGTCGTTCCCGCAGCACAGATTCATGCGCCAGGGCCTCCTGCAGACAATTCACTTTGGTTTATTGTGCTATCTGTAATAGCACCCGAGATATCACCAGATATATGCTGGATTTTTCCCTGACCCTGAGTGTCCGGCCCCATGAGACGCGGTTTTCTCGGCCCCTGGTGGTGCGAGGTCGTTAACGCTGCCCGGATTCATGCGGCAGGGCCTCCTACAGACAATGCACTTTGATTTATTGCGCTATCTGTAATAGCACCCGAGATATCACCAGATATATATTGGATTTTTCCCTGAACGTGAGTGTCCGGCCCCATGAGACTGTGGTTTTCTCGGCCCCTGGTGGTCCGAAGTCGTCCCCGCTGCCCAGATTCATGCGCCAGGGCCTCCTACAGACAATGCACTTTGATTTATTGCGCTATCTGTAATAGCACCCGAGATATCACCAGATATATGCTGGATTTTTACATGACCTTGGGTGACGGATTCCGAATATCTGTAATTTTCTCGGCCCCTGGTGGTCCGAGGTCGTTCCTGCTGCACAGATTCATTCGCCAGTGCCGCCTACAGACAATGCACTTTGATTTATTGCGCTATCTCTAATAGCACCCGAGATATCACCAGATATATATTGGATTTTTCCCTGATCCTGAGCGTCCGGCCCCATGAGACGGTGATTTTCTCGGCCCCTCGTGGTCCGTGGTCGTTCCCTCTGCACAGATTCATGCGCCAGGGCCTCCTGCAGATAATTCACTTTGGTTTATTGCGCTATCTCTCATAGCGCCCGAGATATCACCAGATATATATTGGATTTTCCCCTGACCCTGAATGTCCGGCCCCATGAGACGGTGGTTTTCTCGGCCCCTGGTGGTCCGAGATCGTTCTAGCTGGCCTGATTCATGCGCCAGAGCCTCCTACAGACAATGCACTTTGATTTTTTGCACTATCTGTAATAGCACCCGAGATATCACCAGATATATATTGGATTTTTCCCTGACCATGAATGTCCGGCCCCATGAGACGGTGGTTTTCTCGGCCCCTGGTGGTCCGAGGTCGTTCCCGCTGCACAGATTCATGCGCCAGAGCCCCCTGCAGAAAATTCACTTTGGTTTATTGCGCTATCTGTAATAGCACCCGAGATATCACCATATATATATTGGATTTTTCCCTGACCCTGAGTGTCCGGCCCCATGAGACGGTGGTTTTCTCGGCCCAAGGTGGTCCGAAGTCGTTCCCGCTGCCCAGATTCATGCGCCAGGGCCTCCTACAGATAATGCACTTTGATTTATAGCGCTATCTCTAATAGCACCAGAGATATCACCAGATATATATTGGATTTTCCCCTGACCCTGAGTGTCCGGCCCCATGAGACGGTGGTTTTCTCGGCCCCTGGTGGTCCGAGGTCGTTCCCGCTGCACAGATTCATGAGCCAGGGCCTCCTGCAGATAATTCACTTTGGTTTATTGCGCTATCTCTAATAGCACCCGAGATATCACCAGATATATATTGGATTTTTCCCTGACCCTGAGTGTCTGGCCCCATGAGTCGGTGGTTGTCTCGGCCCCTGGTGCTCCGAGGTCGTTCCCGCTGTACAGATTCATGCGCCAGGGCCTCCTACAGACAATGCACTTTGGTTTATTGCGCTATCTGTAATAGCACCCGAGATATCACCAGATATATGCTGTATTTTTACATGACCTTGGGTGACGGATTCCGAATATCTGTAATTTTCTCGGCCCCTGGTGGTCCGAGGTCGTTCCTGCTGCACAGATTCATTCGCCAGTGCCGCCTACAGATAATGCACTTTGATTTATTGCGCTATCTCTAATAGCACCCGAGATATCACCAGATATATATTGGATTTTTCCCTGACCCTGAGTGTCCGGCCCCATGAGACTGTGGTTTTCTCGGCCCCTGGTGGTCCGAGGTCGTTCCCGCAGCACAGATTCATGCGCCAGGGCCTCCTGCAGACAATTCACTTTGGTTTATTGTGCTATCTCTAATAGCACCCGAGATATCACCAGATATATGCTGGATTTTTCCCTGACCCTGAGTGTCCGGCCCCATGAGACGCGGTTTTCTCGGCCCCTGGTGGTGCGAGGTCGTTAACGCTGCCCGGATTCATGCGGCAGGGCCTCCTACAGACAATGCACTTTGATTTATTGCGCTATCTGTAATAGCACCCGAGATATCACCAGATATATATTGGATTTTTCCCTGAACGTGAGTGTCCGGCCCCATGAGACTGTGGTTTTCTCGGCCCCTGGTGGTCCGAAGTCGTCCCCGCTGCCCAGATTCATGCGCCAGGGCCTCCTACAGACAATGCACTTTGGATTATTGTGCTATCTCTAATAGCACCCGAGATATCACCAGATATATATTGGATTTTCCCCTGACCCTGAGTGTCCGGCCCCATGAGACGGTGGTTTTCTCGGCCCCTGGTGGTCCGAATTCTTTCCCGCTGCCCAGATTTATGCGCCAGGGCCTCCTACAGACAATGCACTTTGAATTATTGCGCTATCTGTAATAGCACCCGAGATATCACCAGATATATATTGGATTTTTGCCTGACCCTGAGTGTCCGGCCCCATGAGACTGTGATTTTCTCGGCCCCTCGTGGTCCGTGGTCGTTCCCTCTGCACAGATTCATGCGCCAGGGCCTCCTGCAGATAATTCACTTTGGTTTATTGCGCTATCTCTCATAGCGCCCGAGATATCACCAGATATATATTGGATTTTCCCCTGACCCTGAATGTCCGGCCCCATGAGACGGTGGTTTTCTCGGCCCCTGGTGGTCCGAGATCGTTCTAGCTGGCCTGATTCATGCGCCAGAGCCTCCTACAGACAATGCACTTTGATTTTTTGCACTATCTGTAATAGCACCCGAGATATCACCAGATATATATTGGATTTTTCCCTGACCATGAATGTCCGGCCCCATGAGACGGTGGTTTTCTCGGCCCCTGGTGGTCCGAGGTCGTTCCCGCTGCACAGATTCATGCGCCAGAGCCCCCTGCAGAAAATTCACTTTGGTTTATTGCGCTATCTGTAATAGCACCCGAGATATCACCATATATATATTGGATTTTTCCCTGACCCTGAGTGTCCGGCCCCATGAGACGGTGGTTTTCTCGGCCCAAGGTGGTCCGAAGTCGTTCCCGCTGCCCAGATTCATGCGCCAGGGCCTCCTACAGATAATGCACTTTGATTTATAGCGCTATCTCTAATAGCACCAGAGATATCACCAGATATATATTGGATTTTCCCCTGACCCTGAGTGTCCGGCCCCATGAGACGGTGGTTTTCTCGGCCCCTGGTGGTCCGAGGTCGTTCCCGCTGCACAGATTCATGAGCCAGGGCCTCCTGCAGATAATTCACTTTGGTTTATTGCGCTATCTCTAATAGCACCCGAGATATCACCAGATATATATTGGATTTTTCCCTGACCCTGAGTGTCTGGCCCCATGAGTCGGTGGTTGTCTCGGCCCCTGGTGCTCCGAGGTCGTTCCCGCTGTACAGATTCATGCGCCAGGGCCTCCTACAGACAATGCACTTTGGTTTATTGCGCTATCTGTAATAGCACCCGAGATATCACCAGATATATGCTGTATTTTTACATGACCTTGGGTGACGGATTCCGAATATCTGTAATTTTCTCGGCCCCTGGTGGTCCGAGGTCGTTCCTGCTGCACAGATTCATTCGCCAGTGCCGCCTACAGATAATGCACTTTGATTTATTGCGCTATCTCTAATAGCACCCGAGATATCACCAGATATATATTGGATTTTTCCCTGATCCTGACAGTCCGGCCCCATGAGACGGTGATTTTCTCGGCCCCTCGTGGTCCGAGGTAGTTCCTGCTGCACAGAATCATGCGCCAGGGCTTCCTGCAGACAATGCACTTTGATTTATTGCGCTATTTCTAATTTCACCCGAGATATCACCAGATATATATTGGATTTTTCCCTGACCCTGAGTGTCCGGCCCCATGAGACTGTGGTTTTCTCGGCCCCTGGTGGTCCGAGGTCGTTCCCGCAGCACAGATTCATGCGCCAGGGCCTCCTGCAGACAATTCACTTTGGTTTATTGTGCTATCTCTAATAGCACCCGAGATATCACCAGATATATGCTGGATTTTTCCCTGACCCTGAGTGTCCGGCCCCATGAGACGCGGTTTTCTCGGCCCCTGGTGGTGCGAGGTCGTTAACGCTGCCCGGATTCATGCGGCAGGGCCTCCTACAGACAATGCACTTTGATTTATTGCGCTATCTGTAATAGCACCCGAGATATCACCAGATATATATTGGATTTTTCCCTGAACGTGAGTGTCCGGCCCCATGAGACTGTGGTTTTCTCGGCCCCTGGTGGTCCGAAGTCGTCCCCGCTGCCCAGATTCATGCGCCAGGGCCTCCTACAGACAATGCACTTTGGATTATTGCGCTATCTCTAATAGCACCCGAGATATCACCAGATATATATTGGATTTTCCCCTGACCCTGAGTGTCCGGCCCCATGAGACGGTGGTTTTCTCGGCCCCTGGTGGTCCGAATTCTTTCCCGCTGCCCAGATTTATGCGCCAGGGCCTCCTACAGACAATGCACTTTGAATTATTGCGGTATCTGTAATAGCACCCGAGATATCACCAGATATATATTGGATTTTTGCCTGACCCTGAGTGTCCGGCCCCATGAGACTGTGGTTTTCTCGGCCCCTGGTGGTCTGAGGTCGTTGCCGCTGCACAGATTCATGCGCCAGGGCCTCCTGCAGACAATGCACTCTGATTTATTGCGCTATCTGTAATAGCACCCGAGATATCACCAGATATATATTGGATTTTTTCTTGACCCTCACAGTCCGGCCCCATGAGACGGTGGTTTTCTCGGCCCCTGGTGGTCCGAGGTCGTTCCCGCAGCACAGATTCATGCGCCAGGGCCTCCTGCAGATAATTCACTTTGGTTTATTGCGCTATCTCTAATAGCACCCGAGATATCACCAGATATATATTGGATTTTTCCCCGACCCTGACAGTCCGGCCCCATGAGACGGTGGTTTTCTCGGCCCCTGGTGGTCCGAGGTCGTTCCCGCAGCACAGATTCATGCGCCAGGTCCTCCTACAGACAATGCACTTCGATTTATTGCGCTATCAGTAATAGCACCCGAGATATCACCAGATATATATGTGATTTTTCCCTGACCCTGAGTGTCCGGCCCCATGAGACAATGGTTTTCTCGGCCCCTGGTGGTCCGAGGTCGTTCCCGCAGCACAGATTCATGCGCCAGGGCCTCCTGCAGATAATTCACTTTGGTTTATTGCGCTATCTCTAATAGCACCCGAGACATCACCAGATATATATTGGATTTTTCCCTGACCCTGAGTGTCCGGCCCCATGAGACGCGGTTTTCTCGGCCCCTGGTGGTGCGAGGTCGTTAACGCTGCCCGGATTCATGCGGCAGGGCCTCCTACAGACAATGCACTTTGATTTATTGCGCTATCTGTAATAGCACCCGAGATATCACCAGATATATATTGGATTTTCCCCTGACCCTGAGTGTCCGGACCCATGAGACGGTGATATTCTCGGCCCCTGGTGGTCCGAAGTCGTTGCCGCTGCACAGATTCATGCGCCAGGGCCTCCTGCAGATAATTCACTTTGGTTTAATGCGCTATCTCTAATAGCACCCGAGACATCACCAGATAAATATTGGATTTTTCCCTGACCCTGTGTGTCCGGCCCCATGAGACTGTGGTTTTCTCGGCCCCTTGTGATCCGAAGTCTTTCCCGCTGCCCAGATTCATGCGCCAGGGCCTCCTACAGACAATGCACTTTGGTTTATTGCGCTATCTCTAATAGCACCCGAGATATCACCAGATATATATTGGATTTTCCCCTGACCCTGAGTGTCCGGCCGCATGAGACGGTGGTTTTCTCGGCCCCTGGTGGTCCGAATTCTTTCCCGCTGCCCAGATTTATGCGCCAGGGCCTCCTACAGACAATGCACTTTGAATTATTGCGCTAGCTGTAATAGCACCCGAGATATCACCAGATATATATTGGATTTTCCCCTGACCCTGAGTGTCCGGCACCATGAGACTGTGGTTTTCTCGGCCCCTGGTGGTCCGAGGTGGTTCCCGCTGCCCAGATTGATGCGCCAGGGCCTCCGGCAGATAATTCACTTTGGTTTATTGCGCTATCTCTAATAGCACCCGAGATATCACCAGATATATATTGGATTTTCCCCTGACCCTGAGTGTCCGGCCCCATGAGACTGTGGTTTTCTCGGCCCCTGGTGGTCCGAGGTCGATCCCGCTGCACAGATTCATGCGCCATGGCCTCCTACAGACAATGCACTTTGATTTATTGCGCTATCTGTAATAGCACCCGAGATATCACCAGATATATATTGGATTTTTCCCTGACCCTGAGTGTCCGGCCCCATGAGACGGTGGTTTTCTCGGCCCCTGGTGGTCCCAGATCGTTCCCGCTGCACAGATTCATGCGCCAGGGCCTCCTGCAGATAATTCACTTTGGTTTATTGCGCTATCTCTAATAGCACCCGAGATATCACCAGATATATATTGGGTTTTCCCCTGACCCTGAGTGTCCGGCAACATGAGACTGTGGTTTTCTCGGCCCCTGGTGGTCCGAGGTCGCTCCCGCTGCACAGAATCATGCGCCAGGGCCTCCTGCAGATAATTCACTTTGGTTTATTGCGCTATCTCTAATAGCACCCGAGATATCACCAGATATATATTGGATTTTTCCCTGACCCTGAGTGTCTGTCCCCATGAGACGGTGGTTTTCTCGGCCCCTGGTGGTCCGAGGTCGTTCCCGCTGCACAGAATCATGCGCCAGGGCCTCCTACAGACAATGCACTTTGATGTATTGGGCTATTTGTAATAGCACCCGACATATCACCAGATATATATTGGATTTTCCCCTGACCCTGAGTGTCCTGCCCCATGAGACTGTGGTTTTCTCGGCCCCTGGTGGTCCGAGGTCGTTCCCGCTGCACAGCATCATGCGCGAAGGCTTCCTGCTGGCAATGCACTTTGATTTATCGCGCTATCTCTAATAGCACCCGAGATATCACCACGTATATATTGGATTTTTCCCTGACCCTGAGTGTGCGGCCCCATGTGTCGGTGGTTTTCTCGGCCCCTGGTGGTCCGAGGTTGTTCCCGCTGCACAGATTCAAGCGCCAGGGCCCCCTGCAGATAATTTACTTTGGTTTATTGCGCTATCTCTAATAGCACCCGAGATATCACCAGATATATATTGGATTTTTCCCTGACCCTGAGTGTCCGGCACCATGAGACGGTGGTTTTCTCGGCCCCTGGTGCTCCGAGGTCCTTCCCGCTGCACAGACTCATGCGACAGGGCCTCCTGCAGATAATTGACTTTGGTTTATTGCGCTATCTCTAATAGCACCCGAGATATCACCAGATATATATTGGACTTTTCCCTGACCCTGAGTGTCCGGCCCCATGAGACTGTGGTTTTCTCGGCCCCTGGTGGTCCGAGGTCGATCCCGCTGCACAGATTCATGCGCCATGGCCTCCTACAGACAATGCACTTTGATTTATTGCGCTATCTGTAATAGCACCCGAGATATCACCAGATATATATTGGATTTTTCCCTGACCCTGAGTGTCCGGCCCCATGAGGCGGTGGTTTTCTCGGCCCCTGGTGGTCCCAGGTCGTTCCCGCTGCACAGATTCATGCGCCAGGGCCTCCTGCAGATAATTCACTTTGGTTTATTGCGCTATCTCTAATAGCACCCGAGATATCACCAGATATATATTGGGTTTTCCCCTGACCCTGAGTGTCCGGCAACATGAGACTGTGGTTTTCTCGGCCCCTGGTGGTCCGAGGTCGCTCCCGCTGCACAGAATCATGCGCCAGGGCCTCCTGCAGATAATTCACTTTGGTTTATTGCGCTATCTCTAATAGCACCCGAGATATCACCAGATATATATTGGATTTTTCCCTGACCCTGAGTGTCTGTCCCCATGAGACGGTGGTTTTCTCGGCCCCTGGTGGTCCGAGGTCGTTCCCGCTGCACAGAATCATGCGCCAGGGCCTCCTACAGACAATGCACTTTGATGTATTGGGCTATTTGTAATAGCACCCGACATATCACCAGATATATATTGGATTTTTCCCTGACCCTGAGTGTCCGGCCCCATGAGACGGTGGTTTTCTCGGCCCCTGGTGCTCCGAGGTCGTTCCCGCTGGCCAGATTCATGCGCCTGGGCGTCCTGCAGATAATTCACTTTGGTTTATTGCGCTATATCTAATAGCACCCGAGATATCACCAGATATATATTGGATTTTTCCCTGACCCTGAGTGTCCGGCCCCACGAGACTGTAGTTTTCTCGGCCCCTGGTGGTCCGAGGTCGTTCTCGCTGCACAGATTCATCCGTCAGGGCCTCCTACAGACAATGCACTTTGATTTATTGCGCTATCTGTAATAGCACCCGAGATATCACTAGATATATATTGGATTTTCCCCTGACCCTGAGTGTCCGGCCCCATGAGACTGTGGTTTTCTCGGCCCCTGGTGGTCCGAGGTCGTTCCCGCTGCACAGCATCATGCGCGAAGGCTTCCTGCTGACAATGCACTTTGATTTATCGCGCTATCTCTAATAGCACCCTAGATATCACCAGATATATAATGGATTTTTCCCTGACCCTGACAGTCCGGCTCCATGAGACGGTGGTTTTCTCGGCCCCTGGTGGTCCGAGGTCGTTCCCGCTGCACAGATTCAAGCGCCAGGGCCCCCTGCAGATAATTCACTTTGGTTTATTGCGCTATCTCTAATAGCACCCGAGATATCACCAGATATATATTGGATTTTCCCCTGACCCTGAGTGTCCTGCCCCATGAGACTGTGGTTTTCTCGGCCCCTGGTGGTCCGAGGTCGTTCCCGCTGCACAGCATCATGCGCGAAGGCTTCCTGCTGTCAATGCACTTTGATTTATCGCGCTATCTCTAATAGCACCCGAGATATCACCACGTATATATTGGATTTTTCCCTGACCCTGAGTGTGCGGCCCCATGTGTCGGTGGTTTTCTCGGGCCCTGGTGGTCCGGGGTCGTTGCCGCTGCACAGATTCATGCGCCAGGGCATACCGCCGACAAAGCACTTTGATTTATTGCGCTATCTCTAATAGCACCTGAGATATCACCAGATATATATATGCTTTTTCCATGACCCTGACAGTCCGGCCCCATGAGACGGTGATTTTCTCGGCCCCTGGTGGTCCGAGGTCGATCCCATAGCACAGATTCATGCGCCAGGGCCTCCTACAGACAATGCACTTTGGTTCATTGCGCTATCTCTAATAGCACCCGAGATATCACCAGATATATATTGGATTTTTCCCTGCCCCTGACAGTCCGGCCCCATGTGTCGATGGTTCTCTCGGTCCCTCGTGGTCCGAGGTCGATCCCGCTGAACAGATTCATGCGCCAGGGCTTACTGCAGACAATTCACTTTGGTGTATTGCGCTATCTCTAATAGCACCCGAGATATCACCAGATATATATTGGATTTTTCCCTGACCCTGACAGTCCGTCCCCACGAGACGGTGATTTTCTCTGGCCCTGGTGGTCCGAGGTCGATCACGCTGCACAGATTCATGCGCCAGGGCCTCCTGCAGACAATGCACTCTGATTTATTGCGCTATCTGTAATAGCACCCGAGATATCACCAGATATATATTGGATTTTTTCTTGACCCTCACAGTCCGGCCCCATGTGTCGATGGTTTTCTCGGTCCCTCGTGGTCCGAGGTCGATCCAGCTGCACAGATTCATGCGCCAGGGCCCCCTGCAGATAATTCACTTTGATTTATTGCGTTATCTCTTATAGCACCCGAGATATCACCAGATATATATTGGATTTTTCCCTGACCCTGACAGTCCGGCCCCATGAGACGGTGATTTTTTCGGCCCCTGGTGGTCCGAGGGTGATCCCGCTGCACAGTTTCATGCACCAGGGCCTCCTGCAGACAATGCACTTTGGTTTATTGTGCTATCTGTAATAGCACCCGAGATATCACCAGATATATATTGGATTTTTCCCTGACCCTGACAGTCCGGCCCCATGGGACGGTGATATTCTCGGCCCCTGCTGGTCCGAGGTCGTCCCCGCTGCACAGATTCATGCGCCAGGGCCCCCTGCAGATAATTCACTTAGATTTATTGCGCTATCTCTAATAGCACCCGAGATATAACCAGATATATATTGGATTTTTCCCTGACCCGGACAGTCCGGCCTCATGAGACGGTGATTTCCTCGGCCCCTGGTGGTCCGAGGTCGATCCCGCTGCACAGATTCATGCGCCAGGTCCTCCTGCCAACAATGCACTTTGATTTATTTCGCTATCCCTAATAGCACCAGAGATATCACCAGATATATATAGGATTTTTCCCTGACCCTGACAGTCCGGCCCCATGAGACGGTGATTTTCTCGGCCCCTGGTGGTCCGAGGTCGATCCCGCTGCACAGATTCATGCGCCAGGGCCTCCTACAGACAATGCACTTTGATTCATTGCGCTATCTGTAATAGCACCCGAGATATCACCAGGATATATATTGGATTTTTTCCTGACCCTGAGTGTCGGACTCCATGAGACAGTGATTTTCTCGGCCCCTGGTGCTCCGAGGTCGTTCCCGCTGCACAGATTCATGCGCCAGGGCCTCCTGCAGACAATGCACTTTGGTTTATTGCGCTATCTGTAATAGCATCCGAGATATCACCAGATATATATTGGATTTTTCCCTGACCCTGACAGTCCGGGCCCATGGGACGGTGATATTCTCGGCCCCTGGTTGTCCGAGGTCGATCCCGCTACACAGATTCATGCGCCGGGGCCTCCTACAGACAATGCACTTTGATTTATTGCGATATCTATAATAGCACCCGAGATATCACCAGATTTATATTGGATTTTTCCCTGACCCTGAGTGTCCGACCCCATGTGTCGATGGTTTTCTCGGCCCCTGGTGGTCCGAGGTCGTTCCCGCTGCACAGATTCATTCGCCAGGGCCCCCTGCAGATAATTCACTTTGATTTATTGCGCTATCTCTAATAGCACCCGAGATATCACCAGATATATATTGGATTTTTCCCTGAACCTGACAGTCCGGCCCCATGAGACGGTGATTTTCTCGGCCCCTGGTGCCCCGAGGTCGTTCCCGCTGCACAGATTCATGCGCCAGGGCCCCCTGCAGATAATTCACTTTGATTTATTGCGCTATCTCTAATAGCACCCGAGATATCACCAGATATATATTGGATTTTTCCCTGACCCTGACAGTCCGGCCCCATGAGACGGTGATTTTCTCGGCCCCTGGTGGTCCGAGGTCGATCCCACTGCACAGGTTCATGCGCCAGGGCCTCCTACAGACAATGCACTTTGATTTATTGCGCTATCTGTAATAGCACCCAAGATATCACCAGGATATATATTGGATTTTTCCCTGACCCTGACAGTCCGGCCCCATGGGACGGTGATATTCTCGGCCCCTGGTGGTCCGAGGTAGATCCCGCTGCCCAGATTCATGCGCCAGGGCCTCCTACAGACAATGCACTTTGATTTATTGCGCTATCTGTAATAGCACACGAGATATCACCAGATATATATTGGATTTTTCCCTGACCCTGACAGTCCGGCACCATGGGACGGTGATATTCTCGGCCCCTGGTGGTACGAGGTAGATCCCGCTGCACAGATTCATGCGCCAGGGCCTCCTACAGACAATGCATTTTGATTTATTGCGCTATCTATAATAGCACCCAAGATATCTCCAGATATATATTGGATTTTTCCCTGACCCTGAGTGTCCGACCCCATGAGACGGTGGTTTTCTCGGCCCCTGATGGTCCGAGGTCGATCCCGCTGCACAGATTCATGCGACAGGGCCTCCTACAGACAATGCATTTTGATTTATTGCGCTATCTATAATAGCACCCGAGATATCACCAGATATATATTGGATTTTTCCTTGACCCTGACAGTCCGGCCCCATGTGTCGATGGTTTTCTCGGTCCCTCGTGGTCCGAGGTCGATCCCGCTGCACAGATTCATGCGCCAGAACCCCCTGCAGATAATTCACTTTGATTTATTCTGCTATCTCTAATAGCACCCGAGATATCACCAGATATATATTGGATTTTTCCCTGACCCTGACAGTCCTGCCCCATGAGACAGTGATTTTCTCGGCCCCTGGTGGTCCGAGGTCGATCCCGCTGCACAGATTCATGCGCCAGGGCCTCCTACAGACAATGCACTTTGATTTATTGCGCTATCTATAATAGCACCCGAGATATCACCAGATTTATATTGGATTTTTCCCTGACCCTGAGTGTCGGACTCCATGAGACAGTGATTTTCTCGGCCCCTGGTGCCCCGAGGTCGTTCCCGCAGCACAGATTCATGCGCCAGGGCCCCCTGCAGAAAATTCACTTTGATTTATTGCGCTATCTCTAATAGCACCCGAGATATCACCAGATATATATTGGATTTTTCCCTGACCCTGACAGTCCGGCCCCATGGGACGGTGGTTTTCTCGGCCCCTGGTGGTCCGAGGTCGATCCCGCTCCACAGATTCATGCGACAGGGCCTCCTACAGACAATGCATTTTGATTTATTGCGCTATCTGTAATAGCACCCGAGATATCACCAGGATATATATTGGATTTTTCCCTGTCCCTGAGTGTCCGACCCCATGAGACGGTGATTTTCTCGGTCCCTCGAAGTCCGAGGTCGTTCCCGCTGCACAGATTCATGCGCCAGGGCCTCCTGCAGACAATGCACTTTGATTTATTGCGCTATCTCTAATAGCACCCGAGATATCACCAGGATATATATTGGATTTTTCCCTGACCCTGAGTGTCCGATCCCATGAGACGGTGGTTTTCTCGGCCCCTGCTGGTCGGAGGTCGTTCCCGCTGGACAGATTCATGCGCCAGGTCCTACTACAGACAATGCACTTTGATTTATTGCGCTATCTATAATAGCACCCGAGATATCACTAGATATATATTGGATTTTTCCCTGACCCTGAGTGTCCGACCCCATGAGGCGGTGATTTTCTCGGTCCCTCGAAGTCCGAGGTCGTTCCCGCTGCACAGATTCATGCGCCAGGGCCTCCTGCAGACAATGCACTTTGATTTATTGCGCTATCTCTAATAGCACCCGAGATATCACCAGATATATATTGGATTTTTCCCTGACCCGGACAGTCCGACCCCATGAGACGGTGGTTTTCTCGGCCCCTGCTGGTCCGAGGTCATTCCCGCTGCACAGATTCATGCGCCAGGGCCCCCTGCAGATAATTCACTTTGATTTATTGCGCTATCTCTAATAGCACCCGAGATATCACCAGATATATATTGGATTTTTCCCTGACCCGGACAGTCCGACCCCATGAGACGGTGGTTTTCTCGGCCCCTGCTGGTCCGAGGTCATTCCCGCTGCACAGATTCATGCGCCAGGGCCCCCTGCAGATAATTCACTTTGATTTATTGCGCTATCTCTAATAGCACCCGAGATATCACCTGATATATATTGGATTTTTCCCTGACCCTGACAGTCCGGCCCCATGAGACGGTGATTTTCTCGGCCCCTGGTGGTCCGAGGTCGATCCCGCTGCACAGATTCATGCGCCAGGGCCTCCTACAGACAATGCACTTTGATTTATTGCGCTATCTGTAATAGCACCCGAGATATCACCAGGATATATATTGGATTTTTCCCTGACCCTGAGTGTCGGACTCCATGAGACAGTGATTTTCTCGGCCCCTGGTGCTCCGAGGTCGTTCCCGCTGCACAGATTCATGCGCCAGGGCCTCCTGCAGACAATGCACTTTGGTTTATTGCGCTATCTGTAATAGCACCCGAGATATCACCAGATATATATTGGATTTTTCCCTGACCCTGACAGTCCGGCCCCATGGGACGGTGATATTCTCGGCCCCTGGTGGTCCGAGGTAGATCCCGCTGCACCGATTCATGCGCCAGGGCCTCCTACAGACAATGCATTTTGATTTATTGCGCTATCTATAATAGCACCCGAGATATCACCAGATATATATTGGATTTTTCCCTGACCCTGAGTGTCCGACCCCATGAGACGGTGGTTTTCTCGGCCCCTGGTGGTCCGAGGTCGATCCCGCTGCACAGATTCATGCGACAGGGCCTCCTACAGACAATGCATTTTGATTTATTGCGCTATCTATAATAGCACACGAGATATCACCAGATATATATTGGATTTTTCCTTGACCCTGACAGTCCGGCCCCATGTGTCGATGGTTTTCTCGGTCCCTCGTGGTCCGAGGTCGATCCCGCTGCACAGATTCATGCGCCAGAGCACCCTGCAGATAATTCACTTTGATTTATTCTGCTATCTCTAATAGCACCCGAGATATCACCAGATATATATTGGATTTTTCCCTGACCCTGACAGTCCGGCCCCATGAGACAGTGATTTTCTCGGCCCCTGGTGGTCCGAGGTCGATCCCGCTGCACAGATTCATGCGCCAGGGCCTCCTACAGAGAATGCACTTTGATTTATTGCGCTATCTATAATAGCACCCGAGATATCACCAGATTTATATTGGATTTTTCCCTGACCCTGAGTGTCGGACTCCATGAGACAGTGATCTTCTCGGCCCCTGGTGCCCCGAGGTCGTTCCCGCTGCACAGATTCATGCGCCAGGGCCCCCTGCAGATAATTCACTTTGATTTATTGCGCTATCTCTAATAGCACCCGAGATATCACCAGATATATATTGGATTTTTCCCTGACCCTGACAGTCCGGCCCCATGAGACGGTGATTTTCTCGGCCCCTGGTGGTCCGAGGTCGATCCCTCTGCACAGATTCATGCGCCAGGGCCTCCTACAGACAATGCACTTTGATTTATTGCGCTATCTGTAATAGCACCCGAGATATCACCAGGATATATATTGGATTTTTCCCTGACCCTGAGTGTCCGACCCCATGAGACGGTGGTTTTCTCGGCCCCTGCTGGTCCGAGGTCGTTCCCGCTGCACAGATTCATGCGCCAGGGCCTCCTACAGACAATGCACTTTGATTTATTGCGTTATCTATAATAGCACCCGAGATATCACTAGATATATATTGGATTTTTCCCTGACCCTGAGTGTCCGACCCCATGAGACGGTGATTTTCTCGTCCCTCGAAGTCCGAGGTCGTTCCCGCTGCACAGATTCATGCGCCAGGGCCTCCTGCAGACAATGCACTTTGATTTATAGCGCTATCTCTAATAGCACCCGAGATATCACCAGATATATATTGGATTTTTCCCTGACCCGGACAGTCCGACCCCATGAGACGGTGGTTTTCTCGGCCCCTGCTGGTCCGAGGTCGTTCCCGCTGCACAGATTCATGCGCCAGGGCCCCCAGCAGATAATTCACTTTGATTTATTGCGCTATCTCTAATAGCACCCGAGATATCACCAGATATATATTGGATTTTTCCCTGACCCTGACAGTCCGGCCCCATGGGACGGTGATATTCTCGGCCCCTGGTGGTCCGAGGTAGATCCCGCTGCACAGATTCATGCGCCAGGGCCTCCTACAGACAATGCATTTTGATTTATTGCGCTATCTATAATAGCACCCGAGATATCACCAGATATATATTGGATTTTTCCATGACCCTGAGTGTCCGACCCCATGAGACGGTGGTTTTCTCGGCCCCTGGTGGTCCGAGGTCGATACCGCTGCACAGATTCATGCGCCAGGGCCTCCTACAGACAATGCACCTTGATTTATTGCGCTATCTATAATAGCACCCGAGATATCACCAGATATATATTGGATTTTTTCTTGACCCTTACAGTCCGGCCCCATGTGTCGATGGTTTTCTCGGTCCCTCGTGGTCCGAGGTCGATCCCGCTGCACAGATTCATGCGCCAGGGACTCCTACAGACAATGCACTTTGATTTATTGCGCTATCTGTAATAGCACCCGAGATATCACCAGATATATATTGGATTTTTCCCTGACACTGACAGTCCGGCCCCATGACACGGTGATTTTCTCGGCCCCTGGTGGTCCGAGGTCGATCCCGCTGCACAGATTCATGCGCCAGGGCCCCCTGCAGACAATGCACTTTGGTTTATTGCGCTATCTGTAATAGCACCCGAGATATCACCAGATATATATTGGATTTTTCCCTGACCCTGACAGTCCGGCCCCATGGGACGGTGATATTCGCGGCCCCTGGTGGTCCGAGGTAGATCCCGCTGCACAGATTCATGCGCCAGGGCCTCCTACAGACAATGCACTTTGATTTATTGCGCTATCTATAATAGCACCCGAGATATCACCAGATATATATTGGATTTTTCCCTGACCCTGAGTGTCCGATCCCATGAGACGGTGATTTTCTCGGCCCCTGGTGGTCCGAGGTCGTACCCGCTGCACAGATTCATGCGCCAGGGCCTCCTGCAGACAATGCACTTTGATTTATTGCGCTGTCTGTAATAGCACCCGAGATATCACCAGATATATATTGGATTTTTCCCTGACCCTGAGTGTCCGACCCCATGAGACGGTGATTTTCTCGTTCCTCGAAGTCAGAGGTCGTTCCCGCTGCACAGATTCATGCGCCAGGGCCTCCTGCAGACAATGCACTTTGATTTATAGCGCTATCTCTAATAGCACCCGAGATATCACCAGATATATATTGGATTTTTCCCTGACCCGGACAGTCCGACCCCATGAGACGGTGGTTTTCTCGGCCCCTGCTGGTCCGAGGTCGTTCCCGCTGCACAGATTCATGCGCCAGAGCCCCCTGCAGATAATTCACTTTGATTTATTGCGCTATCTGTAATAGCACCCGAGATATCACCAGGATATATATTGGATTTTTCCCTGACCCTGAGGGTCGGACTCCATGAGACAGTGATTTTCTCGGCCCCTGGTGCTCCGAGGTCGTTCCCGCTGCACAGATTCATGCGCCAGGGCCCCCTGCAGACAATGCACTTTGGTTTATTGCGCTATCTGTAATAGCACCCGAGATATCACCAGATATATATTGGATTTTTCCCTGACCCTGACAGTCCGGCCCCATGAGATGGTGATTTTCTCGGCCCCTGGTGGTCCGAGGTCGATCCCACTGCACAGATTCATGCGCCAGGGCCTCCTACAGACAATGCACTTTGATTTATTGCGCTATCTATAATAGCACACGAGATATCACCAGATATATATTGGATTTTTCCTTGACCCTGACAGTCCGGCCCCATGTGTCGATGGTTTTCTCGGTCCCTCGTGGTCCGAGGTCGATCCCGCTGCACAGATTCATGCGCCAGGGCCTCCTACAGAGAATGCACTTTGATTTATTGCGCTATCTATAATAGCACCCGAGATATCACCAGATTTATATTGGATTTTTCCCTGACCCTGAGTGTCGGACTCCATGAGACAGTGATCTTCTCGGCCCCTGGTGCCCCGAGGTCGTTCCCGCTGCACAGATTCATGCGCCAGGGCCCCCTGCAGATAATTCACTTTGATTTATTGCGCTATCTCTAATAGCACCCGAGATATCACCAGATATATATTGGATTTTTCCCTGACCCTGACAGTCCGGCCCCATGAGACGGTGATTTTCTCGGCCCCTGGTGGTCCGAGGTCGATCCCTCTGCACAGATTCATGCGCCAGGGCCTCCTACAGACAATGCACTTTGATTTATTGCGCTATCTGTAATAGCACCCGAGATATCACCAGGATATATATTGGATTTTTCCCTGACCCTGAGTGTCCGACCCCATGAGACGGTGGTTTTCTCGGCCCCTGCTGGTCCGAGGTCGTTCCCGCTGCACAGATTCATGCGCCAGGGCCTCCTACAGACAATGCACTTTGATTTATTGCGTTATCTATAATAGCACCCGTGATATCACTAGATATATATTGGATTTTTCCCTGACCCTGAGTGTCCGACCCCATGAGACGGTGATTTTCTCGTCCCTCGAAGTCCGAGGTCGTTCCCGCTGCACAGATTCATGCGCCAGGGCCTCCTGCAGACAATGCACTTTGATTTATAGCGCTATCTCTAATAGCACCCGAGATATCACCAGATATATATTGGATTTTTCCCTGACCCGGACAGTCCGACCCCATGAGACGGTGGTTTTCTCGGCCCCTGCTGGTCCGAGGTCGTTCCCGCTGCACAGATTCATGCGCCAGGGCCCCCAGCAGATAATTCACTTTGATTTATTGCGCTATCTCTAATAGCACCCGAGATATCACCAGATATATATTGGATTTTTCCCTGACCCTGACAGTCCGGCCCCATGGGACGGTGATATTCTCGGCCCCTGGTGGTCCGAGGTAGATCCCGCTGCACAGATTCATGCGCCAGGGCCTCCTACAGACAATGCATTTTGATTTATTGCGCTATCTATAATAGCACCCGAGATATCACCAGATATATGTTGGATTTTTCCATGACCCTGAGTGTCCGACCCCATGAGACGGTGGTTTTCTCGGCCCCTGGTGGTCCGAGGTCGATACCGCTGCACAGATTCATGCGCCAGGGCCTCCTACAGACAATGCACCTTGATTTATTGCGCTATCTATAATAGCACCCGAGATATCACCAGATATATATTGGATTTTTTCTTGACCCTTACAGTCCGGCCCCATGTGTCGATGGTTTTCTCGGTCCCTCGTGGTCCGAGGTCGATCCCGCTGCACAGATTCATGCGCCAGGGACTCCTACAGACAATGCACTTTGATTTATTGCGCTATCTGTAATAGCACCCGAGATATCACCAGATATATATTGGATTTTTCCCTGACACTGACAGTCCGGCCCCATGACACGGTGATTTTCTCGGCCCCTGGTGGTCCGAGGTCGATCCCGCTGCACAGATTCATGCGCCAGGGCCCCCTGCAGACAATGCACTTTGGTTTATTGCGCTATCTGTAATAGCACCCGAGATATCACCAGATATATATTGGATTTTTCCCTGACCCTGACAGTCCGGCCCCATGGGACGGTGATATTCTCGGCCCCTGGTGGTCCGAGGTAGATCCCGCTGCACAGATTCATGCGCCAGGGCCTCCTACAGACAATGCACTTTGGTTTATTGCGCTATCTATAATAGCACCCGAGATATCACCAGATATATATTGGATTTTTCCCTGACCCTGAGTGTCCGATCCCATGAGACGGTGATTTTCTCGGCCCCTGGTGGTCCGAGGTAGATCCCGCGGCACAGATTCATGCGCCAGAGCCCCCTGCAGATAATTCACTTTGATTTATTGCGCTATCTCTAATAGCACCCGAGATATAACCAGATATATATTGGGTTTTCCCCTGACTCTGACATTCCGGCCCCATGAGACAGTGATTTTCTCGGCCCCTGGTGGTCCGAGGTCGTTCCCGCTGCACAGATTCATGCGCCAGGACCTCCTGCAGACAATGCACTTTGATTTATTGCGCTATCTGTAATAGCACCCGAGATATCACAGGATTTATATTGGATTTTCCCCTGACCCTGAGTGACCGGCCCCATGAGACGGTGGTTTTCTCGGCCCCTGGTGGTCCGAGGTCGTTCCCGCTGCACAGATTCATGCGCCAGGGCCTCCTACAGACAATGCACTTTGATTTATTGCGCTATCTGTAATAGCACCCGAGATATCACCAGATATATATTGGATTTTTCCCTGACCCTGACAGTCCGGCCCCATGAGACGGTGATTTTCTCGGCCCCTGGTGGTCCGAGGTCGATACCGCTGCACAGATTCATGCGACAGGGCCTCCTACAGACAATGCATTTTGATTTATTGCGCTATCTATAATAGCACCCGAGATATCACCAGATATATATTGGATTTTTTCTTGACCCTTACAGTCCGGCCCCATGTGTCGATGGTTTTCTCGGTCCCTCGTGGTCCGAGGTCGATCCCGCTGCACAGATTCATGCGCCAGGGCCTCCTACAGACAATGCACTTTGAATTATTGCGCTATCTGTAATAGCACCCGAGATATCACCAGATATATATTGGATTTTTCCCTGACACTGACAGTCCGGCCCCATGACACGGTGATTTTCTCGGCCCCTGGTGGTCCGAGGTCGATCCCGCTGCACAGATTCATGCGCCAGGGCCCCCTGCAGACAATGCACTTTGGTTTATTGCGCTATCTGTAATAGCACCCCAGATATCACCAGATATGTATTGGATTTTTCCCTGACCCTGACAGTCCGGCCCCATGAGACGGTGATTTTCTCGGCCCCTGGTGGTCCGAGGTCGATACCGCTGCACAGATTCATGCGCCAGGGCCTCCTACAGACAATGCACTTTGATTTATTGCGCTATCTGTAATAGCACCCGAGATATCACCAGGATATATATTGGATTTTTCCCTGACCCTGAGTGTCGGACTCCATGAGACAGTGATTTTCTCGGCCCCTGGTGCTCCGAGGTCGTTCCCGCTGCACAGATTCATGCGCCAGGGCCCCCTGCAGACAATGCACTTTGGTTTATTGCGCTATCTGTAATAGCACCCGAGATATCACCAGATATATATTGGATTTTTCCCTGACCCTGACAGTCCGGCCCCATGGGACGGTGATATTCTCGGCCCCTGGTGGTCCGAGGTAGATCCCGCTGCACAGATTCATGCGCCAGGGCCTCCTACAGACAAAGCACTTTGATTTATTGCGCTATCTATAATAGCACCCGAGATATCACCAGATATATATTGGATTTTTCCCTGACCCTGAGTGTCCGACCCCATGAGACGGTGATTTTCTCGGCCCCTGGTGGTCCGAGGTCGTACCCGCTGCACAGATTCATGCGCCAGGGCCTCCTGCAGACAATGCACTTTGATTTATTGCGCTGTCTGTAATAGCACCCGAGATATCACCAGATATATATTGGATTTTTCCCTGACCCTGAGTGTCCGACCCCATGTGTCGATAGTTTTCTCGGTCCCTCGTTGTCCGAGGTCGATCCCGCTGCACAGATTCATGCGCCAGGGCCTCCTACAGACAATGCACTTTGATTTATTGGGCTATCTGCAATAGCACCCGAGATATCACCAGATATATATTGGATTTTTCCCTGACCCTGAGTGTCCGGCCCCATGAGACGGTGGTTTTCTCGGCCCCTGGTGGTCCGAGGTCGTTCCCGCTGCACAGATTCATGCGCCAGGGCCTCCTGCAGTTAATTCACTTTGGTTTATTGCGCTATCTCTAATAGCACCCGAGATATCACCAGATATATATTGGATTTTTCCCTGACCCTGAGTGTCTGGCCCCATGAGACGGTGGTTGTCTCGGCCCCTGGTGGTCCGAGGTCGTTCCCGCTGTACAGATTCATGCGCCAGGGCCTCCTACAGACAATGCACTTTGGTTTATTGCGCTATCTGTAATAGCACCCGACATATCACCAGATATATGCTGTATTTTTACATGACCTTGGGTGACGGATTCCGAATATCTGTAATTTTCTCGGCCCCTGGTGGTCCGAGGTCGTTCCTGCTGCACAGATTCATTCGCCAGTGCCGCCTACAGACAATGCACTTTGATTTATTGCGCTATCTCTAATAGCACCCGAGATATCACCAGATATATATTGGATTTTTCCCTGAACCTGACAGTCCGGCCCCATGAGACGGTGATTTTCTCGGCCCCTGGTGGTCCGAGGTACATCCCGCTGCAAAGATTTATGCGCCAGGGCCTCCTACAGACAATTCACTTTGATTTATCGCGCTGTCTCTAATAGCACCCGAGATATCACCAGATATATATTGGATTTTCCCCTGACCCTGACTGTCCGGCCCCATGTGACTGTGGTTTTCTCGGCCACTGGTGGTCCGAGGTCGTTCCCGCTGAACAGATGCATGCGCCAGGGCCTCCTGCAGATAATTCACTTTGGTTTATTGCGCTGTCTCTAATAGCACCCGAGATATCACCAGATATATATTGGATTTTTCCCTGACCCTGGCTGTCCGGTCCCGTGAGGTAGTGATTTTCTCGGCCCCTGGTACCCCGAGGTCGTTCCCGCTGCACAGATTCATGCGCCAGGGCCCCCTGCAGAAAATTCACTTTGATTTATTGCGCTATCTCTAATAGCACCCGAGATATCACCAGATATATATTGGATTTTTCCCTGACCCTGACAGTCCGGCCCCATGGGACGGTGGTTTTCTCGGCCCCTGGTGGTCCGAGGTCGATCCCGCTGCACAGATTCATGCGACAGGGCCTCGTACAGACAATGCATTTTGATTTATTGCGCTATCTATAATAGCACCCGAGATATCACCAGATATATATTGGATTTTTCCTTGACCCTGACAGTCCGGCCCCATGTGTCGATGGTTTTCTCGGTCCCTCGTGGTCCGAGGTCGATCCCGCTGCACAGATTCATGCGCCAGAGCCCCCTGCAGACAATGCATTTTGATTTATTGCGCTATCTATAATAGCACCCGAGATATCTCCAGATATATATTGGATTTTTCCTTGACCCTGACAGTCCGACCCCATGTGTCGATGGTTTTCTCGGTCCCTCGTGGTCCGAGGTCGATCCCGCTGCACAGATTCATGCGCCAGAGCCCCCTGCAGATAATTCACTTTGATTTATTGCGCTATCTCTAATAGCACCCGAGATATCACCAGATATATATTGGATTTTTCCCTGACCCCGACAGTCCGGCCCCATGAGACGGTGATTTTCTCGGCCCCTGGTGGTCCGAGGTCGATCCCATTGCACAGATTCATGCGCCAGGGCCTCCTACAGACAATGCACTTTGATTTATTGCGCTATCTGTAATAGCACCCGAGATATCACCAGGATACATATTGGATTTTCCCTGACCCTGAGGGTCGGACTCCATGAGACAGTGATTTTCTCGGCCCCTGGTGCTCCGAGGTCGTTCCCGCTGCACAGATTCATGCGCCAGGGCCTCCTACAGACAATGCACCTTTATTTATTGCGCTATCTATAATAGCACCCGAGATATCACCAGATATATATTGGATTTTTTCTTGACCCTTACAGTCCGGCCCCGTGTGTCGATGGTTTTCTCGGTCCCTCGTGGTCCGAGGTCGATCCCGCTGCACAGATTCATGCGCCAGGGCCTCCTACAGACAATGCACTTTGATATATTGCGCTATCTGTAATAGCACCCGAGATATCACCAGATATATATTGGATTTTTCCCTGACACTGACAGTCCGGCCCCATGAGACGGTGATTTTCTCGGCCCCTGGTGGTCCGAGGTCGATCCCGCTGCACAGATTCATGCGACAGGGCCTCCTACAGACAATGCATTTTGATTTATTGCGCTATCTATAATAGCACCCGAGATATCACCAGATATATATTGGATTTTTCCTTGACCCTGACAGTCCGGCCCCATGTGTCGATGGTTTTCTCGGTCCCTCGTGGTCCGAGGTCGATCCCGCTGCACAGATTCATGCGCCAGGGCCTCCTGCAGACAATGCACTTTGATTTATTGCGCTATCTGTAATAGCACCCGAGATATCACCAGGATATATATTGGATTTTTCCCTGACCATGAGTGTCGGACTCCATGAGACAGTGATTTTCTCGGCCCCTGGTGCTCCGAGGTCGTTCCCGCTGCACAGATTAATGCGCCAGGGCCCCCTGCAGACAATGCACTTTGGTTTATTGCGCTATCTGTAATAGCACCCGAGATATCACCAGATATATATTGGATTTTTCCCTGACCCTGACAGTCCGGCCCCATGAGACGGTGATTTTCCCGGCCCCTGGTGGTCCGAGGTAGATCCCGCGGCACAGATTCATGCGCCAGAGCCCCCTGCAGATAATTCACTTTGATTTATTGCGCTATCTCTAATAGCACCCGAGATATAACCAGATATATATTGGGTTTTTCCCTGACTCTGACATTCCGGCCCCATGAGACAGTGATTTTCTCGGCCCCTGGTGGTCCGAGGTCGTTCCCGCTGCACAGATTCATGCGCCAGGGCCTCCTGCAGACAATGCACTTTGATTTATTGCGCTATCTGTAATAGCACCCGAGATATCACAGGATTTATATTGGATTTTCCCCTGACCCTGAGTGACCGGCCCCATGAGACGGTGGTTTTCTCGGCCCCTGGTGGTCCGAGGTCGTTCCCGCTGCACAGATTCATGCGCCAGGGCCTCCTACAGACAATGCACTTTGATTTATTGCGCTATCTGTAATAGCACCCGAGATATCACCAGATATATATTGGATTTTTCCCTGACCCTGACAGTCCGGCCCCATGAGACGGTGATTTTCTCGGCCCCTGGTGGTCCGAGGTCGATACCGCTGCACAGATTCATGCGCCAGGGCCTCCTACAGACAATGCACCTTGATTTATTGCGCTATCTATAATAGCACCCGAGATATCACCAGATATATATTGGATTTTTTCTTGACCCTTACAGTCCGGCCCCATGTGTCGATGGTTTTCTCGGTCCCTCGTGGTCCGAGGTCGATCCCGCTGCACAGATTCATGCGCCAGGGCCTCCTACAGACAATGCACTTTGATTTATTGCGCTATCTGTAATAGCACCCGAGATATCACCAGATATATATTGGATTTTTCCCTGACACTGACAGTCCGGCCCCATGACACGGTGATTTTCTCGGCCCCTGGTGGTCCGAGGTCGATCCCGCTGCACAGATTCATGCGCCAGGGCCCCCTGCAGACAATGCACTTTGGTTTATTGCGCTATCTGTAATAGCACCCGAGATATCACCAGATATGTATTGGATTTTTCCCTGACCCTGACAGTCCGGCCCCATGAGACGGTGATTTTCTCGGCCCCTGGTGGTCCGAGGTCGATACCGCTGCACAGATTCATGCGCCAGGGCCTCCTACAGACAATGCACTTTGATTTATTGCGCTATCTGTAATAGCACCCGAGATATCACCAGGATATATATTGGATTTTTCCCTGACCCTGAGTGTCGGACTCCATGAGACAGTGATTTTCTCGGCCCCTGGTGCTCCGAGGTCGTTCCCGCTGCACAGATTCATGCGCCAGGGCCCCCTGCAGACAATGCACTTTGGTTTATTGCGCTATCTGTAATAGCACCCGAGATATCACCAGATATATATTGGATTTTTCCCTGACCCTGACAGTCCGGCCCCATGGGACGGTGATATTCTCGGCCCCTGGTGGTCCGAGGTAGATCCCGCTGCACAGATTCATGCGCCAGGGCCTCCTACAGACAATGCACTTTGATTTATTGCGCTATCTGTAATAGCACCCGAGATATCACCAGATATATATTGGATTTTTCCCTGACCCTGAGTGTCCGACCCCATGAGACGGTGATTTTCTCGGCCCCTGGTGGTCCGAGGTCGTACCCGCTGCACAGATTCATGCGCCAGGGCCTCCTGCAGACAATGCACTTTGATTTATTGCGCTGTCTGTAATAGCACCCGAGATATCACCAGATATATATTGGATTTTTCCCTGACCCTGAGTGTCCGACCCCATGTGTCGATAGTTTTCTCGGTCCCTCGTTGTCCGAGGTCGATCCCGCTGCACAGATTCATGCGCCAGGGCCTCCTACAGACAATGCACTTTGATTTATTGGGCTATCTGCAATAGCACCCGAGATATCACCAGATATATATTGGATTTTTCCCTGACCCTGACAGTCCGGCCCCATGAGACGGTGATTTTCTCGGCGCCTGGTGGTCCGAGGTCGATCCCGCTGCACAGATTCATGCGCCAGGGCTTCCTACAGACAATGCACTTTGATTTATTGCGCTATCTCTAATAGCACCCGAGATATCACCAGATATATATTGGATTTTTCCCTGATCCTGAGCGTCCGGCCCCATGAGACGGTGATTTTCTCGGCCCCTGGTGGTCCGTGGTCGTTCCCTCTGCACAGATTCATGCGCCAGGGCCTCCTGCAGATAATTCACTTTGGTTTATTGCGCTATCTCTCATAGCGCCCGAGATATCACCAGATATATATTGGATTTTCCCCTGACCCTGAGTGTCCGGCCCCATGAGACGGTGGTTTTCTCGGCCCCTGGTGGTCCGAGGTCGTTCCCGCTGCACAGATTCATGCGCCAGGGCCTCCTACAGACAATGCACTTTGGTTTATTGCGCTATCTGTAATAGCACCCGACATATCACCAGATATATGCTGTATTTTTACATGACCTTGGGTAACGGATTCCGAATATCTGTAATTTTCTCGGCCCCTGGTGGTCCGAGGTCGTTCCTGCTGCACAGATTCATTCGCCAGTGCCGCCTACAGACAATGCACTTTGATTTATTGCGCTATCTCTAATAGCACCCGAGATATCACCAGATATATATTGGATTTTTCCCTGAACCTGACAGTCCGGCCCCATGAGACGGTGATTTTCTCGGCACCTGGTGGTCCGAGGTAGATCCCGCTGCAAAGATTTATGCGCCAGGGCCTCCTACAGACAATTCACTTTGATTTATCGCGCTGTCTCTAATAGCACCCGAGATATCACCAGATATATATTGGATTTTTCCCTGACCCTGACAGTCCGGCCCCATGAGACGGTGATTTTCTCGGCGCCTGGTGGTCCGAGGTCGATCCCGCTGCACAGATTCATGCACCAGGGCTTCCTACAGACAATGCACTTTGATTTATTGCGCTATCTCTAATAGCACCCGAGATATCACCAGATATATATTGGATTTTTCCCTGATCCTGAGCGTCCGGCCCCATGAGACGGTGATTTTCTCGGCCCCTGGTGGTCCGTGGTCGTTCCCTCTGCACAGATTCATGCGCCAGGGCCTCCTGCAGATAATTCACTTTGGTTTATTGCGCTATCTCTCATAGCGCCCGAGATATCACCAGATATATATTGGATTTTCCCCTGACCCTGAGTGTCCGGCCCCATGAGACGGTGGTTTTCTCGGCCCCTGGTGGTCCGAGGTCGTTCCCGCTGCACAGATTCATGCGCCAGGGCCTCCTGCAGTTAATTCACTTTGGTTTATTGCGCTATCTCTAATAGCACCCGAGATATCACCAGATATATATTGGATTTTTCCCTGACCCTGAGTGTCTGGCCCCATGAGACGGTGGTTGTCTCGGCCCCTGGTGGTCCGAGGTCGTTCCCGCTGTACAGATTCATGCGCCAGGGCCTCCTACAGACAATGCACTTTGGTTTATTGCGCTATCTGTAATAGCACCCGACATATCACCAGATATATGCTGTATTTTTACATGACCTTGGGTGACGGATTCCGAATATCTGTAATTTTCTCGGCCCCTGGTGGTCCGAGGTCGTTCCTGCTGCACAGATTCATTCGCCAGTGCCGCCTACAGACAATGCACTTTGATTTATTGCGCTATCTCTAATAGCACCCGAGATATCACCAGATATATATTGGATTTTTCCCTGAACCTGACAGTCCGGCCCCATGAGACGGCGATTTTCTCGGCACCTGGTGGTCCGAGGTAGATCCCGCTGCAAAGATTTATGCACCAGGGCCTCCTACAGACAATTCACTTTGATTTATCGCGCTGTCTCTAATAGCACCCGAGATATCACCAGATATATATTGGATTTTCCCCTGACCCTGACTGTCCGGCCCCATGTGACTGTGGTTTTCTCGGCCACTGGTGGTCCGAGGTCGTTCCCGCTGAACAGATGCATGCGCCAGGGCCTCCTGCAGATAATTCACTTTGGTTTATTGCGCTGTCTCTAATAGCACCCGAGATATCACCAGATATATATTGGATTTTTCCCTGACCCTGGCTGTCCGGTCCCGTGAGGTAGTGATTTTCTCGGCCCTTGGTGCCCCGAGGTCGTTCCCGCTGCACAGATTCATGCGCCAGGGCCCCCTGCAGAAAATTCACTTTGATTTATTGCGCTATCTCTAATAGCACCCGAGATATCACCAGATATATATTGGATTTTTCCCTGACCCTGACAGTCCGGCCCCATGGGACGGTGGTTTTCTCGGCCCCTGGTGGTCCGAGGTCGATCCCGCTGCACAGATTCATGCGACAGGGCCTCGTACAGACAATGCATTTTGATTTATTGCGCTATCTATAATAGCACCCGAGATATCACCAGATATATATTGGATTTTTCCTTGACCCTGACAGCCCGGCCCCATGTGTCGATGGATTTCTCGGTCCCTCGTGGTCCGAGGTCGATCCCGCTGCACAGATTCATGCGCCAGAGCCCCCTGCAGATAATTCAATTTGATTTATTCTGCTATCTCTAATAGCACCCGAGATATCACCAGATATATATTGGATTTTTCCATGACCCGGAATGTCCGACCCCATGAGACGGTGGTTTTCTCGGCCCCTGGTGGTCCGAGGTCGATCCCGCTGCTCAGATTCATGCGACAGGGCCTCCTACAGACAATGCATTTTGATTTATTGCGCTATCTATAATAGCACCCGAGATATCACCAGATATATATTGGATTTTTCCTTGACCCTGACAGTCCGGCCCCATGTGTCGATGGTTTTCTCGGTCCCTCGTGGTCCGAGGTCGATCCCGCTGCACAGATTCATGCGCCAGAGCCCCCTGCAGATAATTCACTTTGATTTATTGCGCTATCTCTAATAGCACCCGAGATATCACCAGATATATATTGGATTTTTCCCTGACCCCGACAGTCCGGCCCCATGAGACGGTGATTTTCTCGGCCCCTGGTGGTCCGAGGTCGATCCCACTGCACAGATTCATGCGCCAGGGCCTCCTACAGACAATGCACTTTGATTTATTGCGCTATCTGTAATAGCACCCGAGATATCACCAGGATACATATTGGATTTTCCCTGACCCTGAGGGTCGGACTCCATGAGACAGTGATTTTCTCGGCCCCTGGTGCTCCGAGGTCGTTCCCGCTGCACAGATTCATGCGCCAGGGCCCCCTGCAGACAATGCACTTTGGTTTATTGCGCTATCTGTAATAGCACCCGAGATTTCACCAGATATATATTGGATTTTTCCCTGACCCTGACAGTCCGGCCCCATGAGATGGTGATTTTCTCGGCCCCTGGTGGTCCGAGGTCGATCCCACTGCACAGATTCATGCGCCAGGGCCTCCTACAGACAATGCACTTTGATTTATTGCGCTATCTGTAATAGCACCCGAGATATCACCAGGATACATATTGGATTTTTCCCTGACCATGAGTGTCGGACTCCATGAGACAGTGATTTTCTCGGCCCCTGGTGCTCCGAGGTCGTTCCCGCTGCACAGATTCATGCGCCAGGGCCTCCTACAGACAATGCACATTGATTTATTGCGCTATCTGTAATAGCACCCGAGATATCACCAGATATATATTGGATTTTTCCCTGACCCTGACAGTCCGGCCCCATGAGACGGTGATTTTCTCGGCCCCTGGTGGTCCGAGGTAGATCCCGCTGCACAGATTCATGCGCCAGAGCCCCCAGCAGATAATTCACTTTGATTTATTGCGCTATCTCTAATAGCACCCGAGATATCACGAGATATATATTGGATTTTTCCCTGACCCTGACAGTCCGGCCCCATGAGACGGTGATTTTCTCGGCCCCTGGTGGTCCGAGGTCGATACCGCTGCACAGATTCATGCGCCAGGGCCTCCTACAGACAATGCACCTTGATTTATTGCGCTATCTATAATAGCACCCTAGATATCACCAGATATATATTGGATTTTTTCTTGACCCTTACAGTCCGGCCCCGTGTGTCGATGGTTTTCTCGGTCCCTCGTGGTCCGAGGTCGATCCCGCTGCACAGATTCATGCGCCAGGGCCTCCTACAGACAATGCACTTTGATATATTGCGCTATCTGTAATAGCACCCGAGATATCACCAGATATATATTGGATTTTTCCCTGACACTGACAGTCCGGCCCCATGAGACGGTGATTTTCTCGGCCCCTGGTGGTCCGAGGTCGATCCCGCTGCACAGATTCATGCGACAGGGCCTCCTACAGACAATGCATTTTGATTTATTGCGCTATCTATAATAGCACCCGAGATATCACCAGATATATATTGGATTTTTCCTTGACCCTGACAGTCCGGCCCCATGTGTCGATGGTTTTCTCGGTCCCTCGTGGTCCGAGGTCGATCCCGCTGCACAGATTCATGCGCCAGGGCCTCCTGCAGACAATGCACTTTGATTTATTGCGCTATCTGTAATAGCACCCGAGATATCACCAGGATATATATTGGATTTTTCCCTGACCATGAGTGTCGGACTCCATGAGACAGTGATTTTCTCGGCCCCTGGTGCTCCGAGGTCGTTCCCGCTGCACAGATTAATGCGCCAGGGCCCCCTGCAGACAATGCACTTTGGTTTATTGCGCTATCTGTAATAGCACCCGAGATATCACCAGATATATATTGGATTTTTCCCTGACCCTGACAGTCCGGCCCCATGAGACGGTGATTTTCCCGGCCCCTGGTGGTCCGAGGTAGATCCCGCGGCACAGATTCATGCGCCAGAGCCCCCTGCAGATAATTCACTTTGATTTATTGCGCTATCTCTAATAGCACCCGAGATATAACCAGATATATATTGGGTTTTTCCCTGACTCTGACATTCCGGCCCCATGAGACAGTGATTTTCTCGGCCCCTGGTGGTCCGAGGTCGTTCCCGCTGCACAGATTCATGCGCCAGGGCCTCCTGCAGACAATGCACTTTGATTTATTGCGCTATCTGTAATAGCACCCGAGATATCACAGGATTTATATTGGATTTTCCCCTGACCCTGAGTGACCGGCCCCATGAGACGGTGGTTTTCTCGGCCCCTGGTGGTCCGAGGTCGTTCCCGCTGCACAGATTCATGCGCCAGGGCCTCCTACAGACAATGCACTTTGATTTATTGCGCTATCTGTAATAGCACCCGAGATATCACCAGATATATATTGGATTTTTCCCTGACCCTGACAGTCCGGCCCCATGAGACGGTGATTTTCTCGGCCCCTGGTGGTCCGAGGTCGATACCGCTGCACAGATTCATGCGCCAGGGCCTCCTACAGACAATGCACCTTGATTTATTGCGCTATCTATAATAGCACCCGAGATATCACCAGATATATATTGGATTTTTTCTTGACCCTTACAGTCCGGCCCCATGTGTCGATGGTTTTCTCGGTCCCTCGTGGTCCGAGGTCGATCCCGCTGCACAGATTCATGCGCCAGGGCCTCCTACAGACAATGCACTTTGATTTATTGCGCTATCTGTAATAGCACCCGAGATATCACCAGATATATATTGGATTTTTCCCTGACACTGACAGTCCGGCCCCATGACACGGTGATTTTCTCGGCCCCTGGTGGTCCGAGGTCGATCCCGCTGCACAGATTCATGCGCCAGGGCCCCCTGCAGACAATGCACTTTGGTTTATTGCGCTATCTGTAATAGCACCCGAGATATCACCAGATATGTATTGGATTTTTCCCTGACCCTGACAGTCCGGCCCCATGAGACGGTGATTTTCTCGGCCCCTGGTGGTCCGTGGTCGTTCCCTCTGCACAGATTCATGCGCCAGGGCCTCCTGCAGATAATTCACTTTGGTTTATTGCGCTATCTCTCATAGCGCCCGAGATATCACCAGATATATATTGGATTTTCCCCTGACCCTGAGTGTCCGGCCCCATGAGACGGTGGTTTTCTCGGCCCCTGGTGGTCCGAGGTCGTTCCCGCTGCACAGATTCATGCGCCAGGGCCTCCTACAGACAATGCACTTTGGTTTATTGCGCTATCTGTAATAGCACCCGACATATCACCAGATATATGCTGTATTTTTACATGACCTTGGGTAACGGATTCCGAATATCTGTAATTTTCTCGGCCCCTGGTGGTCCGAGGTCGTTCCTGCTGCACAGATTCATTCGCCAGTGCCGCCTACAGACAATGCACTTTGATTTATTGCGCTATCTCTAATAGCACCCGAGATATCACCAGATATATATTGGATTTTTCCCTGAACCTGACAGTCCGGCCCCATGAGACGGTGATTTTCTCGGCACCTGGTGGTCCGAGGTAGATCCCGCTGCAAAGATTTATGCGCCAGGGCCTCCTACAGACAATTCACTTTGATTTATCGCGCTGTCTCTAATAGCACCCGAGATATCACCAGATATATATTGGATTTTTCCCTGACCCTGACAGTCCGGCCCCATGAGACGGTGATTTTCTCGGCGCCTGGTGGTCCGAGGTCGATCCCGCTGCACAGATTCATGCGCCAGGGCTTCCTACAGACAATGCACTTTGATTTATTGCGCTATCTCTAATAGCACCCGAGATATCACCAGATATATATTGGATTTTTCCCTGATCCTGAGCGTCCGGCCCCATGAGACTGTGATTTTCTCGGCCCCTGGTGGTCCGTGGTCGTTCCCTCTGCACAGATTCATGCGCCAGGGCCTCCTGCAGATAATTCACTTTGGTTTATTGCGCTATCTCTCATAGCGCCCGAGATATCACCAGATATATATTGGATTTTCCCCTGACCCTGAGTGTCCGGCCCCATGAGACGGTGGTTTTCTCGGCCCCTGGTGGTCCGAGGTCGTTCCCGCTGCACAGATTCATGCGCCAGGGCCTCCTGCAGTTAATTCACTTTGGTTTATTGCGCTATCTCTAATAGCACCCGAGATATCACCAGATATATATTGGATTTTTCCCTGACCCTGAGTGTCTGGCCCCATGAGACGGTGGTTGTCTCGGCCCCTGGTGGTCCGAGGTCGTTCCCGCTGTACAGATTCATGCGCCAGGGCCTCCTACAGACAATGCACTTTGGTTTATTGCGCTATCTGTAATAGCACCCGACATATCACCAGATATATGCTGTATTTTTACATGACCTTGGGTGACGGATTCCGAATATCTGTAATTTTCTCGGCCCCTGGTGGTCCGAGGTCGTTCCTGCTGCACAGATTCATTCGCCAGTGCCGCCTACAGACAATGCACTTTGATTTATTGCGCTATCTCTAATAGCACCCGAGATATCACCAGATATATATTGGATTTTTCCCTGAACCTGACAGTCCGGCCCCATGAGACGGTGATTTTCTCGGCACCTGGTGGTCCGAGGTAGATCCCGCTGCAAAGATTTATGCGCCAGGGCCTCCTACAGACAATTCACTTTGATTTATCGCGCTGTCTCTAATAGCACCCGAGATATCACCAGATATGTATTGGATTTTTCCCTGACCCTGACAGTCCGGCCCCATGAGACGGTGATTTTCTCGGCGCCTGGTGGTCCGAGGTCGATCCCGCTGCACAGATTCATGCGCCAGGGCTTCCTACAGACAATGCACTTTGATTTATTGCGCTATCTCTAATAGCACCCGAGATATCACCAGATATATATTGGATTTTTCCCTGATCCTGAGCGTCCGGCCCCATGAGACTGTGATTTTCTCGGCCCCTGGTGGTCCGTGGTCGTTCCCTCTGCACAGATTCATGCGCCAGGGCCTCCTGCAGATAATTCACTTTGGTTTATTGCGCTATCTCTCATAGCGCCCGAGATATCACCAGATATATATTGGATTTTCCCCTGACCCTGAGTGTCCGGCCCCATGAGACGGTGGTTTTCTCGGCCCCTGGTGGTCCGAGGTCGTTCCCGCTGCACAGATTCATGCGCCAGGGCCTCCTGCAGTTAATTCACTTTGGTTTATTGCGCTATCTCTAATAGCACCCGAGATATCACCAGATATATATTGGATTTTTCCCTGACCCTGAGTGTCTGGCCCCATGAGACGGTGGTTGTCTCGGCCCCTGGTGGTCCGAGGTCGTTCCCGCTGTACAGATTCATGCGCCAGGGCCTCCTACAGACAATGCACTTTGGTTTATTGCGCTATCTGTAATAGCACCCGACATATCACCAGATATATGCTGTATTTTTACATGACCTTGGGTGACGGATTCCGAATATCTGTAATTTTCTCGGCCCCTGGTGGTCCGAGGTCGTTCCTGCTGCACAGATTCATTCGCCAGTGCCGCCTACAGACAATGCACTTTGATTTATTGCGCTATCTCTAATAGCACCCGAGATATCACCAGATATATATTGGATTTTTCCCTGAACCTGACAGTCCGGCCCCATGAGACGGTGATTTTCTCGGCACCTGGTGGTCCGAGGTAGATCCCGCTGCAAAGATTTATGCGCCAGGGCCTCCTACAGACAATTCACTTTGATTTATCGCGCTGTCTCTAATAGCACCCGAGATATCACCAGATATATATTGGATTTTCCCCTGACCCTGACTGTCCGGCCCCATGTGACTGTGGTTTTCTCGGCCACTGGTGGTCCGAGGTCGTTCCCGCTGAACAGATGCATGCGCCAGGGCCTCCTGCAGATAATTCACTTTGGTTTATTGCGCTGTCTCTAATAGCACCCGAGATATCACCAGATATATATTGGATTTTTCCCTGACCCTGGCTGTCCGGTCCCGTGAGGTAGTGATTTTCTCGGCCCTTGGTGCCCCGAGGTCGTTCCCGCTGCACAGATTCATGCGCCAGGGCCCCCTGCAGAAAATTCACTTTGATTTATTGCGCTATCTCTAATAGCACCCGAGATATCACCAGATATATATTGGATTTTTCCCTGACCCTGACAGTCCGGCCCCATGGGACGGTGGTTTTCTCGGCCCCTGGTGGTCCGAGGTCGATCCCGCTGCACAGATTCATGCGACAGGGCCTCGTACAGACAATGCATTTTGATTTATTGCGCTATCTATAATAGCACCCGAGATATCACCAGATATATATTGGATTTTTCCTTGACCCTGACAGCCCGGCCCCATGTGTCGATGGTTTTCTCGGTCCCTCGTGGTCCGAGGTCGATCCCGCTGCACAGATTCATGCGCCAGAGCCCCCTGCAGATAATTCAATTTGATTTATTCTGCTATCTCTAATAGCACCCGAGATATCACCAGATATATATTGGATTTTTCCATGACCCGGAATGTCCGACCCCATGAGACGGTGGTTTTCTCGGCCCCTGGTGGTCCGAGGTCGATCCCGCTGCTCAGATTCATGCGACAGGGCCTCCTACAGACAATGCATTTTGATTTATTGCGCTATCTATAATAGCACCCGAGATATCACCAGATATATATTGGATTTTTCCTTGACCCTGACAGTCCGGCCCCATGTGTCGATGGTTTTCTCGGTCCCTCGTGGTCCGAGGTCGATCCCGCTGCACAGATTCATGCGCCAGAGCCCCCTGCAGATAATTCACTTTGATTTATTGCGCTATCTCTAATAGCACCCGAGATATCACCAGATATATATTGGATTTTTCCCTGACCCCGACAGTCCGGCCCCATGAGACGGTGATTTTCTCGGCCCCTGGTGGTCCGAGGTCGATCCCACTGCACAGATTCATGCGCCAGGGCCTCCTACAGACAATGCACTTTGATTTATTGCGCTATCTGTAATAGCACCCGAGATATCACCAGGATACATATTGGATTTTCCCTGACCCTGAGGGTCGGACTCCATGAGACAGTGATTTTCTCGGCCCCTGGTGCTCCGAGGTCGTTCCCGCTGCACAGATTCATGCGCCAGGGCCCCCTGCAGACAATGCACTTTGGTTTATTGCGCTATCTGTAATAGCACCCGAGATTTCACCAGATATATATTGGATTTTTCCCTGACCCTGACAGTCCGGCCCCATGAGATGGTGATTTTCTCGGCCCCTGGTGGTCCGAGGTCGATCCCACTGCACAGATTCATGCGCCAGGGCCTCCTACAGACAATGCACTTTGATTTATTGCGCTATCTGTAATAGCACCCGAGATATCACCAGGATTCATATTGGATTTTTCCCTGACCATGAGTGTCGGACTCCATGAGACAGTGATTTTCTCGGCCCCTGGTGCTCCGAGGTCGTTCCCGCTGCACAGATTCATGCGCCAGGGCCTCCTACAGACAATGCACATTGATTTATTGCGCTATCTGTAATAGCACCCGAGATATCACCAGATATATATTGGATTTTTCCCTGACCCTGACAGTCCGGCCCCATGAGACGGTTATTTTCTCGGCCCCTGGTGGTCCGAGGTAGATCCCGCTGCACAGATTCATGCGCCAGAGCCCCCAGCAGATAATTCACTTTGATTTATTGCGCTATCTCTAATAGCACCCGAGATATCACGAGATATATATTGGATTTTTCCCTGACCCTGACAGTCCGGCCCCATGAGACGGTGATTTTCTCGGCCCCTGGTGGTCCGAGGTCGATACCGCTGCACAGATTCATGCGCCAGGGCCTCCTACAGACAATGCACCTTGATTTATTGCGCTATCTATAATAGCACCCGAGATATCACCAGATATATATTGGATTTTTTCTTGACCCTTACAGTCCGGCCCCACGTGTCGATGGTTTTCTCGGTCCCTCGTGGTCCGAGGTCGATCCCGCTGCACAGATTCATGCGCCAGGGCCTCCTACAGACAATGCACTTTGATATATTGCGCTATCTGTAATAGCACCCGAGATATCACCAGATATATATTGGATTTTTCCCTGACACTGACAGTCCGGCCCCATGAGACGGTGATTTTCTCGGCCCCTGGTGGTCCGAGGTCGTTCCCGCTGCACAGATTCATGCGCCAGGGCCTCCTACAGACAATGCACATTGATTTATTGCGCTGTCTGTAATAGCACCCGAGATATCACCAGATATATATTGGATTTTTCCCTGACCCTGACAGTCCGGCCCCATGAGACGGTGATTTTCTCGGCCCCTGGTGGTCCGAGGTCGTTCCCGCTGCACAGATTCATGCGCCAGGGCCTCCTGCAGACAATGCACTTTGATTTATTGCGCTATCTGTAATAGCACCCGAGATATCACAGGATTTATATTGGATTTTCCCCTGACCCTGAGTGACCGGCCCCATGAGACGGTGGTTTTCTCGGCCCCTGGTGGTCCGAGGTCGTTCCCGCTGCACAGATTCATGCGCCAGGGCCTCCTACAGACAATGCACTTTGATTTATTGCGCTATCTGTAATAGCACCCGAGATATCACCAGATATATATTGGATTTTTCCCTGACCCTGACAGTCCGGCCCCATGAGACGGTGATTTTCTCGGCCCCTGGTGGTCCGAGGTCGATACCGCTGCACAGATTCATGCGCCAGGGCCTCCTACAGACAATGCACCTTGATTTATTGCGCTATCTATAATAGCACCCGAGATATCACCAGATATATATTGGATTTTTTCTTGACCCTTACAGTCCGGCCCCATGTGTCGATGGTTTTCTCGGTCCCTCGTGGTCCGAGGTCGATCCCGCTGCACAGATTCATGCGCCAGGGCCTCCTACAGACAATGCACTTTGATTTATTGCGCTATCTGTAATAGCACCCGAGATATCACCAGATATATATTGGATTTTTCCCTGACACTGACAGTCCGGCCCCATGACACGGTGATTTTCTCGGCCCCTGGTGGTCCGAGGTCGATCCCGCTGCACAGATTCATGCGCCAGGGCCCCCTGCAGACAATGCACTTTGGTTTATTGCGCTATCTGTAATAGCACCCGAGATATCACCAGATATGTATTGGATTTTTCCCTGACCCTGACAGTCCGGCCCCATGAGACGGTGATTTTCTCGGCCCCTGGTGGTCCGAGGTCGATACCGCTGCACAGATTCATGCGCCAGGGCCTCCTACAGACAATGCACTTTGATTTATTGCGCTATCTGTAATAGCACCCGAGATATCACCAGGATATATATTGGATTTTTCCCTGACCCTGAGTGTCGGACTCCATGAGACAGTGATTTTCTCGGCCCCTGGTGCTCCGAGGTCGTTTCCGCTGCGCAGATTCATGCGCCAGGGCCCCCTGCAGACAATGCACTTTGGTTTATTGCGCTATCTGTAATAGCACCCGAGATATCACCAGATATATATTGGATTTTTCCCTGACCCTGACAGTCCGGCCCCATGGGACGGTGATATTCTCGGCCCCTGGTGGTCCGAGGTAGATCCCGCTGCACAGATTCATGCGCCAGGGCCTCCTACAGACAATGCACTTTGATTTATTGCGCTATCTGTAATAGCACCCGAGATATCACCAGATATATATTGGATTTTTCCCTGACCCTGACAGTCCGACCCCATGAGACGGTGATTTTCTCGGCCCCTGGTGGTCCGAGGTCGATCCCGCTGCACAGATTCATGCGCCAGGGCTTCCTACAGACAATGCACTTTGATTTATTGCGCTATCTCTAATAGCACCCGAGATATCACCAGATATATATTGGATTTTTCCCTGATCCTGAGCGTCCGGCCCCATGAGACGGTGATTTTCTCGGCCCCTGGTGGTCCGTGGTCGTTCCCTCTGCACAGATTCATGCGCCAGGGCCTCCTGCAGATAATTCACTTTGGTTTATTGCGCTATCTCTCATAGCGCCCGAGATATCACCAGATATATATTGGATTTTCCCCTGACCCTGAGTGTCCGGCCCCATGAGACGGTGGTTTTCTCGGCCCCTGGTGGTCCCAGGTCGTTCCCGCTGCACAGATTCATGCGCCAGGGCCTCCTACAGACAATGCACTTTGGTTTATTGCGCTATCTGTAATAGCACCCGACATATCACCAGATATATGCTGTATTTTTACATGACCTTGGGTAACGGATTCCGAATATCTGTAATTTTCTCGGCCCCTGGTGGTCCGAGGTCGTTCCTGCTGCACAGATTCATTCGCCAGTGCCGCCTACAGACAATGCACTTTGATTTATTGCGCTATCTCTAATAGCACCCGAGATATCACCAGATATATATTGGATTTTTCCCTGAACCTGACAGTCCGGCCCCATGAGACGGTGATTTTCTCGGCACCTGGTGGTCCGAGGTAGATCCCGCTGCAAAGATTTATGCGCCAGGGCCTCCTACAGACAATTCACTTTGATTTATCGCGCTGTCTCTAATAGCACCCGAGATATCACCAGATATATATTGGATTTTTCCCTGACCCTGACAGTCCGGCCCCATGAGACGGTGATTTTCTCGGCGCCTGGTGGTCCGAGGTCGATCCCGCTGCACAGATTCATGCGCCAGGGCTTCCTACAGACAATGCACTTTGATTTATTGCGCTATCTCTAATAGCACCCGAGATATCACCAGATATATATTGGATTTTTCCCTGATCCTGAGCGTCCGGCCCCATGAGACGGTGATTTTCTCGGCCCCTGGTGGTCCGTGGTCGTTCCCTCTGCACAGATTCATGCGCCAGGGCCTCCTGCAGATAATTCACTTTGGTTTATTGCGCTATCTCTCATAGCGCCCGAGATATCACCAGATATATATTGGATTTTCCCCTGACCCTGAGTGTCCGGCCCCATGAGACGGTGGTTTTCTCGGCCCCTGGTGGTCCGAGGTCGTTCCCGCTGCACAGATTCATGCGCCAGGGCCTCCTGCAGTTAATTCACTTTGGTTTATTGCGCTATCTCTAATAGCACCCGAGATATCACCAGATATATATTGGATTTTTCCCTGACCCTGAGTGTCTGGCCCCATGAGACGGTGGTTGTCTCGGCCCCTGGTGGTCCGAGGTCGTTCCCGCTGTACAGATTCATGCGCCAGGGCCTCCTACAGACAATGCACTTTGGTTTATTGCGCTATCTGTAATAGCACCCGACATATCACCAGATATATGCTGTATTTTTACATGACCTTGGGTGACGGATTCCGAATATCTGTAATTTTCTCGGCCCCTGGTGGTCCGAGGTCGTTCCTGCTGCACAGATTCATTCGCCAGTGCCGCCTACAGACAATGCACTTTGATTTATTGCGCTATCTCTAATAGCACCCGAGATATCACCAGATATATATTGGATTTTTCCCTGAACCTGACAGTCCGGCCCCATGAGACGGTGATTTTCTCGGCACCTGGTGGTCCGAGGTAGATCCCGCTGCAAAGATTTATGCGCCAGGGCCTCCTACAGACAATTCACTTTGATTTATCGCGCTGTCTCTAATAGCACCCGAGATATCACCAGATATATATTGGATTTTCCCCTGACCCTGACTGTCCGGCCCCATGTGACTGTGGTTTTCTCGGCCACTGGTGGTCCGAGGTCGTTCCCGCTGAACAGATGCATGCGCCAGGGCCTCCTGCAGATAATTCACTTTGGTTTATTGCGCTGTCTCTAATAGCACCCGAGATATCACCAGATATATATTGGATTTTTCCCTGACCCTGGCTGTCCGGTCCCGTGAGGTAGTGATTTTCTCGGCCCTTGGTGCCCCGAGGTCGTTCCCGCTGCACAGATTCATGCGCCAGGGCCCCCTGCAGAAAATTCACTTTGATTTATTGCGCTATCTCTAATAGCACCCGAGATATCACCAGATATATATTGGATTTTTTCCTGACCCTGACAGTCCGGCCCCATGGGACGGTGGTTTTCTCGGCCCCTGGTGGTCCGAGGTCGATCCCGCTGCACAGATTCATGCGACAGGGCCTCGTACAGACAATGCATTTTGATTTATTGCGCTATCTATAATAGCACCCGAGATATCACCAGATATATATTGGATTTTTCCTTGACCCTGACAGCCCGGCCCCATGTGTCGATGGTTTTCTCGGTCCCTCGTGGTCCGAGGTCGATCCCGCTGCACAGATTCATGCGCCAGAGCCCCCTGCAGATAATTCAATTTGATTTATTCTGCTATCTCTAATAGCACCCGAGATATCACCAGATATATATTGGATTTTTCCATGACCCGGAATGTCCGACCCCATGAGACGGTGGTTTTCTCGGCCCCTGGTGGTCCGAGGTCGATCCCGCTGCTCAGATTCATGCGACAGGGCCTCCTACAGACAATGCATTTTGATTTATTGCGCTATCTATAATAGCACCCGAGATATCACCAGATATATATTGGATTTTTCGTTGACCCTGACAGTCCGGCCCCATGTGTCGATGGTTTTCTCGGTCCCTCGTGGTCCGAGGTCGATCCCGCTGCACAGATTCATGCGCCAGAGCCCCCTGCAGATAATTCACTTTGATTTATTGCGCTATCTCTAATAGCACCCGAGATATCACCAGATATATATTGGATTTTTCCCTGACCCCGACAGTCCGGCCCCATGAGACGGTGATTTTCTCGGCCCCTGGTGGTCCGAGGTCGATCCCACTGCACAGATTCATGCGCCAGGGCCTCCTACAGACAATGCACTTTGATTTATTGCGCTATCTGTAATAGCACCCGAGATATCACCAGGATACATATTGGATTTTCCCTGACCCTGAGGGTCGGACTCCATGAGACAGTGATTTTCTCGGCCCCTGGTGCTCCGAGGTCGTTCCCGCTGCACAGATTCATGCGCCAGGGCCCCCTGCAGACAATGCACTTTGGTTTATTGCGCTATCTGTAATAGCACCCGAGATTTCACCAGATATATATTGGATTTTTCCCTGACCCTGACAGTCCGGCCCCATGAGATGGTGATTTTCTCGGCCCCTGGTGGTCCGAGGTCGATCCCACTGCACAGATTCATGCGCCAGGGCCTCCTACAGACAATGCACTTTGATTTATTGCGCTATCTGTAATAGCACCCGAGATATCACCAGGATACATATTGGATTTTTCCCTGACCATGAGTGTCGGACTCCATGAGACAGTGATTTTCTCGGCCCCTGGTGCTCCGAGGTCGTTCCCGCTGCACAGATTCATGCGCCAGGGCCTCCTACAGACAATGCACATTGATTTATTGCGCTATCTGTAATAGCACCCGAGATATCACCAGATATATATTGGATTTTTCCCTGACCCTGACAGTCCGGCCCCATGAGACGGTGATTTTCTCGGCCCCTGGTGGTCCGAGGTAGATCCCGCTGCACAGATTCATGCGCCAGAGCCCCCAGCAGATAATTCACTTTGATTTATTGCGCTATCTTTAATAGCACCCGAGATATCACGAGATATATATTGGATTTTTCCCTGACCCTGACAGTCCGGCCCCATGAGACGGTGATTTTCTCGGCCCCTGGTGGTCCGAGGTCGATACCGCTGCACAGATTCATGCGCCAGGGCCTCCTACAGACAATGCACCTTGATTTATTGCGCTATCTATAATAGCACCCGAGATATCACCAGATATATATTGGATTTTTTCTTGACCCTTACAGTCCGGCCCCACGTGTCGATGGTTTTCTCGGTCCCTCGTGGTCCGAGGTCGATCCCGCTGCACAGATTCATGCGCCAGGGCCTCCTACAGACAATGCACTTTGATATATTGCGCTATCTGTAATAGCACCCGAGATATCACCAGATATATATTGGATTTTTCCCTGACACTGACAGTCCGGCCCCATGAGACGGTGATTTTCTCGGCCCCTGGTGGTCCGAGGTCGTTCCCGCTGCACAGATTCATGCGCCAGGGCCTCCTACAGACAATGCACATTGATTTATTGCGCTGTCTGTAATAGCACCCGAGATATCACCAGATATATATTGGATTTTTCCCTGACCCTGACAGTCCGGCCCCATGAGACGGTGATTTTCTCGGCCCCTGGTGGTCCGAGGTAGATCCCGCGGCACAGATTCATGCGCCAGCGCCCCCTGCAGATAATTCACTTTGATTTATTCTGCTATCTCTAATAGCACCCGAGATATCACCAGATATATATTGGATTTTTCCCTGACCCTGACAGTCCGGCCCCATGAGACAGTGATTTTCTCGGCCCCTGGTGGTCCGAGGTCGATCCCGCTGCACAGATTCATGCGCCAGGGCCTCCTACAGACAATGCACTTTGATTTATTGCGCTATCTATAATAGCACCCGAGATATCACCAGATTTATATTGGATTTTTCCCTGACCCTGAGTGTCGGACTCCATGAGACAGTGATTTTCTCGGCCCCTGGTGCACCGAGGTCGTTCCCGCTGCACAGATTCATGCGCCAGGGCCCCCTGCAGAAAATTCACTTTGATTTATTGCGCTATCTCTAATAGCACCCGAGATATCACCAGATATATATTGGATTTTTCCCTGACCCTGACAGTCCGGCCCCATGGGACGGTGGTTTTCTCGGCCCCTGGTGGTCCGAGGTCGATCCCGCTGCACAGATTCATGCGACAGGGCCTCGTACAGACAGTGCATTTTGATTTATTGCGCTATCTATAATAGCACCCGAGATATCACCAGATATATATTGGATTTTTCCTTGACCCTGACAGCCCGGCCCCATGTGTCGATGGTTTTCTCGGTCCCTCGTGGTCCGAGGTCGATCCCGCTGCACAGATTCATGCGCCAGAGCCCCCTGCAGATAATTCACTTTGATTTATCGCGCTATCACTAATAGCACCCGAGATATCACCAGATATATATTGGATTTTTCCCTGACCCTAACAGTCCGGGACCATGAGACGGTGATTTTCTCGGCCCCTGGTGGTCCGAGGTCGATCCCGCTGCACAGATTCATGCGCCAGGGCCTCCTACAGACAATGCACTTTGATTTATTGCGCTATCTGTAATAGCACCCGAGATATCACCAGGATATATATTGGATTTTTCCCTGACCCTGAGTGTCGGACTCCATGAGACAGTGATTTTCTCAGCCCCTGGTGCTCCGAGGTCGTTCCCGCTGCACAGATTCATGCGCCAGGGCCTCCTGCAGACAATGCACTTTGGTTTATTGCGCTATCTGTAATAGCACCCGAGATATCACCAGATATATATTGGATTTTTCCCTGACCCTGACAGTCCGGCCCCATGGGACTGTGATATTCTCGGCCCCTGGTGGTCCGAGCTAGATCCCGCTGCACAGATTCATGCGCCAGGGCCTCCTACAGACAATGCATTTTGATTTATTGCGCTATCTATAATAGCACCCGAGATATCACCAGATATATATTTGGATTTTTCCCTGACCCTGAGTGTCCGACCCCATGAGACGGTGGTTTTCTCGGCCCCTGGTGGTCCGAGGTCGATCCCGCTGCACAGATTCATGCGACAGGGCCTCCTACAGACAATGCATTTTGATTTATTGCGCTATCTATAATAGCACCCGAGATATCACCAGATATATATTGGATTTTTCCTTGACCCTGACAGTCCGGCCCCATGTGTCGATGGTTTTCTCGGTCCCTCGTGGTCCGAGGTCGATCCCGCCGCACAGATTCATGCGCCAGAGCCCCCTGCAGATAATTCACTTTGATTTATTCAGCTATCTCTAATAGCACCCGAGATATCACCAGATATATATTGGATTTTTCCCTGACCCTGACAGTCCGGCCCCATGAGACAGTGATTTTCTCGGCCCCTGGTGGTCCGAGGTCGATCCCGCTGCACAGATTCATGAGCCAGGGCCTCCTACAGACAATGCACTTTGATTTATTGCGCTATCTATAATAGCACCCGAGATATCACCAGATATATATTGGATTTTTCCTTGACCCTGACAGTCCGGCCCCATGTGTCGATGGTTTTCTCGGTCCCTCGTGGTCCGAGGTCGATCCCGCTGCACAGATTCATGCGCCAGAGCCCCCTGCAGATAATTCACTTTGATTTATTGCGCTATCTGTAATAGCACCCGAGATATCACCAGGATATATATTGGATTTTTCCCTGACCCTGAGGGTCGGACTCCATGAGACAGTGATTTTCTCGGCGCCTGGTGATCCGAGGTCGTTCCCGCTGCACAGATTCATGCGCCAGGGCCCCCTGCAGACAATGCACTTTGGTTTATTGCGCTATCTGTAATAGCACCCGAGATATCACCAGATATATATTGGATTTTTCCATGACCCTGACAGTCCGGCCCCATGAGATGGTGATTTTCTCGGCCCCTGGTGGTCCGAGGTCGATCCCACTGCACAGATTCATGCGCCAGGGCCTCCTACAGACAATGCACTTTGATTTATTGCGCTATCTGTAATAGCACCCGAGATATCACCAGGATAAATATTGGATTTTTCCCTGACCATGAGTGTCGGACTCCATGAGACAGTGATTTTCTCGGCCCCTGGTGCTCCGAGGTCGTTCCCGCTGCACAGATTCATGCGCCAGGGCCCCCTGCAGACAATGCACTTTGGTTTATTGCGCTATCTGTAATAGCACCCGAGATATCACCAGATATATATTGGATTTTTCCCTGACCCTGACAGTCCGGCCCCATGGGACGGTGATATTCTCGGCCCCTGGTGGTCCGAGGCAGATCCCGCTGCACAGATTCATGCGCCAGGGCCTCCTACAGACAATGAACTTTGATTTATTGCGCTATCTATAATAGCACCCGAGATATCACCAGATATATATTGGATTTTTCCCTGACCCTGAGTGTCCGACCCTATGAGACGGTGATTTTCTCGGCCCCTGGTGGTCCGAGGTCGTTCCCGCTGCACAGATTCATGCGCCAGGGCCTCCTACAGACAATGCACATTGATTTATTGCGCTGTCTGTAATAGCACCCGAGATATCACCAGATATATATTGGATTTTTCCCTGACCCTGACAGTCCGGCCCCATGAGACGGTGATTTTCTCGGCCCCTGGTGGTCCGAGGTAGATCCCGCGGCACAGATTCATGCGCCAGAGCCCCCTGCAGATAATTCACTTTGATTTATTGCGCTATCTCTAATAGCACCCGAGATATAACCAGATATATATTGGATTTTTCCCTGAACCGGACAGTCCGGCCTCATGAGACGGTGATTTTCTCGGCCCCTGGTGGTCCGAGGTCGATCCCGCTGCACAGATTCATGCGCCAGGGCCTCCTACAGACAATGCACTTTGATTTATTGCGCTATCTGTAATAGCACCCGAGATATCACCAGATATATATTGGGTTTTTCCCTGACTCTGACAGTCCGGCCCCATGAGACAGTGATTTTCTCGGCCCCTGGTGGTCCGAGGTCGTTCCCGCTGCACAGATTCATGCGCCAGGGCCTCCTGCAGACAATGCACTTTGATTTATTGCGCTATCTGTAATAGCACCCGAGATATCACAGGATTTATATTGGATTTTCCCCTGACCCTGAGTGACCGGCCCCATGAGACGGTGGTTTTCTCGGCCCCTGGTGGTCCGAGGTCGTTCCCGCTACACAGATTCATGCGCCAGGGCCTCCTACAGACAATGCACTTTGATTTATTGCGCTATCTGTAATAGCACCCGAGATATCACCAGATATATATTGGATTTTTCCCTGACCCTGACAGTCCGGCCCCATGGGACGGTGATATTCTCGGCCCCTGGTGGTCCGAGGTAGATCCCGCTGCACAGATTCATGCGCCAGGGCCTCCTACAGACAATGCACTTTGATTTATTGCGCTATCTATAATAGCACCCGAGATATCACCAGATATATATTGGATTTTTCCCTGACCCTGAGTGTCCGACCCCATGAGACGGTGATTTTCTCGGCCCCTGGTGGTCCGAGGTCGTACCCGCTGCACAGATTCATGCGCCAGGGCCTCCTGCAGACAATGCACTTTGATTTATTGCGCTGTCTGTAATAGCACCCGAGATATCACCAGATATATATTGGATTTTTCCCTGACCCTGAGTGTCCGACCCCATGTGTCGATAGTTTTCTCGGTCCCTCGTTGTCCGAGGTCGATCCCGCTGCACAGATTCATGCGCCAGGGCCCCCTGCAGATAATTCACTTTGATTTCGTGCGCTATCTCTAATAGCAGCCGAGATATCACCAGATATATATTGGATTTTTCCCTGACCCTGACAGTCCGGCCCCATGAGACGGTGATTTTCTCGGCCCCTGGTTGTCCGAGGTCGATCCCGCTGCACAGATTCATGCGCCAAGGCGTCCTACAGACAATGCACATTGATTTATTACGCTATCTGTAATAGCACCCGACATATCACAAGATATATATTGGAATTTTCCCTGACCCTGACAGTCCGGCCCCATGAGACAGTGATTTTCTCGGTCCCTCGTGGTCCGAGGTCGATCCCGCTGCACAGATTCATGCGCCAGGGCCTCCTACAGACAATGCACTTTGATTTATTGGGCTATCTGCAATAGCACCCGAGATATCACCAGATATATATTGGATTTTTCCCTGACCCTGACAGTCCGGCCCCATGAGACGGTGATTTTCTCGGCGCCTGGTGGTCCGAGGTCGATCGCGCTGCACAGATTCATGCGCCAGGGCCTCCTACAGACAATGCACTTTGATTTATTGCGCTATCTGTAATAGCACCCGAGATATCACCAGGATATATATTGGATTTTTCCCTGACCCTGAGTGTCGGACTCCATGTGACAGTGATTTTCTCTGCCCCTAGTGCTCCGAGGTCGTTCCCGCTGCACAGATTCATGCGCCAGGGCCTCCTGCAGACAATGCACTTTGGTTTATTGCGGTATCTGTAATAGCACCCGAGATATCACCAGATATATATTGGATTTTTACATGTCCTTGGGTGACGGATACCGAAAATCTGTAATTTTCTTGGCCCCTGGTGGTCCGAGGTCATTTCCGCTGCACAGATTCATGCGCCAGGGCCTCCTGCTGACAATGCACTTTGATTTATTGCGCGATCTCTAATAGCACCCGAGATATCACCAGATATATATTGGATTTTACCCTGACCCTTAGTATCCGGCCCCATGAGTCGGTGGTTTTCTCGGCCCCTGGTGGTCCGAGGTCGTTCCCGCTGCACAGATTCATGCGCCAGGGCCTCCTACAGACAATGCACTTTGATTTATTGCGTTATCTGTAATAGCACCCGAGATATCAACAGATATATATTGGATTTTTCCCAGACACTGAGTGCCCGGCCCCATGTTTCGGTGGTTTTATCGACCCCTGGTGGTCCGAGGTCGATCCCGCTGCACAGATTCATGCGCTAGCGCCTCCTGCAGACAATGGACTTTGATTTATTGTTCTATCTCTAATAGCACCCGAGATATCACCAGATATATATTGGATATGTCCCTGACTCTGAGTGTCCGGCCCCATGTGTCGATGGTTTTCTCGGTCCCTCGTAGTCCGAGGTCGATCCCGCTGCACCGATTCATGCGCCAGGGCACCCTGCAGATAACTCACTTTGATTTATTGCGCTATCTCTAATAGCACCCGAGATATCACCAGATATATATTGGATTTTTCCCTGACCCTGGCTGTCCGGCCCCGTGAGGTAGTGATTTTCTCGGCCCCTGGTGGTCCGGGGTCGATCCCGCTGCACAGATTCATGCGCTAGGGCCTCCTGCAGACAGTGCACTTTGATTGATTGCGCTATCTCTAATAGCACCCGAGGTATCACCAGATTTATATTGGATTTCCCCATGACCGTGAGTGACCGACCCCATGAGACGGTGGTTTTCTCGGTCCCTCGTAGTCCGAGGCCGATCCCGCTGCACAGATTCATGCGCCAGGGCCCCCTGCAGATAATTCACTTTGATTTATTGCGCTATCTCTAATAGCACCCGAGATATCACCAGATATATATTGGATTTTTCCATGACCCTGAGTGTCCGGCCCCATGAGACGGTAGTTTTCTCGGCCCCTGGGGTCCGAGGTCGTTCCCGCTGCACAGATTCATTCGCCAGTGCCTCCTACAGACAATGCACTTTGATTTATTGCGCTATCTCTAATAGCAGCCGAGATATCACCAGATATATATTGAATTTTTCCCTGACCCTGAGTGTCCGGCCCCATGTGTCGATGGTTTTCTCGGTCCCTCGTAGTCCGAGGTCGTTCCTGCTGCACATATTCATGCGCCAGGGCCTCCTACAGACAATGCACTTTGGTTTATTGCGCTATCTCTAATAGCACCCGAGATAACACCAGATATATACTGGATTTTTCCCTGACCCTGACTGTCCGGCCCCATGTGTCGGTGGTTTTCTCGGCCCCTGGTGGTCCGAGCTCGTTGCCATTGCACAGATTCATGCGACAGAGCCTCCCGCAGACAATGCACTTTGATTTATCGCGCTGTCTCTAATAGCACCCGAGACATCACCAGATATATATTGGATTTTTCCCTGACCCTGACATTCCGGCCCCATGAGACGGTGATTTTCTCGGCCCCTGGTGGTCCGATGTCGTTCCTGCTGCACAGATTCATTCGCCAGGACCTCCTACAGACAATGCACATTGATTTATTGCGTTATCTGTAATAGCACCCGAGATATCACCAGATATATATTGGATTTTTCGCTGACCCTGAGTGTCCGACCCCATGAGACGGTGGTTTTCTCGGCCCCTGGTTGTCCGAGGTCGTTCCCGCTGCACAGATTCATGCGCTAGGGCCTCCTGCAGAGAGTGCACTTTGATTGATTGCGCTATCTCTAATAGCACCCGAGGTATCACCAGATATATATTGGATTTTTCCATGACCGTGAGTGACCGACCCCATGAGACGGTGGTTTTCTCGGTCCCTCGTAGTCCGAGGCCGATCCCGCTGCACAGATTCATGCGCCAGGGCCCCCTGCAGATAATTCACTTTGATTTATTGCGCTATCTCTAATAGCACCCAAGATATCACCAGATATATATTGGATTTTTCGCTGACCCTGAGTGTCCGACCCCATGAGACGGTGGTTTTCTCGGCCCCTGATGGTCCGAGGTCGTTCCCGCTGCACATATTCATGCGCCAGGTCCTCCTACAGACAATGCACTTTGGTTTATTGCGCTATCTCTAATAGCACCCGAGATAACACCAGATATATACTGGATTTTTCCCTGACCCTGACTGTCCGGCCCCATGTTTCGGTGGTTTTCTCGGCCCCTGGTTGTCCGAGCTCGTTGCCATTGCACAGATTCATGCGCCAGGGCCTCCTGCAAATAATTTACTTTGGTTTATTGCGCTATCTCTAATAGCAGCCGAGATATCACTAGATATATATTGGATTTTCCCCTGACCCTGACTGTCCGGCCCCATGAGACTGTGGTTTTCTCGGCCCCTGGTGGTCCGAGGTCGTTCCCGCTGAACAGATGTATGCTCCAGGGCCTCCTGCAGATAATTCACTTTGGTTTATTGCGCTGTCTCTAATAGCACCCGAGATATCACCAGATATATATTGGATTTTCCCCTGACCCTGAGTGCCCGGCCCCATGTGACGGTGGTTTTCTCGGCCTCTGGTGTTCCTAGGTCGTTCCCGCTGCCCAGATTCATGCTCCAGGGCCTCCTACAGACAATGCACTTTGATTTATTGCGCTATCTGTAATAGCACCCGAGATATCACCAGATATATATTGGACTTTTCCCTGACCCTGAGTGTCCGGCCCCATGAGACGGTGGTTTTCTCGGCCCCTGGTGGTCCGAGCTCGATCCCGCTGCACAGATTCATGCGCCAGGGCCTCCTACAGACAATGCACTTTGGCTTATTGCGCTATCTCTAATAGCACCCGAGATATCACCAGATATATATTGGATTTTTCCTTGACCCTGACAGTCCGGCCCCATGTGTCGATGGTTTTCTCGGTCCCTCGTGGTCCGAGGACGATCCCGCTGCACAGATTCATGCGCCAGGGTCCCCTGCAGATAATTCACTTTGATTTATTGCGCTATCTCTAATAGCACCCGAGATATCGCCAGATATATGCTGGATTTTTACATGACCTTAGATGACGGATTCCGAATATCTGCAATTTTCTCGGCCCCTGGTGGTCCGAGGTCGTTCCTGCTGCACAGATTCATTCGCCAGTGTCTCCTACAGACAATGCACTTTGATTTATTCCGCTATCTCTAATAGCACCCGAGATATCACCAGATATATATTGGATTTTCCCCTGACCCTGAGTGTCCGGCCCAATGAGACGGTGGTTTTCTCGGCCCCTGGTGGTCCGAGGTCGTTCCCGCTGCTCAGATTCATGCGCCAGGGCCTCCTGCAGATAATTCACTTTGGTTTATTGCGCTATCTCTATTAGCACCCGAGATATCACCAGATATATGTTGGATTTTTCCCTGACCCTGAGTGTCCGGCCCCATGAGACGGTGGTTTTCTCGGCCCCTGGTGGTCCGAGGTCGACCCCGCTGCACCGATTCATGCGCCAGGGCCTCCTACAGACAATGCACTTAGATTTAATGCGCTACCTGTAATAGCTCCCGAGATATCACCAGATATATATTGGATTTTTCCCGGACCCTGACAGTCCGGCCCCATGTGACGGTGGTTTTCTCGGCCCCTGGTGGTCCGAGGTCGACCCCGCTACACCGATTCATGCGCCAGGGCCTCCTACAGACAATGCACTTAGATTTAATGCGCTATCTGTAATAGCTTCCGAGATATCACCAGATATATATTGTATATTTCCCTGACCCTGAGTGTCCGACCCCATGAGACGGTGGTTTTCTCGGCCCCTGGTGGTCCGAGGTCGTTGCCGCTGCACGGATTCATGCGCCAGGGCCTCCTACAGACAATGTACTCTGGTTTAATGCGCTATCTATAATAGCACCCGAGATATCACCAGATATATATTGGATTTTTCCCTGACACTGACAGTTCGACCCCATGAGACGGTGGTTTTCTCGGCCCCTGGTGGTCCGAGGTCGTTCCCGCTGCACAGATTCATGCGCCAGGGCCTCCTGCAGACAATGCACTTTGATTTATTGCGCTATCTGTAATAGCACAAGAGATATCACCAGATTTATATTGGATTTTTCCCTTACCCTGACAGTCCGGCCCCATGAGACGGTGGTTTCCTCGGCCCCTGGTTGTCCGAGATCGTTCCCGCTGCACTCATTCATGCGCCAGGGCCCCCTGCAGATAATTCACTTTGATTTATTGCGCTATCTCTAATAGCACAAGAGATATCACCAGATTTATATTGGATTTTTCCCTGACCCTGACAGTCCAGCCCCATGAGACGGTGATTTTCTCGGCCCCTGGTGGTGCGAGGTCGATCCCGCTGCACAGATTCATGCGCCAGGGCCTCCTACAGACAATACACTTTGATTTATTATGCTATCTCTAATAGCACCCGAGATATCACCAGATATATATTGGATTTTTCCTTGACCCTGACAGTCCGGCCACATGTGTCGATGGTTTTCTAGGTCCCCCGTGGCCCGAGGTCGATCCCGCTGCACAGTTTCATGCGACAGGGCCTCCTACAGACAATGCACTTTGGTTTATTGCGCTATCTCTAATAGCACCCGAGATATCACCAGATATATACTGGATTTTTCCCTGACCCTGACAGTCCGGCCCCATGTGTCGGTGGTTTTCTCGGCCCCTGGTGTTCCGAGGTCGTTCCCGCTGAACAGATGCATGCGCCATGGCCTCCTGCAGATAATTCACTTTGGTTTATTGCGCTGTCTCTAATAGCACCCGAGATATCACCAGATATATATTGGATTTTCCCCTGACCCTGAGTGTCCGGCCCCATGAAACGGTGATTTTCTCGGCCCGTGGTGTTCCGAGGTCGTTCCCGCTGCCCAGATTCATACTCCAGGGCCTCCTACAGACAATGCACTTTGATTTATTGCGCTATCTGTAATAGCACCCGAGATATCACCAGATATATATTGGATTTTTCCCTGACCCTGAGTGTCCGGCCCCATGAGACGGTGGTTTTCTCGGCCCCTGGTGGTCCGAGGTCGATCCCGCTGCACTGATTCATGCGCCAGGGCCTCCTACAGACAATGCACTTTGATTTATTGCGCTATCTATAATAGCACCCGAGATATCACCAGATATATATTGGATTTTTCGCTGACCCTGAGCGTCCGACACCATGAGACGTTGGTTTTCTCGGCCCCTGGTGGTCCGAGGTCGATCCCGCTGAACAGATTCATGCGCCAAGGCTTCCTGCAGACAATTCACTTTGGTTTATTGCGCTATCTGTAATAGCACCCGAGATATCACCAGATATATGCTGGATTTTTACATGACCATGGGTGACGGATACCGAATATCTGTAATTTTCTCGGCCCCTGGTGGTACTAGGTAGTTCCTGCTGCACAGATTCATTCGCCAGTGCCTCCTACAGACAATGCACTTAGATTTAATGCGCTATCTGTAATAGCTCCCGAGATATCACCAGATATATATTGGATTTTTCCCTGACCCTGACAGTCCGGCCCCATGAGACGGAGATTTTCTGGGCCCCTGGTGGTCCGAGGTCGATCCCGCTGCACAGATTCATGCGGCACTGCCTCCTACAGACAATGCACTTTGATTTATTGCGCTATATATAATAGCACCCGAGATATCACCAGATATATATTGGATTTTTCCATGACCCTGAGTGTCCGGCCCCATGAGACGGTAGTTTTCTCGGCCCCTGGTGGTCCGAGGTCGTTCCCGCTGCACAGATTCATACGCCAGGGCCCCCTGCAGATAATTCACTTTGATTTATTGCGCTATCTCTAATAGCACCCGAGATATCACCAGATATATATTGGATTTTTCCCTGACCCTGACAGTCCGGCCCCATGAGACGGAGATTTTCTCGGCCCCTGGTGGTCCGAGGTCGATCCCGCTGCACAGATTCATGCGGCAGTGCCTCCTACAGACAATGCACTTTGATTTATTGCGCTATCTATAATAGCACCCGAGATATCACCAGATATATATTGGATTTTTCGCTGACCCTGAGTGTCCGACCACATGTATCGATGGATTTCTCGGCGCCTGGTGGTCCGAGGTCGATCCCGCTGCACAGATTCATGGGCCAGGGCCTCCTACAGACAATGCACTTTGGTTTAGTGCGCTATCTGTAAGAGCTCCCGAGATATCACCAGATATATATTGGATTTTTCCCTGACCCTGAGTGTCCGACCCCATGAGACGGTGATTTTCTCGGCCCCTGGTGCTCCAAGGCGTTCCCGCTGCACAGATTCATGCGCCAGGGCCTCCTACAGACAATGCACTTTGATTTATTGCGCTATCTATAATAGCACCCGAGATATCACCAGATATATATTGGATTTTTCCATGACCCTGAGTGTCCGACCCCATGAGATGGTGGTTTTCTCGGCCCCTGGTGGTCCGAGGTCGTTCCCGCTGCACAGATACATGCTCCAGGGCCCCCTGCAGATAAGTCACTTTGATTTATTGCTCTATCTCTAATAGCACTCGAGATATCACCAGATATATATTGGATTTTCCCCTGACCCTGAGTGTCCGACCCCATGAGACGGTGGTTTTCTCGGCCCCTGGTGGTCCGAGGTCGTTCCCGCTGCAAAGATTCATGCGCCAGGGACCCCTGCAGATAATTCACTTTGGTTTATTGCGCTATCTGTAATAGCACCCGAGATATCACCATATATACATTGGATTTTCCCCTGACCCTGAGTGTCCGGCCCCATGAGACGGTGGTTTTCTCGGCCCCTGGTGGTCCGAATTCGATAACGCCGCACAGATTCATGCGCCAGGGCCTCCTACAGACAATGCACTTTGCTTTATTGCGCTATCTATAATAGCACCCGAGATATCACCAGATATATATTGGATTTTTCCCTGACCCTGAGTGTCCGACCCCATGAGACGGTGGTTTTCTCGGCCCCTGGTGGTCCGAGGTCGTTCCCGCTGCACGGATTCATGCTCCAGGGCCCCCTGCAGATAATTCACTATGATTTATCGCGCTATCTCTAATAGCACCCGAGATATCACCAGATATATATTGTATTTTTCCCTGACCCTGACAGACCGACCCCATGGGACGGTGGTTTTCTCGGCCCCTGGTGGTCCGAGGTCGTTCTCGCTGCACAGATACATGCGCCAGGGCCTCCTGCAGACAATGCACTTTGGTTTATTGCGCTATCTCTAATAGCAACCGAGATATCACCAGATATATATTGGATTTTTCATTGACCCTGACTGTCCGGCCCCATGAGACGGTGGTTTTCTCGGCCCCTGGTGGTCCGAGGTCGTTCCCGCTGCACAGATTCATGCGCCAGGGCCTCCTACAGACAATGCACTTTGACTTGTTGCGCTATCTGTAATAGCACCCGAGATATCACCAGGTATATATTGGATTTTTCCTTGACCCTGACAGTCCGGCCCCATGAGACGGTAGTTTTCTCGGCCCCTGGTGGTCCGAGGTCGTTCCCGCTGCACAGATTCATGCGATAGGTCCTCCTGCAGACAATGCCCTTTGATTTATTGCGCTATCTCTAACATCACCCGAGATATCACCAGATATATATTGGATTTTTCCCTGACCCTGAGAGTCCGACCCCATGAGACGGTGGTTTTCTCGGCCCCTGGTGGTCCGAGGTCGTTCCCGCTGCCCAGATTCATGCGCCAGGGTCTCCTGCAGAGAATGCTTTATGATTTATTGCGCTATCCGTTATAGCACCCGAGATATCACCAGATTTATATTGGATTTTGCCCTGACCCTGAGTGTCCGACCCCATGAGACGGTGGTTTTCTCGGCCCCTGGTGGTCCGAGGGCGTTCCCGCTGCACAGGTTCATGCGCCAGGGCCTGCTGCAGACAATGCACATTGATTTATAGCGCTATGTGTAATAGCACCCGAGATATCACCAGATATATATTGGATTTTTCCTTGACCCTGACAGTCCGGCCCCATGTGTCGATGGTTATCTCGGTCCCTCGTGGTCCGAGGTCGTTCCCGCTGCACAGATTCATGCACCAGGGACTCCTGCAGACAATGCACTTTGATTTATTGCTCTATCTGCAATAGCACCCGAGATATCACCAGATATATATTGGATTTTCCCCTGACCCTGAGTGTCCGGCCCAATGAGACGGTGGTTTTCTCAGACCCTGGTGGCCCGAGGTCGTTCCCGCTGCACAGATTCATGCGCCAGCTCCTCCTGCAGACAATGCACTTTGATTTATTGCGCTATCTATAATTGCACCCGAGATATCACCAGATATATATTGGATTTTTCACTGACCCTGACAGTTCGACCCCATGAGTCGGTGGTTTTCTCGGCCCCTGGTGGTCGGAGGTCGTTCCCGCTGCACAGATTCATGCGCCAGGGCCTCCTGCAGACAATGCACTTTGATTTATTGCGCTATCTGTAATAGCACAAGAGATATCACCAGATTTATATTCGATTATTCCCTTACCCTGACAGTCCGGCCCCATGAGACGGTGGTTTCCTCGGCCCCTGGTGGTCCGAGGTCGTTCCCGCTGCACAGATTCATGCGATAGGTCCTCCTGCAGACAATGCCCTTTGATTTATTGCGCTATCTCTAACATCACCCGAGATATCACCAGATATATATTGGATTTTTCCCTGACCCTGAGAGTCCGACCCCATGAGACGGTGGTTTTCTCGGCCCCTGGTGGTCCGAGGTCGTTCCCGCTGCCCAGATTCATGCGCCAGGGTCTCCTGCAGAGAATGCTTTATGATTTATTGCGCTATCCGTTATAGCACCCGAGATATCACCAGATTTATATTGGATTTTGCCCTGACCCTGAGTGTCCGACCCCATGAGACGGTGGTTTTCTCGGCCCCTGGTGGTCCGAGGTCGTTCCCGCTGCACAGGTTCATGCGCCAGGGCCTGCTGCAGACAATGCACATTGATTTATAGCGCTATGTGTAATAGCACCCGAGATATCACCAGATATATATTGGATTTTTCCTTGACCCTGACAGTCCGGCCCCATGTGTCGATGGTTATCTCGGTCCCTCGTGGTCCGAGGTCGTTCCCGCTGCACAGATTCATGCACCAGGGACTCCTGCAGACAATGCACTTTGATTTATTGCTCTATCTGCAATAGCACCCGAGATATCACCAGATATATATTGGATTTTCCCCTGACCCTGAGTGTCCGGCCCAATGAGACGGTGGTTTTCTCAGACCCTGGTGGCCCGAGGTCGTTCCCGCTGCACAGATTCATGCGCCAGCTCCTCCTGCAGACAATGCACTTTGATTTATTGCGCTATCTATAATTGCACCCGAGATATCACCAGATATATATTGGATTTTTCACTGACCCTGACAGTTCGACCCCATGAGTCGGTGGTTTTCTCGGCCCCTGGTGGTCGGAGGTCGTTCCCGCTGCACAGATTCATGCGCCAGGGCCTCCTGCAGACAATGCACTTTGATTTATTGCGCTATCTGTAATAGCACAAGAGATATCACCAGATTTATATTCGATTATTCCCTTACCCTGACAGTCCGGCCCCATGAGACGGTGGTTTCCTCGGCCCCTGGTGGTCCGAGATCGTTCCCGCTGCACAGATTCATGCGCCAGGGCCTCCTGCAGACAATGCACTTTGATTTATTGCGCTATCTGTAATAGCACCCGAGATATCACCAGATTTATATTGGATTTTTCCCTGACCCTGACTGTCCGGCCCCATGTGACGGTGGTTTTCTCGGCCCCTGGTGGTCCGAGGTCGACCCCGCTGCACCGATTCATGCGCCAGGGCCTCCTACAGACAATGCACTTAGATTTAATGCGCTATCTGTAATAGCTCCCGAGATATCACCAGATATATATTAGATTTTTCCCTGACCCTGAGTGTCCGACCCCATGAGACGGTGGTTTTCTCGGCCCCTGGTGGTCCGAGGTCGTTGCCGCTGCACGGATTCATGCGCCAGGGTCTCCTGCAGACAATGCTTTTTGATTTATTGCGCTATCTGTAATAGCACCCGAGATATCACCAGATTTATATTGGATTTTTCCCTGACCCTGAGTGTCCGACTCCATGAGACGGTGGTTTTCTCGGCCCCTGGTGGTCCGAGGTCGTTCCCGCTGCTCAAATTCATGCGCCAGGGCCTCCTGCAGACAATGCACTTTGATTTATTTCGCTATCTCTAATAGCACCCGAGATATCACCAGATATATATTGGATTTTTCATTGACCCTGACTGTCCGGCCCCATGAGACGGTGGTTTTCTCGGCCCCTGGTGGTCCGAGGTCGTTCCCGCTGCACAGATTCATGCGCCAGGGCCTCCTACAGACAATGCACTTTGACTTGTTGCGCTATCTGTAATAGCACCCGAGATATCACCAGGTATATATTGGATTTTTCCTTGACCCTGACAGTCCGGCCCCATGAGACGGTAGTTTTCTCGGCCCCTGGTGGTCCGAGGTCGTTCCCGCTGCACAGATTCATGCGATAGGTCCTCCTGCAGACAATGCCCTTTGATTTATTGCGCTATCTCTAACATCACCCGAGATATCACCAGATATATATTGGATTTTTCCCTGACCCTGAGAGTCCGACCCCATGAGACGGTGGTTTTCTCGGCCCCTGGTGGTCCGAGGTCGTTCCCGCTGCCCAGATTCATGCGCCAGGGTCTCCTGCAGAGAATGCTTTATGATTTATTGCGCTATCCGTTATAGCACCCGAGATATCACCAGATTTATATTGGATTTTGCCCTGACCCTGAGTGTCCGACCCCATGAGACGGTGGTTTTCTCTGCCCCTGGTGGTCCGAGGTCGTTCCGGCTGCACAGATTCATGCGCCTGGGCCTCCTGCAGACAATGCACTTTGATTTATTTCGCTATCTCTAATAGCACCCGGGATATCACCAGATTTATATTGGATTTTTCCTTGTCCCTGACTGTCCGGCCCTATGAGACGGTGGTTTTCTCAGCCCCTGGGGGTCCGACGTCGTTCCCGCTGCACAGGTTCATGCGCCAGGGCCTCCTGCAGACAATGCACATTGATTTATTGCGCTATGTGTAATAGCACCCGAGATATCACCAGATATATATTGGATTTTTCCTTGACCCTGACAGTCCGGCCCCATGTGTCGATGGTTTTCTCGGTCCCTCGTGTTCCGAGGTCGATCCCGCTGCACAGATTCATGCGCCAGGGCCCCCTGCAGATAATTCACTTTGATTTATTGCCCTATCTCTAATAGCACTCGAGATATCACCAGATATATATTGGATTTTTCCCTGACCCTGAGTGTTCGACCGCATGAGACGGTAGTTTTCTCGGCTCCTGGTGGTCCGAGGTCGTTCCCGTTTCACAGATTCATGCGCCAGGGCCTCCTGCAGACAATACACTTTGATTTATTTCGCTATCCCTAATAGCACCCGAGATATCACAAGATATGTATTGGTTTTTTCCTTGACCCTGACAGTCCGGCCCCATGTGTCGATGGTTTTCTCGGTCCCTCGTGGTCCGAGGTCGATCCCGCTGCACAGATTCATGCGCCAGGGCCCCCTGCAGATAATTCACTTTGATTTATTGCGCTATCTCTAATAGCACCCGAGATATCACCAGATATATATTGGATTTTTCTCTGACCCTGACAGTCCGGCCCCATGTGTCGATGGTTTTCTCGGTCCCTCGTGGTCCGAGGTCGATCCCGCTGCACAGATTCATGCGCCAGGGCCTCCTACAGACACTGCACTTTGATTTATTGCGCTATCTCTAATAGCACCCGAGATATCACCAGATATATATTGGATTTTTCCCTGACCCTGAGTGTCCGACCCCATGAGACAGTGGTTTTCTCGGCCCCTGGTGATCCGAGGTTGTTCCCGCTGCACAGATTCATGCGCCAGGGCCTCCTGCAGACAATGCACTTTGATTTATTTCGCTATCTCTAATAGCACCCGAGATATCACCAGATATATATTGGATTTTTCCTTGACCCTGACTGTACGGCCCCATGTGTCGATGGTTTTCTCGGTCCCTCGTTGTCCGAGGTCGATCACGCTGCACAGATTCATGCGACAGGGCTACCTGCAGATAATTCACTTTGATTTATTGCGCTATCTCTAATAGCACCCGAGATATCACCAGATATATATTGGATTTTTCCCTGACCCTGAGTGTTCGACCGCATGAGACGGTAGTTTTCTCGGCTCCTGGTGGTCCGAGGTCGTTCCCGTTTCACAGATTCATGCGCCAGGGCCTCCTGCAGACAATACACTTTGATTTATTTCGCTATCCCTAATAGCACCCGAGATATCACAAGATATGTATTGGTTTTTTCCTTGACCCTGACAGTCCGGCCCCATGTGTCGATGGTTTTCTCGGTCCCTCGTGGTCCGAGGTCGATCCCGCTGCACAGATTCATGCGCCAGGGCCCCCTGCAGATAATTCACTTTGATTTATTGCGCTATCTCTAATAGCACCCGAGATATCACCAGATATATATTGGATTTTTCTCTGACCCTGACAGTCCGGCCCCATGTGTCGATGGTTTTCTCGGTCCCTCGTGGTCCGAGGTCGATCCCGCTGCACAGATTCATGCGCCAGGGCCTCCTACAGACACTGCACTTTGATTTATTGCGCTATCTCTAATAGCACCCGAGATATCACCAGATATATATTGGATTTTTCCCTGACCCTGAGTGTCCGACCCCATGAGACAGTGGTTTTCTCGGCCCCTGGTGATCCGAGGTTGTTCCCGCTGCACAGATTCATGCGCCAGGGCCTCCTGCAGACAATGCACTTTGATTTATTTCGCTATCTCTAATAGCACCCGAGATATCACCAGATATATATTGGATTTTTCCTTGACCCTGACTGTACGGCCCCATGTGTCGATGGTTTTCTCGGTCCCTCGTTGTCCGAGGTCGATCACGCTGCACAGATTCATGCGACAGGGCTACCTGCAGATAATTCACTTTGATTTATTGCGCTATCTCTAATAGCACCCGAGATATCACCAGATATATATTGGATTTTTTCCTGACCCTGACAGTCCGACCCCATGAAACGGTGGTTTTCTCGGCCCCTGGTGGTCCGAGGTCGTTACCGCATTACAGATTCATGCGCCAGGGCCTCCTGCAGACAATGCACTTTGATTTATTTCGCTATCTTTAATAGCACCCGAGATATCACCAGATATATATTGGATTTTTCCCTGACCCTGAGTGTCCAACCCCATGAGACGGCAGTTTTCTCGGCCACTGGTGGTCCGAGGTCGTTCCCGCTGCCCAGATTCATGCGCCAGGGCCTCCTGCAGACAATGCTTTTTGATTTATTGCGCTATCTGTAATAGCACCCGAGATATCACCAGACTTATATTGGATTTTTCCCTGACCCTGTGTGTCCGACCCCATGAGACGGTGGTTTTCTCGGCCCCTGGTGGTCCGAGGTCGTTCCGGCTGCCCAGATTCATGCGCCAGGGCCTCCTACAGACAATGCACTTTGATTTATTGCGCTATCTGTAATAGCACCCGAGATATCACCAGATATATATTGGATTTTTCCCTGACCCTGACAGTCCGGCCCCACGAGACGGTGATTTTCTCGGCCCCTGGTGGTCCGAGGTCGATCCCGCTGCACAGATTCATGCGCCACGGCCTCCTACAGACACTGCACTTTGATTTATTTCGCTATCTCTAATAGCACCCGAGATATCACCAGATATATATTGGATTTTTCCCTGACCCTGAGTGTCCGACCCCATGAGACGGTGGTTTTCTCGGCCCCTCGTGATCCGTGGTCGTTCCCGCTGCACAGATTCATGCGCCAGGGCCTCCTGCAGACAATGCACTTTGATTTATTTCGCTATCTCTAATAGCACCCGAGATATCACCAGATATATATTGGATTTTTCCTTGACCCTGATTGTACGGCCCCATGTGTCGACGGTTTTCTCGGTCCCTCGTGGTCCGAGGTCGATCGCGCTGCACAGATTCATGCGACAGGGCCCCCTACAGATAATTCACTTTGGTTTATTGCGCTATCTCTAATAGCACCCGAGATATCACCAGATATATACTGGATTTTTCCCTGACCCTGACAGTCCGGCCCCATGTGTCGGTGGTTTTCTCGGCCCCTGGTGTTCCGAGGTCGTTCCCGCTGAACAGATGCATGCGCCAGGGCCTCCTCCAGATAATTCACTTTGGTTTATTGCGCTGTCTCTAATAGCACCCGAGATATCACCAGATATATATTGGATTTTTCCCTGACCCCCTGAGTGTCCGACCCCATGAGACGGTGATTTTTTCGGCCCCTGGTGGTCCGAGGTCGTTCCCGCTGCTCAAATTCATGCGCCAGGGCCTCCTGCAGACAATGCACTTTGATTTATTTCGCTATCTCTAATAGCACCCGAGATATCACCAGATATATATTGGATTTTTCATTGACCCTGACTGTCCGGCCCCATGAGACGGTGGTTTTCTCGGCCCCTGGTGGTCCGAGGTCGTTCCCGCTGCACAGATTCATGCGCCCGGGCCTCCTACAGACAATGCACTTTGACTTGTTGCGCTATCTGTAATAGCACCCGAGATATCACCAGGTATATATTGGATTTTTCCTTGACCCTGACAGTCCGGCCCCATGAGACGGTAGTTTTCTCGGCCCCTGGTGGTCCGAGGTCGTTCCCGCTGCACAGATTCATGCGATAGGTCCTCCTGCAGACAATGCTTTATGATTTATTGCGCTATCCGTAATAGCACCCGAGATATCACCAGATTTATATTGGATTTTTCCCTGACCCTGAGTGTCCGACCCCATGAGACGGTGGTTTTCTCGGCCCCTGGTGGTCCGAGGTCGTTCCGGCTGCACAGATTCATGCGCCTGGGCCTCCTGCAGACAATGCACTTTGATTTATTTCGCTATCTCTAATAGCACCCGGGATATCACCAGATTTATATTGGATTTTTCCTTGACCCTGTCTGTCCGGCCCCATGAGACGGTGGTTTTCTCGGCCCCTGGTGGTCCGAGGTCGTTCCCGCTGCACAGATTCATGCGCCAGGTCCTCCTGCAGACAATGCACTTTGATTTATTGCTCTATCTGTAATAGCACCCGAGATATAACCAGATATATATTGGATTTTTCCTTGACCCTGACTGTCCGGCCCCATGAGACGGTGGTTTTCTCGGCCCCTGGTGGTCCGAGGTCGTTCCCGCTGCACAGATTCATGCGCCAGGGACTCCTGCAGACAATGCACTTTGATTTATTGCTCTATCTGTAATAGCACCCGAGATATCACCAGATTTATATAGGATTTTTCCCTGACCCTGAGTGTCCGACCCCATGAGACGGTGGTTTTCTTGGACCCTGGTGGTCCGACGTCGTTCCCGCTGCACAGGTTCATGCGCCAGGGCCTGCTGCAGACAATGCACATTGATTTATAGCGCTATGTGTAATAGCACCCGAGATATCACCAGATATATATTGGACTTTTCCTTGACCCTGACAGTCCGGCCCCATGTGTCGATGGTTATCTCGGTCCCTCGTGGTCCGAGGTCGTTCCCGCTGCACAGATTCATGCACCAGGGACTCCTGCAGACAATGCACTTTGATTTATTGCTCTATCTGCAATAGCACCCGAGATATCACCAGATATATATTGGATTTTTCCCTGACACTGAGTGTCCGACCTCATGAGACGGTGGTTTTCTCGGCCCCTGGTGGTCCGACGTCGTTCCCGCTGCACAGGTTCATGCGCCAGGGACTCCTGCAGACAATGCACATTGATTTATTGCGCTATGTGTAATAGCACCCGAGATATCCCCAGATATATATTGGATTTTTCCTTGACCCTGACAGTCCGGCCCCATGTGTCGATGGTTTTCTCGGTCCCTCGTAGTTCGAGGTCGATCCCGCTGCACAGATTCATGCGCCAGGGCCTCCTACAGATAATGCACTTTGATTTATTGCGCTATCTGTAATAGCATCCGAGATATCACCAGATATATATTGGATTTTCCCCTGACCCTGAGTGTCCGGCCCCATGAGACTGTGGTTTTCTCGGCCCCTGGTGGTCCGAGGTCGATCCCGCTGCACAGACTCATGCGCCAGGGCCCCCTGCAGATAATTCACTTTCATTTATTGCGCTATCTCTAATAGCACCCGAGATATCACCAGATATATATTGGATTTTTCCCTGACCCTGACAGTCAGGCCCCATGAGACAGTGATTTTCTCGGCCCCTGGTGGTCCGAGGTCGATCCCGCTGCACAGATCCATGCGCCAGGGCCTCCCACAGACAATGCATTTTGATTTATTGCGCTATCTTTAATAGCACCCGAGATATCACCAGATATATATTGGATTTTTCCCTGACCCTGACAGTCCGGCCCCATGAGACAGTGATTTTCTCGGCCCCTGGTGGTCCGAGGTCGTTCCCGCTGCACAGATTCATGCGCCAGGGCCTCCTGCAGACAATGCACTTTGATTTATTGCGCTATCCCTAATAGCACCCGAGATATCACAAGATATGTATTGGATTTTTCCTTGACCCTGACAGTCCGGCCCCATGTGTCGATGGTTTTCTCGGTCCCTCGTGGTCCGAGGTCGATCCCGCTGCACAGATTCATGCCCCAGGGCCCCCTGCAGATAATTCACTTTGATTTATTGCGCTATCTCTAATAGCACCCGAGATATCACCAGATATATATTGGATTTTTCTCTGACCCTGACAGTCCGGCCCCATGTGTCGATGGTTTTCTCGGTCCCTCGTGGTCCGAGGTCGATCCCGCTGCACAGATTCATGCGCCAGGGCCTCCTACAGACACTGCACTTTGATTTATTGCGCTATCTCTAATAGCACCCGAGATATCACCAGATATATATTGGATTTTTCCCTGACCCTGACAGTCCGGCCCCATGAGACAGTGATTTTCTCGGCCCCTGGTGGTCCGAGGTCGTTCCGGCTGCACAGATTCATGCGCCAGGGCCTCCTGCAGACGATGCACTTTGATTTATTGCGCTATCTGTAATAGCACCCGAGATATCACCAGATATATATTGGAGTTTTCCCTGACACTGAGTGTCCGACCCCATGGGACGGTGGATTTCTCGGCCCCTGCTGGTCCGAGGTCGTTCCCGCTGCACAGATTCATGCGATAGGTCCTCCTGCAGACAATGCTTTATGATTTATTGCGCTATCCGTAATAGCACCCGAGATATCACCAGATTTATATTGGATTTTTCCCTGACCCTGAGTGTCCGACCCCATGAGACGGTGGTTTTCTCGGCCCCTGGTGGTCCGAGGTCGTTCCGGCTGCACAGATTCATGCGCCTGGGCCTCCTGCAGACAATGCACTTTGATTTATTTCGCTATCTCTAATAGCACCCGGGATATCACCAGATTTATATTGGATTTTTCCTTGACCCTGTCTGTCCGGCCCCATGAGACGGTGGTTTTCTCGGCCCCTGGTGGTCCGAGGTCGTTCCCGCTGCACAGATTCATGCGCCAGGTCCTCCTGCAGACAATGCACTTTGATTTATTGCTCTATCTGTAATAGCACCCGAGATATAACCAGATATATATTGGATTTTTCCTTGACCCTGACTGTCCGGCCCCATGAGACGGTGGTTTTCTCGGCCCCTGGTGGTCCGAGGTCGTTCCCGCTGCACAGATTCATGCGCCAGGGACTCCTGCAGACAATGCACTTTGATTTATTGCTCTATCTGTAATAGCACCCGAGATATCACCAGATTTATATAGGATTTTTCCCTGACCCTGAGTGTCCGACCCCATGAGACGGTGGTTTTCTCGGACCCTGGTGGTCCGACGTCGTTCCCGCTGCACAGGTTCATGCGCCAGGGCCTGCTGCAGACAATGCACATTGATTTATAGCGCTATGTGTAATAGCACCCGAGATATCACCAGATATATATTGGATTTTTCCTTGACCCTGACAGTCCGGCCCCATGTGTCGATGGTTATCTCGGTCCCTCGTGGTCCGAGGTCGTTCCCGCTGCACAGATTCATGCACCAGGGACTCCTGCAGACAATGCACTTTGATTTATTGCTCTATCTGCAATAGCACCCGAGATATCACCAGATTTATATTGGATTTTTCCCTGACACTGAGTGTCCGACCCCATGAGACGGTGGTTTTCTCGGCCCCTGGTGGTCCGACGTCGTTCCCGCTGCACAGGTTCATGCGCCAGGGACTCCTGCAGACAATGCACATTGATTTATTGCGCTATGTGTAATAGCACCCGAGATATCCCCAGATATATATTGGATTTTTCCTTGACCCTGACAGTCCGGCCCCATGTGTCGATGGTTTTCTCGGTCCCTCGTAGTTCGAGGTCGATCCCGCTGCACAGATTCATGCGCCAGGGCCTCCTACAGATAATGCACTTTGATTTATTGCGCTATCTGTAATAGCATCCGAGATATCACCAGATATATATTGGATTTTCCCCTGACCCTGAGTGTCCGGCCCCATGAGACTGTGGTTTTCTCGGCCCCTGGTGGTCCGAGGTCGATCCCGCTGCACAGACTCATGCGCCAGGGCCCCCTGCAGATAATTCACTTTCATTTATTGCGCTATCTCTAATAGCACCCGAGATATCACCAGATATATATTGGATTTTTCCCTGACCCTGACAGTCAGGCCCCATGAGACAGTGATTTTCTCGGCCCCTGGTGGTCCGAGGTCGATCCCGCTGCACAGATCCATGCGCCAGGGCCTCCCACAGACAATGCATTTTGATTTATTGCGCTATCTTTAATAGCACCCGAGATATCACCAGATATATATTGGATTTTTCCCTGACCCTGACAGTCCGGCTCCATGAGACAGTGATTTTCTCGGCCCCTGGTGGTCCGAGGTCGTTCCCGCTGCACAGATTCATGCGCCAGGGCCTCCTGCAGACAATGCACTTTGATTTATTGCGCTATCCCTAATAGCACCCGAGATATCACAAGATATGTATTGGATTTTTCCTTGACCCTGACAGTCCGGCCCCATGTGTCGATGGTTTTCTCGGTCCCTCGTGGTCCGAGGTCGATCCCGCTGCACAGATTCATGCCCCAGGGCCCCCTGCAGATAATTCACTTTGATTTATTGCGCTATCTCTAATAGCACCCGAGATATCACCAGATATATATTGGATTTTTCTCTGACCCTGACAGTCCGGCCCCATGTGTCGATGGTTTTCTCGGTCCCTCGTGGTCCGAGGTCGATCCCGCTGCACAGATTCATGCGCCAGGGCCTCCTACAGACACTGCACTTTGATTTATTGCGCTATCTCTAATAGCACCCGAGATATCACCAGATATATATTGGATTTTTCCCTGACCCTGACAGTCCGGCCCCATGAGACAGTGATTTTCTCGGCCCCTGGTGGTCCGAGGTCGTTCCGGCTGCACAGATTCATGCGCCAGGGCCTCCTGCAGACGATGCACTTTGATTTATTGCGCTATCTGTAATAGCACCCGAGATATCACCAGATATATATTGGATTTTTCCCTGACACTGAGTGTCCGACCCCATGGGACGGTGGATTTCTCGGCCCCTGCTGGTCCGAGGTCGTTCCCGCTGCACAGATTCATGCGCCAGGGCCGCCTACAGACAATGCACTTTGATTTATTGCGCTATCTGTAATGGCACCCGAGATATCACCAGATATATGCTGGATCTTTACATGACCTTGGGTGGCGGATTCCGAATATCTGTAATTTTCTCGGCGCCTGGTGGTCCGAGGTCGTTCCCGCTGCACAGAATCCTGCGCCAGGGATTCCTACAGACAATGCACTTTGATTTATTGCGCTATCTCTAATAGCACCCGAGATATCACCAGATATATGCTGGATTTTTACATGACCCTGAGTGTCCGGCCCCATGTGTCGGTAGTTTTCTCGGCCCCTGGTTGTCCTAGGTCGTTACCGCTGCACAGATTCATGCGACAGGGCCTTCCGCAAACAATGCACTTTGTTTTATTGCGCTATCTCTAATAGCACCCGAGATATCACCAGATATATATTGGATTTTTCCCTGACTCTGAGTGTCCGGCCCCATGAGACTGTGGTTTTCTCGGCCCCTGGTGGTCCGAGGTCGTTCCCGCTGCACAGATTCATGCGCCATTGCCTCCTGCAGATAATTCACTTTGGTTTATTGCGCTATATCTAATTGCACCCGAGATATCACCAGATATATATTGGATTTTTCCCTGACGATGAGTGTCCGGCCCCATGAGACGTTGGTTTTCTCGGCCCCTGCTCGTCCGAGGTGGTGCCCGCTGCACAGATTCATGCGCCAGGGCCTCCTGCAGATAAGTCAGCTTGGTTTATTGCGCTATCTCTAATAGCACGCGAGATATCACCAGATATATGCTGGATTTTTACATGTCCCTGAGTGTCCGGCCCCATGTGTCGGTAGTTTTCTCGGCCCCTGGTTGTCCTAGGTCGTTACCGCTGCACAGATTCATGCGACAGGGCCTTCCGCAAACAATGCACTTTGATTTATTGCGCTATCTCTAATAGCACCCGAGATATCACCAGACATATATTGGATTTTCCCCTGACCCTGTGTGTCGGGCCCCATGCGACTGTGGTTTTCTCGGCCCCTGGTGGTCCGAGGTCGTTCCCGCTCCGCAGATTCATGCGCCAGGGCTTCCTACAGACAATGCATTTTGATTTATTGCGCTATCTCGAATAGCACCCGAGATATCACCAGATTTATATTGGATTTTTCCCTGACCCTGAGTGTCCAACCCCATGAGACGGCAGTTTTCTCGGCCACTGGTGGTCCGAGGTCGTTCCCGCTGCCCAGATTCATGCGCCAGGGCCTCCTACAGACAATGCACTTTGATTTATTGCGCTATCTGTAATAGCACCCGAGATATCACCAGATATATATTGGATTTTTCCCTGACCCTGACAGTCCGGCCCCACGAGACCGTGATTTTCTCGGCCCCTGGTGGTCCGAGGTCGATCCCGCTGCACAGATTCATGCGCCACGGCCTCCTACAGACACTGCACTTTGATTTATTTCGCTATCTCTAATAGCACCCGAGATAGCACCAGATATATATTGGATTTTTCCCTGACCCTGAGTGTCCGACCCCATGAGACGGTGGTTTTCTCGGCCCCTGGTGATCCGAGGTCGTTCCCGCTGCACAGATTCATGCGCCAGGGCCTCCTGCAGACAATGCACTTTGATTTATTTCGCTATCTCTAATAGCACCCGAGATATCACCAGATATATATTGGATTTTTCCTTGACCCTGACTGTACGGCCCCATGTGTCGACGGTTTTCTCGGTCCCTCGTGGTCCGAGGTCGATCACGCTGCACAGATTCATGCGACAGGGCCCCCTACAGATAATTCACTTTGATTTATTGCGCTATCTCTAATAGCACCCGAGATATCACCAGATATATATTGGATTTTTCCCTGAGCCTGAGTGTCCGACCCCATGAGACGGTAGTTTTCTCGGCCCCTGGTGGTCAGAGGTCGTTCCCGCTGCACAGATTCATGCGCTAGGGCCTCCTGCAGACAATGCACTTTGATTAATTGCGCTATCTATAATAGCACCCGAGATATCACCAGATATATATTGGATTTTTCCCTGACCCTGACAGTCCGGCCCCATGAGGCGGTGATTTTCTCGGCCCCTGGTGGTCCGAGGCCGATCCCGCTGCACAGATTCATGCGCCAGGGCCTCCTACAGACAATGCATTTTGATTTATAGCGCTATCTGTAATGGCACCCGAGATATCACCAGATTTATATTGGATTTTTCCCTGACCCTGAGTGTCCGACCTCATGAGACGGTGGTTTTCTCGGCCCCTGACGGTCCGAGGTCGTTCCCGCTGCACAGATTCACGCGCCAGGGCCTCCTGCAGACAATGCACTTTGATTTATTTCGCTATCTCTAATAGCACCCGAGATATCACCAGATATATATTGGATTTTTCCCTGACCCTGACAGTCCGACCCGATGAGACGGTAGTTTTCTCGGCCCCTGGTGGTCAGAGGTCGTTCCCGCTGCACAGATTCATGCGCTAGGGCCTCCTGCAGACAATGCTTTTTGATTTATTGCGCTATCTGTAATAGCACCCGAGATATCACCAGATTTATATTGGATTTTTCCCTGACCCTGCGTGTCCGACCCCATGAGACGGTGGTTTTCTCGGCCCCTGGTGGTCCGAGGTCGTTCCGGCTGCACAGATTCATGCGCCAGGGCCTCCTGCAGACGATGCACTTTGATTTATTGCGCTATCTGTAATAGCACCCGAGATATCACCAGATATATATTGGATTTTTCCCTGACACTGAGTGTCCGACCCCATGAGACGGTGGATTTCTCGGCCCCTGCTGGTCCGAGGTCGTTCCCGCTGCACAGATTCATGCGCCAGGGCCTCCTACAGACAATGCACTTTGATTTATTGCGCTATCTGTAATAGCACCCGAGATATCACCAGATATATATTGGATTTTTCCCTGACCCTGACAGTCCGGCCCCATTTGTCGATGGTTTTCTCGGTCCCTCGTGGTCCGAGGTCGATCCCGCTGCACAGATTCATGCGCCAGGGCCCCCTGCAGATAATTCACTTTGATTTATTGCGCTATCTCTAATAGCACCCGAGATATCACCAGAGATATATTGGATTTTTCCCTGACCCTGACAGTCCGGCCCCATGTGTCGATGGTTTTCTCGGTCCCTCGTGGTCCGAGGTCGATCACGCTGCACAGATTCATGCGCCAGGTCCCCGTGCAGATAATTCACTTTGATTTATTGCGCTATCTCTAATAGCACCCGAGATATCACCAGATATATATTGGATTTTTCCCTGACCCTGAGTGTCCGACCCCATGAGACGGTAGTTTTCTCGGCCCCTGGTGGTCCGAGGTCGTTCCCGCTGCACAGATTCATGCGCTAGGGCCTCCTGCAGACAATGCCCTTTGATTTATTGCGCTACCTGTTACAGCACCCGAGATATCACCAGATTTATATTGGATTTTTCCCTGACCCTGAGTGTCCGACCCCATGAGACGGTGGTTTTCTCGGCACCTGGTGATCCGAGGTCGTTCCCGCTGCACAGATTCATGCGCCAGGGCCTCCTGCAGACAATGGACTTTAATTTATTTCGCTATCTCTAATAGCACCCGAGATATCACCAGATATATATTGGATTTTTCATTGACCCTGACTGTCCGGCCCCATGTGTCGATGGTTTTCTCGGTCCCTCGTGGTCCGAGGTCGATCCCGCTGCACAGATTCATTCGCCAGGGCCTCCCGCAGACAATGCACTTTGATTTATTGCGGTATCTCTAATAGCACCCGAAATATCACCAGATATATGTTGGATTTTTCCCTGACCCTGACAGTCCGACACCATGAGACGGTGGTTTTCTCGGCCCGTGGTCGTCCGAGGTCATTCCCGCTGCACAGATTCATGCGCGAGGGCCTCCTGCAGACAATGCACTTTGATTTATTGTGCAATCTGTAGTAGCACCCGAGATATCACCAGATATATATTGGATTTTTTCCTGACCCTGACAGACCGGCCCCATGCGACGGTGATTTTCTCGGCCCCTGGTGGTCCGAGGTCGATCCCGCTGCACAGATTCATGCGCCAGGGCCTCCTACAGACAATCCACTTTTATTTATTGCGCTATCTCTAATAGCACCTGAGATATCACCAGATATATATTGGATTTTTCCCTGACCCTGACAGTCCGACACCATGAGACGGTGGTTTTCCTGGCCCGTGGTAGTCCGTGGTCATTCCGGCTGCACAGATTCATGCGCGAGGGCCCCCTACAGATCATGCACCTTGATTTATTGCGCTATCTGTAATGGCACTCCAGATATCACCAGATATATATGGGATTTTTCCCTGACCCTGAGTGTCCGACCCCGTGAGACGGTGGTTTTCTCGGCCGCTAGTGGTCCGAGGTCGTTCCCGCTGCACAGATTCGTGCGCCAGGGCCTCCTACAAACAACGCACTTTGATTTATTGCGCTATCTGTAATAGCATTCGAGATATCACCAGATATATATTGGATTTTTCCCTGACCCTGAGTGTCCGAACCCGTGAGACGGTGGTTTTCTCGGCCGCTGGTGGTCCGAGGTCGTTCCCGCTGCACAGATTCATGCGCTAGGGCGTCCTGCAGACAATGCACTTTGGTGTATTGCGGTATCTGTAATAGCACCCGAGATATCACCAGATATATATTGGATTTTTCCCTCACCCTGAGTGTCCGACCCCGTGAGACGGTGGTTTTCTCGGCCCCTAGTGGTCCGAGGTCGTTCCCGCTGCACAGATTCATGCGCCAGGGCCTCCTGCAGATAATTCATTTTTGTTTATTGCGCTATCTCTAATAGCACCTGAGATATCACCAGATATATATTGGATTTTTCCCCGACCCTGACAGTCCGGCCCCATGTGCCGATGGTTTTCTCGGTCCCTCGTGGTCCGAGGTCGATCCCGCTGAACAGATTCATGCGACAGAGCCTCCTATATACCATGCACTTTGATTTATTGCGCTATCTGTAATAGCACCCGAGATATCACAAGATATATATTGGATTTTCCCCTGACCCTGAGTGTCCGGCCTCATGAGGCGGTGGTTTTCTCGGCCCCTGGTGGTCCGAGGTCGTTCCCGCTGCACAGATTCATGCGCCGGTGCCCCCTGCAGACAATGAACTTTGAATTATTCCGCTATCTCTAATAGCACCCGAGATATCACGAGATATATATTGGATTTTGATTTATTGCGCTATCTGTAATAGCACCCGAGATATCACTAGATATATATTGGATTTTCCCCTGACCCTGAGTGTCCGGCCCCATGAGACGGTGGTTTTCTCGGCCCCTGGTGGTCCGAGATCGTTCCCGCTGCACAGATTCATGCGCCAGGGCCTCCTGCAGATAATTCAGTTTGGTTTATTGCGCTATCTCTAATAGCACCCGAGATATCACCAGATATATATTTGATTTTTCACTGACCCTGACAGTCCGGCCCCATGTGTCGATGGTTTTCTCGGTCCCTCGTGGTCGGAGGTCGATCCCGCTGAACAGATTCATGCGACAGGGCTTCCTGCAGACAATTCACTTTGGTTTATTGCGCTATCTGTAATAGCACCCGAGATATCACCAGATATATATTGGATTTTTCCCTGACCCTGAGTGTCCAGCCCCATGAGACGGTAGTTTTCTCGGCCCCTGGTGGAGCCAGGTCGTTCCCGCTGCACAGATTCATGCGCTGGGGCGTCCTGCAGACAATGCACTTTGATTTATTGCGCTATCTCTAATAGCACCCGAGATATCACCAGATATATATTGGATTTTCCCCTGACCCTGAGTGTCCGGCCCCATGTGTCGATGGTTTTCTCGGTCCCTCGTGGACCGAGGTCGTTCCCGCTGCACAGATTCATGCGCCATGGCCTCCTGCAGACAATGCACTTTGGTTTATTGCGCTATCTCTAATAACACCCGGGATATCACCAGATATATATTGGATTTTTCTCTGACCCTGACAGTCGGACCCCATGAGACGGTGGTTTTCTCGGCCCCTGGTTGTCCGAGGTCGTTCCCGCTGCACAGATTCATGCGCGGGGGCCTCCCGCAGACAATGCACTTTGATTTATTGCGGTATCTCTAATAGCACCCGAAATATCACCAGATATATATTGGATTTTTCCTTGACCCTGACTGTCCGGCCCCATGTGTCGATGGTTTTCTCGGTCCCTCGTGGTCCGAGGTCGATCCCGCTGCACAGATTCATTCGCCAGGGCCTCCCGCAGACAAAGCACTTTGGGTTATTGCGGTATCTGTAATAGCACCTGAGATATCACCAGATATATGCTGGATCTTTACATGACCTTGGGTGGCGGATTCCGAATATCTGTAATTTTCTCGGCGCCTGGTGGTCCGAGGTCGTTCCCGCTGCCCAGATTCATGCGCCAGAACCTCCTACAGACAATGGATGTTGATTTATTGCGCTATCTATAATAGCACCCGAGAAAGCACCATATATATGCTGGATTTTTACATGATTTTGGGTGACAGATACCGAAAATCTGTAATTTTCTCGGCCCCTGGTGTTCCGATGTCGTTCCTGCTGCACAGATTCATGCGCAAGGGCCTCCTACGGACAATGCACTTTGATTTATTGCGCTATCTCTAATAGCACCCCAGATATCACCAGATATATATTTGATTTTTCTCTGACCCTGAGTGTCCGGCCCCATGAGACTGTGGTTTTCTCGGCCCCTGGTGGTCCGATGTCGTTCCCGCTGCACAGATTCATGCGCGCGGGCCTCCTGCAGATAATTCACTTTGATTTATTGCGCTATTTCTAATAGCACCCGAGATATCACCAGATATATATTGGATTTTTCCCTGACTCTGACAGTCCGACCCCATGAGACGGTGGTTTTCTCGGTCCGTCGTGGTCCGAGGTCGTTCCCGCTGCACAGATTCATGCGCCAGGGCCTCCTGCAGACAATGCCTTTTGATTTATTGCGCTATCTGTTTTAGCACCCGAGATATCACCAGATTTATATTGGATTTTTCCCTGACCCTGAGTGTCCGACCCCATGAGACGGTGGGTTTCTCGGCACCTGGTGATCCGAGGTCGTTCCCGCTGCACAGATTCATGCGCCAGGGCCTCCTGCAGACAATGCACTTTGGTTTATTGCGCTATCTCTAATAGCACCCGAGATATCACCAGATATATATTGCATTTTTCCCTGACCCTGACAATCCGGCCCCATGAGACGGTGATTTTCTCGGCCCCTGGTTGTCCGAGGTCATTCCCGCTGCACAGATTCATGCGCGAGGGCCTCCTGCAGACAATGCACTTTGATTTATTGCGGTATCTCTAATAGCACCCGAAATATCACCAGATATATGTTGGATTTTTCCCTGACCCTGACAGTCCGACACCATGAGACGGTGGTTTTCTCGGCCCGTGGTCGTCCGAGGTCATTCCCGCTGCACAGATTCATGCGCGAGGGCCTCCTGCAGACAATGCACTTTGATTTATTGTGCAATCTCTAGTAGCACCCGAGATATCACCAGATATATATTGGATTTTTTCCTGACCCTGACAGACCGGCCCCATGCGACGGTGATTTTCTCGGCCCCTGGTGGTCCGAGGTCGATCCCGCTGCACAGATTCATGCGCCAGGGCCTCCTACAGACAATCCACTTTTATTTATTGCGCTATCTCTAATAGCACCTGAGATATCACCAGATATATATTGGATTTTTCCCTGACCCTGACAGTCCGACACCATGAGACGGTGGTTTTCCCGGCCCGTGGTAGTCCGTGGTCATTCCGGCTGCACAGATTCATGCGCGAGGGCCCCCTACAGATCATGCACCTTGATTTATTGCGCTATCTGTAATGGCACTCCAGATATCACCAGATATATATGGGATTTTTCCCTGACCCTGAGTGTCCGACCCCGTGAGACGGTGGTTTTCTCGGCCGCTGGTGGTCCGAGGTCGTTCCCGCTGCACAGATTCGTGCGCCAGGGCCTCCTACAAACAACGCACTTTGATTTATTGCGCTATCTGTAATAGCATTCGAGATATCACCAGATATATATTGGATTTTTCCCTGACCCTGAGTGTCCGAACCCGTGAGACGGTGGTTTTCTCGGCCGCTGGTGGTCCGAGGTCGTTCCCGCTGCACAGATTCATGCGCTAGGGCCTCCTGCAGACAATGCACTTTGGTGTATTGCGGTATCTGTAATAGCACCCGAGATATCACCAGATATATATTGGATTTTTCCCTCACCCTGAGTGTCCGACCCCGTGAGACGGTGGTTTTCTCGGCCCCTAGTGGTCCGAGGTCGTTCCCGCTGCACAGATTCATGCGCCAGGGCCTCCTGCAGATAATTCATTTTTGTTTATTGCGCTATCTCTAATAGCACCTGAGATATCACCAGATATATATTGGATTTTTCCCCGACCCTGACAGTCCGGCCCCATGTGCCGATGGTTTTCTCGGTCCCTCGTGGTCCGAGGTCGATCCCGCTGAACAGATTCATGCGACAGAGCCTCCTATAGACCATGCCCTTTGATTTATTGCGCTATCTGTAATAGCACCCGAGATATCACAAGATATATATTGGATTTTCCCCTGACCCTGAGTGTCCGGCCTCATGAGGCGGTGGTTTTCTCGGCCCCTGGTGGTCCGAGGTCGTTCCCGCTGCACAGATTCATGCGCCGGTGCCCCCTGCAGACAATGAACTTTGAATTATTCCGCTATCTCTAATAGCACCCGAGATATCACGAGATATATATTGGATTTTGATTTATTGCGCTATCTGTAATAGCACCCGAGATATCACTAGATATATATTGGATTTTCCCCTGACCCTGAGTGTCCGGCCCCATGAGACGGTGGTTTTCTCGGCCCCTGGTGGTCCGAGATCGTTCCCGCTGCACAGATTCATGCGCCAGGGCCTCCTGCAGATAATTCAGTTTGGTTTATTGCGCTATCTCTAATAGCACCCGAGATATCACCAGATATATATTTGATTTTTCCCTGACCCTGACAGTCCGGCCCCATGTGTCGATGGTTTTCTCGGTCCCTCGTGGTCGGAGGTCGATCCCGCTGAACAGATTCATGCGCCAGGGCTTCCTGCAGACAATTCACTTTGGTTTATTGCGCTATCTGTAATAGCACCCGAGATATCACCAGATATATATTGGATTTTTCCCTGACCCTGAGTGTCCGGCCCCATGAGACGGTAGTTTTCTCGGCCCCTGGTGGAGCCAGGTCGTTCCCGCTGCACAGATTCATGCGCTCGGGCGTCCTGCAGACAATGCACTTTGATTTATTGCGCTATCTCTAATAGCACCCGAGATATCACCAGATATATATTGGATTTTCCCCTGACCCTGAGTGTCCGGCCCCATGTGTCGATGGTTTTCTCGGTCCCTCGTGGACCGAGGTCGTTCCCGCTGCACAGATTCATGCGCCATGGCCTCCTGCAGACAATGCACTTTGGTTTATTGCGCTATCTCTAATAACACCCGGGATATCACCAGATATATATTGGATTTTTCTCTGACCCTGACAGTCGGACCCCATGAGACGGTGGTTTTCTCGGCCCCTGGTTGTCCGAGGTCGTTCCCGCTGCACAGATTCATGCGCGAGGGCCTCCTGCAGACAATGCACTTTGATTTATTGCGGTATCTCTAATAGCACCCGAAATATCACCAGATATATATTGGATTTTTCCCTGACCCTGACAGTCCGACACCATGAGACGGTGGTTTTCTCGGCCCGTGGTCGTCCGAGGTCATTCCCGCTGCACAGATTCATGCGCGAGGGCCTCCCGCAGACAATGCACTTTGATTTATTGTGCAATCTCTAGTAGCACCCGAGATATCACCAGATATATATTGGATTTTTCCCTGACCCTGACAGTCCGGCCGCATGCGACGGTGATTTTCTCGGCCCCTGGTGGTCCGAGGTCGATCCCGCTGCACAGATTCATGCGCCAGGGCCTCCTACAGACAATCCACTTTGATTTATTGCGCTATCTGTAATAGCACCCGAGATATCACCAGATATATATTGGATTTTTCCCTGACCCTGACAGTCCGACCCCATGAGACGGTGGTTTTCTCGGACCCTGGTGGTCCGAGGTTGTTCCTGCTGCACAGATTCCTGCGCCAGGGCATCCTACAGACAATGCACTTTGATTTATTGCGCTATCTGTAATAGCACCCGGGATACCACCAGATATATATTGGATTTTTCCCAGACCCTGCGTGTCCAGCCCCATGAGACGGTAGTTTTCTCGGCCTCTGGTGGTCCGAGGTCTTTCCCGCTGCACAGATTCATGCGCCAGGGCCTCCTGCAGACAATGCACTTTGATTTATTGCGCTATCTGTAATAGCACCCGAGATATCACCAGATTTATATTGGATTTTTCCCTGACCCTGAGTGTCCGGCCCCATGAGACGGTGGTTTTCTCGGCCCCTGGTTGTCCGAGGTCGTTCCCGCTGCACAGATTCATGCGCGAGGGCCTCCTGCAGACAATACACTTTGATTTATTGCGGTATCTCTAATAGCACCCGAAATATCACCAGATATATATTGGATTTTTCCCTGACCCTGACAGTCCGACACCATGAGACGGTGGTTTTCTCGGCCCGTGGTCGTCCGAGGTCATTCCCGCTGCACAGATTCATGCGCGGGGGCCTCCCGCAGACAATGCACTTTGATTTATTGTGCAATCTCTAGTAGCATCCGAGATATCACCAGATATATATTGGATTTTTCCCTGACCCTGACAGTCCGGCCCCATGCGACGGTGATTTTCTCGGCCCCTGGTGGTCCGAGGTCGATCCCGCTGCACAGATTCATGCGCCAGGGCCTCCTACAGACAATCCACTTTGATTTATTGCACTATCTGTAATAGCACCCGAGATATCACCAGATATATATTGCATTTTTCCCCGACCCTGGCAGTCCGGCCCCATGTGTCGGTGGTTTTCTCGGCCCCTGGTGATCCGAGGTCGTTCTCGCTGCACAGATTCATGCGCCAGGGCCTCCTACAGACAATCCACTTTGATTTATTGCGCTATCTGTAATAGCACCCGAGATATCACCAGATATATATTGGATTTTTCCCTGACCCTGACAGTCCGACACCATGAGACGGTGGTTTTCTCGGCCCCTGGTGGTCCGAGGTCGTTCTCGCTGCACAGATTCATGCGCCAGGGCCTCCTGCAGACAATGCACTTTGGTTTATTGCGCTATCTCTAATAGCAACCGAGATATCACCAGATATATATTGGATTTTTCCCTGATCCTGAGTGTCCGGCCCCATGAGACAGAAGTTTTCTCGGCCCCTGGTGGTCCGAGGTCGATCCCGCTGCTCAGATTCATGCGCCAGGGCCTCCTACAGACAATGCACTTTGATTTATTGCGCTATCTGTAATAGCACCCGAGATATCACCAGATATATATTGGATTTTCCCTGACCCTGACAGTCCGACCCCATGAGACGGTGGTTTTCTCGGACCCTGGTGGTCCGAGGTTGTTCCTGCTGCACAGATTCCTGCGCCAGGGCATCCTACAGACAATGCACTTTGATTTATTGCGCTATCTGTAATAGTACCCGAGATATCACCATATATATTGGATTTTCCCCTGACCCTGAGTGTCCGCCCCCATGTGTCGGTGGTTTTCTCGGCCCGTGGTGGTCCGAGGTCGTTCTCGCTGCACAGATTCATGCGCCAGGACCTCCTGCAGACAATGCACTTTGGTTTATTGCGCTATCTCTAATAGCACCCGAGATATCACCAGATATATATTGCATTTTTCCCTGACCCTGACAGTCCGGCCCCATGAGACGGTGATTTTCTCGGCCCCTGGTTGTCCGAGGTCATTCCCGCTGCACAGATTCATGCGCGAGGGTCTCCTGCAGACAATGCACTTTGATTTATTGCGGTATCTCTAATAGCTCCCGAAATATCACCAGATATATATTGGATTTTTCCCTGACCCTGACAGTCGGACCCCATGAGACGGTGGTTTTCTCGGCCCCTGGTTGTCCGAGGTCGTTCCCGCTGCACAGATTTATGCGCGAGGGCCGCCTGCAGACAATGCACTTTGATTTATTGCGGTATCTCTAATAGCACCCGAAATATCACCAGATATATATTGGATTTTTCAGTGACCCTGACAGTCCGACACCATGAGGCGGTGGTTTTCTCGGCCCGTGGTCGTCCGAGGTCATTCCCGCTGCACAGATTCATGCGCGAGGGCCTCCTGCAGACAATGCACTTTGATTTATTGTGCAATCTCTAGTAGCACCCGAGATATCACCAGATATATATTGGATTTTTTCCTGACCCTGACAGACCGGCCCCATGCGACGGTGATTTTCTCGGCCCCTGGTGGTCCGAGGTCGATCCCGCTGCACAGATTCATGCGCCAGGGCCTCGTACAGACAATCCACTTTTATTTATTGCGCTATCTGTAATAGCACCTGAGATATCACCAGATATATATTGGATTTTTCCCTGACCTTGACAGTCCGACACCATGAGACGGTGGTTTTCCCGGCCCGTGGTAGTCCGAGGTCATTCCGGCTGCACAGATTCATGCGCGAGGGCCCCCTACAGATCATGCACCTTGATTTATTGCGCTATCTGTAATAGCACTCGAGATATCACCAGATATATATGGGATTTTTCCCTGACCCTGAGTGTCCGACCCCGTGAGACGGTGGTTTTCTCGGCCGCTGGTGGTCCGAGGTCGTTCCCGCTGCACAGATTCGTGCGCCAGGGCCTCCTACAAACAACGCACTTTGATTTATTGCGCTATCTGTAATAGCACTCGAGATATCACCAGATATATATTGGATTTTTCCCTGACCCTGAGTGTCCGACCCCGTGAGACGGTGGTTTTCTCGGCCCCTGGTGGTCCGAGGTCGTTCCCGCTGCACAGATTCATGCGCTAGGGCCTCCTGCAGACAATGCACTTTGGTGTATTGCGGTATCTGTAATAGCACCCGGATATCACCAGATATATATTCGATTTTTCCCTCACCCTGAGTGTCCGACCCCATGAGACGGTAGTTTTCTCGGCCCCTGGTGGAGCCAGGTCGTTCCCGCTGCACAGATTCATGCGCTGGGGCGTCCTGCAGACAATGCACTTTGATTTATTGCGCTATCTCTAATAGCACCCGAGATATCACCAGATATATATTGGATTTTCCCCTGACCCTGAGTGTCCGGCCCCATGTGTCGATGGTTTTCTCGGTCCCTCGTGGTCCGAGGTCGTTCCCGCTGCACAGATTCATGCGCCAGGGCCTCCTGCAGACAATGCACTTTGGTTTATTGCGCTATCTCTAATAACACCCGGGATATCACCGGATATATATTGGATTTTTCCCTGACCCTGAGTGTCCAGCCTCATGAGACGGTAGTTTTCTCGGCCTCTGGTGGTCCGAGGTCGTTCCCGCTGCACAGATTCATGCGCCAGGGCCTCCTGCAGACAATGCACTTTGGTTTATTGCGCTATCTCTAATAGCACCCGAGATATCACCAGATATATATTTGATTTTTCCCTGACCCTGACAGTCCGGCCCCATCTGTCGATGGTTTTCTCGGTCCCTCGTGGTCGGAGGTCGATCCCGCTGAACAGATTCATGCGCCAGGGCTTCCTGCAGACAATTCACTTTGGTTTATTGCGCTATCTGTAATAGCACCCGAGATATCACCAGATATATATTGGATTTTTCCCTGACCCTGAGTGTCCGGCCCCATGAGACGGTAGTTTTCTCGGCCCCTGGTGGAGCCAGGTCGTTCCCGCTGCACAGATTCATGCGCTGGGGCGTCCTGCAGACAATGCACTTTGATTTATTGCGCTGTCTCTAATAGCACCCGAGATATCACCAGATATATATTGGATTTTCCCCTGACCCTGAGTGTCCGGCCCCATGTGTCGATGGTTTTCTCGGTCCCTCGTGGTCCGAGGTCGTTCCCGCTGCACAGATTCATGCGCCAGGGCCTCCTGCAGACAATGCACTTTGGTTTATTGCGCTATCTCTAATAACACCCGGGATATCACCGGATATATATTGGATTTTTCCCTGACCCTGAGTGTCCAGCCTCATGAGACGGTAGTTTTCTCGGCCTCTGGTGGTCCGAGGTCTTTCCCGCTGCACAGATTCATGCGCCAGGGCCTCCTGCAGACAATGCACTTTGATTTATTGCGCTATCTGAAATAGCACCCGAGATATCACCAGATTTGTATTGGATTTTTCCCTGACCCTGAGTGTCCGACCCCATGAGGCGGTGGTTTTCTCGGCCCCTGGTGCTCCGAGGTCGTTCCCGCTGCACAGATTCATGCGCCGGTGCCTCCTGCTGACAATGCACTTTGAATTATTTCGCTATCTCTAATAGCACCCGAGATATCACGAGATATATATTGGATTTTTCCCTGACCCTGAGTGTCCGGCCCCATGAGACGGAGGTTTTCTCGGCCCCTGGTGGTCCGATGTCGTTCCCGCTGCACAGATTCATGCGGCAGGGCACCCTGCAGATAATTCACTTTGATTTATTGCGCTATCTCTAATAGCACCCGGGATACCACCAGATATATATTGGATTTTTCCCAGACCCTGCGTGTCCAGCCCCATGAGACGGTAGTTTTCTCGGCCTCTGGTGGTCCGAGGTCTTTCCCGCTGCACAGATTCATGCGCCAGGGCCTCCTGCAGACAATGCACTTTGATTTATTGCGCTATCTGTAATAGCACCCGAGATATCACCAGATTTATATTGGATTTTTCTCTGACCCTGAGTGTCCGGCCCCATGAGACTGTAGATTTCTCGGCCCCTGGTGGTCCGAGGTCGTTCCCGCTGCACAGATTCATGTGCTAGGGCCTCCTGCAGACAATGCACTTTGGTGTATTGCGCTATCTGTAATAGCACCCGAGATATCACCAGATATATATTGGATTTTTCCCTCACCCTGAATGTCCGACACCATGAGACGGTGGTTTTCTCGGCCCCTAGTGGTCCGAGGTCGTTCCCGCTGCACAGATTCATGCGCCAGGGCCTCCTGCAGATAATTCAGTTTGGTTTATTGCGCTATCTCTAATAGCACCAGAGATATCACCAGATATATATTTGATTTTTCCCTGACCCTGAGTGTCCGGCCCCATGAGACGGAGGTTTTCTCGGCCCCTGGTGGTCCGAGGTCGTTCCCGCTGCACAGATTCATGCGGCAGGGCACCCTGCAGATAATTCACTTTGGTTTATTGCGCTATCTCTAATAGCACCCGAGATATCACCAGATATATATTGGATTTTTCCCTGACCCTGAGTGTCCGGCCCCATGAGACGGTAGTTTTCTCGGCCCCTGGTGGTCCCAGGTCGTTCCCGCTGCACAGATTCATGCGCTGGGGCCTCCTGCAGACAATGCACTTTGATTTATTGCGCTATCTCTAATAGCACCCGAGATATCACCAGATATATATTGCATTTTTCTCTGACCCTGAGTGTCCGACCCCATGAGGCGGTGGTTTTCTCGGCCCCTGGTGAACCGAGGTCGTTCCCGCTGCACAGATTCATACGCCGGTGCCTCCTGCAGACAATGCACTTTGAATTATTTCGCTATCTCTAATAGCACCCGAGATATCACCAGATATATATAGGATTTTTCCTTGACCCTGTCAGTCCGGCCCCATGAGACGGTGATTTTCTCGGCCCCTGGTGGCCCGAGGTCGATCCCGCTGCACAGATTCGTGCGCCAGGGCGCCCTGCAGATAATTCACCTTGTTTTATTGCGCTATCTCTAATAGCACACGAGATATCACCAGATATATATTGGATATTTCCCTGACCCTGAGTGTCCGGCCCCATGAGACGGTAGTTTTCTCGGCCCCTAGTGGTCCCAGGTCGTTCCCACTGCACAGATTCATGCGCTGGGGCCTCCTGCAGACAATGCACCTTGGTTTATTGCGCTATCTGTAATAGCACCCGAGATATCACTAGATATATATTGGATTTTCCCCTGACCCTGAGTGTCCGGCCCCATGTGCCGATGTTTTTCTCGGGCCCTCGTGGTCCGAGGTCGATCCCGCTGAACAGATTCATGCGCCAGGGCTTCCTGCAGACAATTCACTTTGGTTTATTGCGCTATCTATAATAGCACTCGAGATATCACCACATATATATTGGATTTTTCCCTGACCCTGAGTGTCCGACAACATGAGACGGTGGTTTTCTCGGCCCCTGCTGGTCCGAGGTCGTTCCCGCTGCACAGATTCATGCGCCAGGGCCTCCTGCAGATAATTCACATTGGTTTATTGCGCTATCTCTAATAGCACCCGAAATATCACCAGATATATATTGGATTTTTCCCTGACCCTGACAGTCCGGCCCCATGAGACGGTGATTATCTAGGCCCCTGGTGAACCGAGGTCGTTCCCGCTGCACAGATTCATGCGCTGGGGCCTCCTGCAGACAATGCACTTTGATTTATTGCGCTATCTCTAATAGCACCCGAGATATCACCAGATATATATTGCATTTTTCTCTGACCCTGAGTGTCCGACCCCATGAGGCGGTGGTTTTCTCGGCCCCTGGTGAACCGAGGTCGTTCCCGCTGCACAGATTCATGCGCCGGTGCCTCCTGCAGACAATGCACTTTGAATTATTTCGCTATCTCTAATAGCACTCGAGATATCACCAGATATATATAGGATTTTTCCTTGACCCTGTCAGTCCGGCCCCATGAGACGGTGATTTTCTCGGCCCCTGGTGGCCCGAGGTCGATCCCGCTGCACAGATTCGTGCGCCAGGGCGCCCTGCAGATAATTCACCTTGTTTTATTGCGCTATCTCTAATAGCACACGAGATATCACCAGATATATATTGGATATTTCCCTGACCCTGAGTGTCCGGCCCCATGAGACGGTAGTTTTCTCGGCCCCTAGTGGTCCCAGGTCGTTCCCACTGCACAGATTCATGCGCTGGGGCCTCCTGCAGACAATGCACCTTGGTTTATTGCGCTATCTGTAATAGCACCCGAGATATCACTAGATATATATTGGATTTTCCCCTGACCCTGAGTGTCCGGCCCCATGTGCCGATGTTTTTCTCGGGCCCTCGTGGTCCGAGGTCGATCCCGCTGAACAGATTCATGCGCCAGGGCTTCCTGCAGACAATTCACTTTGGTTTATTGCGCTATCTATAATAGCACTCGAGATATCACCACATATATATTGGATTTTTCCCTGACCCTGAGTGTCCGACAACATGAGACGGTGGTTTTCTCGGCCCCTGCTGGTCCGAGGTCGTTCCCGCTGCACAGATTCATGCGCCAGGGCCTCCTGCAGATAATTCACATTGGTTTATTGCGCTATCTCTAATAGCACCCGAAATATCACCAGATATATATTGGATTTTTCCCTGACCCTGACAGTCCGGCCCCATGAGACGGTGATTATCTAGGCCCCCGGTGGTGCGAGGTCGATCCCGCTGCACAGATTCATGCGACAGGACTTCCTACAGACAATACACTTTGATTTATTGCGCCATCTGTAATAGCACTCGAGATATCACCAGATATATATTGGATTGTTCCTCGACCCTGAGTGTCCGGCCCCATGTGCCGATGGTTTTCTCGGTCCCTCGTGGTCCGAGGTCGATCCCGCTGAACAGATTCATGCGACAGAGCTTCCTACAGACCATGCACCTTGATTTATTGCGCTATCTGTAATAGCACCCGAGACATCACGAGATATATATTGGATTTTTCCCTGACCCTGAGTGTCCGGCCCCATGAGACGGTAGTTTTCTCGGCCCCTGGTGGTCCGAGGTCGTTCCCGCTGCACAGATTCATGCGCTAGGGCCTCCGGCAGACAATGCACTTTGATCTATTGCGCTATCTGTAATAGCACCCGAGATATCACAAGATATATATTGGATTTTCCCCTGACCCTGAGTGTCCGGCCCCATGAGACGGTTGTTTTCTCGGCCCCTGGTGGTCCGAGATCGTTCCCGCTGCACAGATTCATGCGCCAGGGCCTCCTGCAGATAATTCAGTTTGGTTTAATGCGCTATCTCTAATAGCACCCGAGATATCACCAGATATATATTTGATTTTTCCCTGACCCTGAGTGTCCGGCCCCATGAGACGGTAGTTTTCTCGGCCCCTGGTGGAGCCAGGTCGTTCCCGCTGCACAGATTCATGCGCTGGGCCTCCTGCAGGCAATGCACTTTGATTTATTGCGCTATCTATAATAGCACCCGAGATATCACCAGATATATATTGGATTTTCCCCTGACCCTGAGTGTCCGGCCCCATGTGTCGATGGTTTTCTCGGTCCCTCGTGGTCCGAGGTCGTTCCCGCTGCACAGATTCATGCGCCAGGGCCTCCTGCAGACAATGCACTTTGGTTTATTGCGCTATCTCTAATAACACCCGGGATATCACCAGATATATATTGGATTTTTCCCTGACCCTGAGTGTCCAGCCTCATGAGACGGTAGTTTTCTCGGCCTCTGGTGGTCCGAGGTCTTTCCCGCTGCACAGATTCATGCGCCAGGGCCTCCTGCAGACAATGCACTTTGATTTATTGCGCTATCTGTAATAGCACCCGAGATATCACCAGATTTATATTGGATTTTTCCCTGACCCTGAGTGTCCGACCCCATGAGGCGGTGGTTTTCTCGGCCCCTGGTGCTCCAAGGTCGTTCCCGCTGCACAGATTCATGCGCCGGTGCCTCCTGCAGACAATGCACTTTGAATTATTTCGCTATCTCTAATAGCACCCGAGATATCACGAGATATATATTGGATTTTTCCCTGACCCTGAGTGTCCGGCCCCATGAGACGGAGGTTTTCTCGGCCCCTGGTGGTCCGAGGTCGTTCCCGCTGCACAGATTCATGCGGCAGGGCACCCTGCAGATAATTCACTTTTATTTATTGCGCTATCTCTAATAGCACCCGAGATATCACCAGACATATATTGGATTTTTCCCTGACCCTGAGTGTCCGGCCCCATGAGACGGTAGTTTTCTCGGCCCCTGGTGATCCCAGGTCGTTCCCGCTGCGCAGATTCATGCGCCAGAGCCTCCTACGGACAATGCACCTTGATTTATTGCGCTATCTCTAATAGCAACCGAGATATCACCAGATATATATTGGATTTTTCCCTGACCCTGACAGTCCGGCCCCATGTGCCGATGGTTTTCTCGGTCCCTCGTGGTCCGAGGTCGATCCCGCTGAACAGATTCATGCGGCAGAGCTTCCTGCAGACAATTCACTTTGGTTTATTGCGCTATCTGTAATAGCACCCGAGATATCACTAGATATATGCTGGATTTTTACATGACCTTGGGTGACGGATTCCGCATATCTGTAATTTTCTCGGCTCCTGGTGGTCCGAGGTCGTTCCTGCTGCACAGATTCATTCGCCAGTGCCACCTACAGACAATGCACTTTGATTTATTTCGCTATCTATAATAGCACCCGAGATATCACCAGATATATATTGGATTTTTCCCTGACCCTGACAGTCCGGCCCCATGAGACGGTGATTTTCTAGGCCCCTGGTGGTGCGAGGTCGATCCCGCTGCACAGATTCATGCGACAGGACTTCCTACAGACAATACACTTTGATTTATTGCGCCATCTGTAATAGCACTCGAGATATCACCAGATATATATTGGATTGTTCCCCGACCCTGAGTGTCCGGCCCCATGAGACGGTGGTTTTCTCGGCCCCTGGTGGACCGAGATCGTCCCGCTGCACAGATTCATGCGCCAGGGCCTCCTGCAGACAATGCACTTTGAATTATTTCGCTATCTCTAATAGCACCCGAGATATCACGAGATATATATTGGATTTTTCCCTGACCCTGAGTGTCCGGCCCCATGAGACGGTAGTTTTCTCGGCCCCTGGTGGTCCGAGGTCGTTCCCGCTGCACAGATTCATGCGCTAGCGCCTCCGGCAGACAATGCACTTTCATTTATTGCGCTATCTCTAATAGCACCCGAGATATCACCAGATATATATTGGATTTTTCCCTGACCCTGACAGTCCGACCCCATGAGACGGTGGTTTTCTCGGCCCCTAGTGGTCCGAAGTCGTTCCCGCTGCACAGATTCATGCGCCGGTGCCTCCTGCAGACAATGCACCTTGAATTATTTCGCTATCTCTAATAGCACCCGAGATATCACCAGATATATATCGGATTATTCCCCGACCCTGAGTGTCCGACCCCATGAGGCGGTAGTTTTCTCGGCCCCTGGTGCTCCGAGGTCGTTCCCCCTGCACAGATTCATGCGCCAGGGCCTCCTGCAGACACTGCACTTTGGTTTATTGCGCTATCTGTAATAGCACCCGAGATATCACCAGATTTATATTGGATTTTTCCCTGACCCTGAGTGTCCGGCCCCATGAGACGCTGGTTTTCTCGGCCCCTGGTGGTCCGAGATCGTTCCCGCTGCACAGATTCATGCGCCAGGGCCTCCTGCAGATAATTCAGTTTGATTTAATGCGCTATCTCTAATAGCACCCGAGATATCACCAGATATATATTTGATTTTTCCCTGACCCTGAGTGTCCGGCCCCATGAGACGGTAGTTTTCTCGGCCCCTGGTGGAGCCAGGTCGTTCCCGCTGCACAGATTCATGCGCTGGGCCTCCTAGAGACAATGCACTTTGATTTATTGCGCTATCTCTAATAGCACCCGAGATATCACCAGATATATATTGGATTTTTCCCTGAACCTGAGTGTCCAGCCTCATGAGACGGTAGTTTTCTCGGCCTCTGGTGGTCCGAGGTCTTTCCCGCTGCACAGATTCATGCGCCAGGGCCTCCTGCAGACAATGCACTTTGATTTATTGCGCTATCTGTAATAGCACCCGAGATATCACCAGATTTATATTGGATTTTTCCCTGACCCTGAGTGTCCGACCCCATGAGGCGGTGGTTTTCTCGGCCCCTGGTGCTCCAAGGTCGTTCCCGCTGCACAGATTCATGCGCCGGTGCCTCCTGCAGACAATGCACTTTGAATTATTTCGCTATCTCTAATAGCACCCGAGATATCACGAGATATATATTGGATTTTTCCCTGACCCTGAGTGTCCGGCCCCATGAGACGGAGGTTTTCTCGGCCCCTGGTGGTCCGAGGTCGTTCCCGCTGCACAGATTCATGCGGCAGGGCACCCTGCAGATAATTCACTATGATTTATTGCGCTATCTGTAATAGCACCCGAGATATCACTAGATATATATTGGATTTTTCCCTGACCCTGAGTGTGCGGCCCCATGAGACGGTAGTTTTCTCGGCCCCTGGTGGTCCCAGGTCGTTCCCGCTGCACAGATTCATGCGCCAGGGCCTCCTGCAGATAATTCAGTTTGGTTTAATGCGCTATCTCTAATAGCACCCGAGATATCACCAGATATATATTTGATTTTTCCCTGACCCTGAGTGTCCGGCCCCATGAGACGGTAGTTTTCTCGGCCCCTGGTGGAGCCAGGTCGTTCCCGCTGCACAGATTCATGCGCTGGGCCTCCTGCAGACAATGCACTTTGATTTATTGCGCTATCTCTAATAGCACCCGAGATATCACCAGATATATATTGGATTTTCCCCTGACCCTGAGTGTCCGGCCCCATGTGTCGATGGTTTTCTCGGTCCCTCGTGGTCCGAGGTCGTTCCCGCTGCACAGATTCATGCGCCAGGGCCTCCTGCAGACAATGCACTTTGGTTTATTGCGCTATCTCTAATAACACCCGGGATATCACCAGATATATATTGGATTTTTCCCTGACACGGAGTATCCAGCCTCATGAGACGGTAGTTTTCTCGGCCTCTGGTGGTCCGAGGTCTTTCCCGCTGCACAGATTCATTCGCCAGGGCCTCCTGCAGACAATGCACTTTGGTTTATTGCGCTATCTGTAATAGCACCCGAGATATCACCAGATTTATATTGGATTTTTCCCTGACCCTGAGTGTCCGACCCCATGAGGCGGTGGTTTTCTCGGCCCCTGGTGCTCCAAGGTCGTTCCCGCTGCACAGATTCATGCGCCAGGGCCTCCTGCAGATAATTCAGTTTGGTTTAATGCGCTATCTCTAATAGCACCCGAGATATCACCAGATATATATTTGATTTTTCCCTGACCCTGAGTGTCCGGCCCCATGAGACGGTAGTTTTCTCGGCCCCTGGTGGAGCCAGGTCGTTCCCGCTGCACAGATTCATGCGCTGGGCCTCCTGCAGACAATGCACTTTGATTTATTGCGCTATCTCTAATAGCACCCGAGATATCACCAGATATATATTGGATTTTCCCCTGACCCTGAGTGTCCGGCCCCATGTGTCGATGGTTTTCTCGGTCCCTCGTGGTCCGAGGTCGTTCCCGCTGCACAGATTCATGCGCCAGGGCCTCCTGCAGACAATGCACTTTGGTTTATTGCGCTATCTCTAATAACACCCGGGATATCACCAGATATATATTGGATTTTTCCCTGACACGGAGTATCCAGCCTCATGAGACGGTAGTTTTCTCGGCCTCTGGTGGTCCGAGGTCTTTCCCGCTGCACAGATTCATTCGCCAGGGCCTCCTGCAGACAATGCACTTTGGTTTATTGCGCTATCTGTAATAGCACCCGAGATATCACCAGATTTATATTGGATTTTTCCCTGACCCTGAGTGTCCGACCCCATGAGGCGGTGGTTTTCTCGGCCCCTGGTGCTCCAAGGTCGTTCCCGCTGCACAGATTCATGCGCCGGTGCCTCCTGCAGACAATGCACTTTGAATTATTTCGCTATCTCTAATAGCACCCGAGATATCACGAGATTTATATTGGATTTTTCCCTGACCCTGAGTGTCCGGCCCCATGAGACGGAGGTTTTCTCGGCCCCTGGTGGTCCGAGGTCGTTCCCGCTGCACAGATTCATGCGGCAGGGCACCCTGCAGATAATTCACTTTGATTTATTGCGCTATCTCTAATAGCACCCGAGATATCACCAGATATATATTGGATTTTTCCCTGACCCTGACAGTCCGGCCTCATGTGTCGATGGTTTTCTCGGTCCCTCGTGGTCCGACGTCGATCCCGCTGAACAGATTCATGCGCCAGGGCTTCCTGCAGACAATTCACTTTGGTTTATTGCGCTATCTGTAATAGCACCCGAGATATCACCAGATATATATAGGATTTTTCCTTGACCCTGTCAGTCCGGCCCCATGAGACGGTGATTTTCTCGGCCCCTGGTGGCCCGAGATAGATCCCGCTGCACAGATTCTTGCGCCAGGGCCCCCTGCAGATAATTCACCTTGGTTTATTGCGCTATCTCTAATAGCACACGAGATATCACCAGATATATATTGGATTTTTCCCTGACCCTGAGTGTCCGGCCCCATGAGACGGTAGTTTTCTCGGCCCCTAGTGGTCCCAGGTCGTTCCCGCTGCACAGATTCTTGCGCCAGGGCCCCCTGCAGATAATTCACCTTGGTTTATTGCGCTATCTGTAATAGCACCCGAGATATCACTAGATATATATTGGATTTTCCCCTGACCCTGAGTGTCCGGCCCCATATGTCGATGTTTTTCTCGGGCCCTCGTGGTCCGAGGTCGATCCCGCTGAACAGATTCATGCGCCAGGACTTCCTGCAGACAATTCACTTTGGTTTATTGCGCTATCTGTAATAGCACCCGAAATATCACCAGATATATATTGGATTTTTTCATGACCTTGGGTGACGGATTCCGATTTCCGTAATTTTCTCGGCGCCTGGTGGTCCGAGGTCGTTCCCGCTGCACAGATACACGCGCCAGGGCCTCCTACAGACAATGCTCTTTGGTTTATTGCGCTATCTCTAATAATACCCGAGATATCACCAGATGTATGATGGATTTTTACATGACCTTGGGCGACGGATTCCGAATGTCTGTTATTTTCTCGGCCCCTGGTGGTCCGAGGTCGTTCCTGCTGCACAGATTCATTCGCCAGTGCCTCCTACAGACAATGCACTTTGATTTATTGCGTTATCTGTAATAGCACCCGAGATATCACCAGATATATATTGAATTTTTCCCTGACACTGACAGTCCGGCCCCATGAGTCGATGGTTTTCTCTGTCCCCCGTGGTCTGAGGTCGATCCCGCTGCACAGATCCATGCGCCAGGGCCTCCTACAGACAATTCACTTTGGTTTATTGCGCTATCTGTAATAGAACCCGAGATATCACCAGATATATACTGGATTTTCCGCTGACCCTGAGTGTCCGGCCCCATGAGACGGTGGTTTTCTCGGCCCCTGGTGGTCTGAGGTCGTACCCGCTGCACAGATTCATGCGCCAGGGCCTCGTACAGGCCATGCACTTTGATTTATAGCGCTATCTGTAGTAGCACCCGATATATCACCAGATATATATTGGATTTTCCCCTGACCCTGACAGTCCGGCCCCATGAGACGGTGATTTTCTCGGCCCCTGGTGTTCCGAGGTCTTTCCCGTTGCACAGATTCATGCGCTAGGGCCTCCTGCAGACAAAGCACTTTGATTTATTGCGCTATCTGTAATAGCACCCGAGATATCACTAGATATATATTGGATTTTCCCCTGACCCTGAGTGTCCGGCCCCATGAGACGGTGGTTTTCTCGGTCCCTGGTGGTCCGAGATCGTTCCCGCTGCACAGATTCATGCGCCAGGGCCTCCTGCAGATAATTCACTTTGATTTATTGCGCTATCTGTAATAACACCCGAGATATCACTAGATATATATTGGATTTTCCCCTGACCCTGAGTGTCCAGCCCCATGAGTCTATCGTTTTCTCGGTCCCTCGTGGTACGAGGTCGATCCCACTGCACAGATTCATGCGCCAGGGCCTCCTACAGGCCATGCACTTTGATTTATTGCGCTATCTCTAATAGCACCCGAGATACCACCAGATATATATTGGAATTTTCCCTGACCCTGACAGTCCGGCCCCATGAGACGGTGATTTTCTCGGCCCCTGGTGGTCCGAGGTCGTTCCCGCTGCACAGATTCATGCGCTAGGGCCTCCTGCAGACAAAGCACTTTGATTTATTGCGCTATCTGTAATAGCACCCGAGATATCACTAGATATATATTGGATTTTCCCCTGACCCTTAGTGTCCGGCCCCATGAGACGGTGGTTTTCTCGGCCCCTGGTGGTCCGAGATCGTTCCAACTGCACAGATTCATGCGCCAGGGCCTCCTGCAGATAATTCACTTTGGTTTATTGCGGTATCTCTAATAGCACCCGAGATATCACCAGATATATATTGGATTTTTCCTTGACCCTGACAGTCCGGCCCATGAGTCGATGGTTTTCTCGGTCCCTCGTGGTCCGAGGTCGATCCCGCTGCACAGATTCATGCGCCAGGGCCTCCTACAGACCATGCACTTTGATTTATTGCGCTATCTGTAATAGCACCCGAGATATCACTAGATATATATTGGATTTTTCCTTGACCCTGACAGTCCGGCCCCATGAGACTGTGATTTTCTCGGCCCCTGGTGGTCGGAGGTCGATCCCGCTGCACGGATCCATGCGCCAGGGCCTCCTACAGACAATGCGCTTAGATTTATTGCGCTATCTGTAATAGCACCAGAGATATCACCATATATATATTGGATTTTCCTCTGACCCTGAGTGTCCGGCCACATGAGACGGTGGTTTTCTCGGCCCCTGGTGGTCCGAGGTCGTTCCCTCTACACAGATTCATGCGCCGGTGCCTCCTGCAGACAATGCATTTTGAATTATTTCGCTATCTCTAATAGCACCCGAGATATCTTCATATATATATTGGATTTTCCTCTGACCCTGAGTGTCCGGCCCAATGAGACGGTGATTTTCTCGGCCCCTGGTGGTCCGAGGTCGTTCCCGCTGCACATATTCATGCGCGAGGGCGCCCTGCAGATAATTCACTTTGATGTGTTGCGCCATCTCTAATAGCACCGGAGATATCACCAGTTATATATTGGATTTTCCTCTGACCCTGAGTGTCCGGCCCCATGAGACGGTGATTTTCTCGGCCCCTGGTGGTCCGAGGTCTATCCCGCTGCACGGATTCATGCGCCGGTGCCTCCTGCAGACAATGCAGTTTGAATTATTTCGCTATCTCTAATAGCACCCGAGATATCACCGGATATATATTTGATTTTTCCTTGACCCTGACAGTCCGGCCCATGAGTCGGTGGTTTTCTCGGTCCCTCGTGGTCCGAGGTCGATCCCGCTGCACAGATTCATGCACCAGGGCCTCGTACAGAACATGCCCTTTGATTTATTGCGCTATCTGTAATAGCACCCGAGATATCACCAGATATATATTGGATTTTTCCTTGACCCTGACAGTCCGGCCCCATGAGACTGTGATTTTCTCGGCCCCTGGTGGTCCGAGGTCGTTCCCGCTGCACAGATTCATGCGCTAGGGCCTCCGGCAGACAATGCAGTTTGAATTATTTCGCTATCTCTAATAGCACCCGAGATATCACCGGATATATATTTGATTTTTCCTTGACCCTGACAGTCCGGCCCATGAGTCGATGGTTTTCTCGGTCCCTCGTGGTCCGAGGTCGATCCCGCTGCACAGATTCATGCACCAGGGCCTCGTACAGAACATGCCCTTTGATTTATTGCGCTATCTGTAATAGCACCCGAGATATCACCAGATATATATTGGATTTTTCCTTGACCCTGACAGTCCGGCCCCATGAGACTGTGATTTTCTCGGCCCCTGGTGGTCCGAGGTCGTTCCCGCTGCACAGATTCATGCGCTAGGGCCTCCGGCAGACAATGCAGTTTGAATTATTTCGCTATCTCTAATAGCACCCGAGATATCACCGGATATATATTTGATTTTTCCTTGACCCTGACAGTCCGGCCCATGAGTCGATGGTTTTCTCGGTCCCTCGTGGTCCGAGGTCGATCCCGCTGCACAGATTCATGCACCAGGGCCTCGTACAGAACATGCCCTTTGATTTATTGCGCTATCTGTAATAGCACCCGAGATATCACCAGATATATATTGGATTTTTCCTTGACCCTGTCAGTCCGGCCCCATGTGTCGATGTCATTCTCGGTCCCTCGTGGTCCGAGGTCGATCCCGCTGCTCAGATTCATGCGCCAGGGCCTCCTGCAGATAATTCACTTTGGTTTATTGAACTATCTCTAATAGCATCTGAGATATCACCGGATATATATTTGATTTTTCCCTGACCCTGACAGTCCGGCCTCATGTGTCGATGGTTTTCTCGGTCCCTCGTGGTCCGACGTCGATCCCGCTGAACAGATTCATGCGCCAGGGCTTCCTGCAGACAATTCAGTTTGGTTTATTGCGCTATCTGTAATAGCACCCGAGATATCACCAGATATATATAGGATTTTTCCTTGACCCTGTCAGTCCGGCCCCATGAGACGGTGGTTTTCTCGGCCCCTGGTGGCCCGAGATCGATCCCGCTGAACAGATTCATGCGCCAGAGCTTCCTGCAGACAATTCACTTTGGTTTATTGCGCTATCTGTAATAGCACCCGAGATATCACTAGATATATGCTGGATTTTTACATGATCTTGGGTGACGGATTCCGCACTATCTGTAATTTTCTCGGCTCCTGGTGGTCCGAGGTCGTTCCTGCTGCACTGATTCATTCGCCAGTGCCACCTACAGACAATGCACTTTGATTTATTTCGCTATCTATAATAGCACCCGAGATATCACCAGATACATATTGGATTTTTCCTTGACCCTGTCAGTCCGGCCCCATGTGTCGATGTCATTCTCGGTCCCTCGTGGTCCGAGGTCGATCCCGCTGCTCAGATTCATGCGCCAGGGCCCCCTGCAGATAATTCACTATGATTTATTGCGCTATCTCTAATAGCACCCGAGATATCACCAGATATATATTGGATTTTTCCCTGACCCTGAGTGTCCGGCCCCATGAGACGGTGGTTTTCTCGGCCCCTGGTGGTACGAGGTCGTTCCCGCTGCACAGATTTATGCGACAGGGCCTCCTGCAGATAATTCACTATGGTTTATTGCGCTATCTGTAATAGCACCCGAGATATCACCAGATTTATATTGGATTTTTCCCTGACCCTGAGTGTCCGACCCCATGAGGCGGTGGTTTTCTCGGCCCCTGGTGCTCCAAGGTCGTTCCCGCTGCACAGATTCATGCGCCGGTGCCTCCTGCAGACAATGCACTTTGAATTATTTCGCTATCTCTAATAGCACCCGAGATATCACGAGATATATATTGGATTTTTCCCTGACCCTGAGTGTCCGGCCCCATGAGACGGAGGTTTTCTCGGCCCCTGGTGGTCCGAGGTCGTTCCCGCTGCACAGATTCATGCGGCAGGGCACCCTGCAGATAATTCACTTTGATTTATTGCGCTATCTCTAATAGCACCCGAGATATCACCAGATATATATTGGATTTTTCCCTGACCCTGACAGTCCGGCCTCATGTGTCGATGGTTTTCTCGGTCCCTCGTGGTCCGACGTCGATCCCGCTGAACAGATTCATGCGCCAGGGCTTCCTGCAGACAATTCAGTTTGGTTTATTGCGCTATCTGTAATAGCACCCGAGATATCACCAGATATATATAGGATTTTTCCTTGACCCTGTCAGTCCGGCCCCATGAGACGGTGGTTTTCTCGGCCCCTGGTGGCCCGAGATCGATCCCGCTGAACAGATTCATGCGCCAGAGCTTCCTGCAGACAATTCACTTTGGTTTATTGCGCTATCTGTAATAGCACCCGAGATATCACTAGATATATGCTGGATTTTTCCTTGACCCTGTCAGTCCGGCCCCATGAGACGGTGATTTTCTCGGCCCCTGGTGGCCCGAGATCGTTACCGCTGCACGGATTCATGCGCCAGGGCTTCCTGCAGACAATGCACTTTGAATTATTTCGCTATCTCTAATAGCACCCGAGATATCACCAGATATATATTGGATTTTTCCCTGACCCTGAGTGTCCGGCCCCATGAGACGTTGGTTTTCTCGGCCCCTGGTCGTCCGAGGTGGTGCCCGCTGCACAGATTCATGCGCCAGGGCCTCCTGCAGATAATTCACTTTGGTTTATTGCGCTATCTCTAATAGCACCCGAGATATCACCAGCTATATATTGGATTTTTCCCTGACCGTGAGTGTCCGGCCCCATGGGTCGGTGGTTTTCTCGGCCCCTGGTGGTCCGAGGTCGTTCCCGCTGCACAGATTCATGCGCCAGGGCCTCCCGCAGACAAAGCACTTTGGTTTATTGCGCTATCTGTAATAGCACCCGAGATATCACCAGATATATATTGGATTTTTACATGACCTTGGGTGACGGATTCCGCATATCTGTAATTTTCTCGGCCCCTGGTGCTCCGAGATCGTTCCCGCTGCACAGATTCGTGCGCCAGGGCATCCTGCAGATAATTCACTTTGGTTTATTGCGCTATCTCTAATAGCACCCGAGATATCACCAGATATATATTGGATTTTTCCCTGACCCTGAGTGTCCGACCCCATGAGACGGTGGTTTTCTCGGTCCCTCGTGGTCCGAGGTCGATCCCGCTGAACAGATTCATGTGCCAGAGCTTCCTGCATACAATTCACTTTGGTTTATTGCGCTATCTGTAATAGCACCCGAGATATCACTAGATATATGCTGGATTTTTACATGACCTTGGGTGACGGATTCCGAATATCTGTAATTTTCTCGGCTCCTGGTGGTCCGAGGTCGTTCCTGCTGCACAGATTCATTCGCCAGTGCCTCCTACAGACAATGCACTTTGATTTATTGCGCTATCTCTAACAGCACCCGAGATATCACCAGATATATATTGGATTTTTCCCTGACCCTGACAGTCCGGCCCCATGAGACGGTGATTTTCTAGGCCCCTGGTGGTCCGAGGTCGATCCCGCTGCACAGATTCATGCGACAAGGCCTCCTACAGACAATGCACTTTGATTTATTGCGGTATCTCTAATAGCACCCGAGATATCACCAGATATATATTGGATTTTTCCCTGACCCTGACAGTCCGACCCCATGAGACGGTGGTTTTCTCGGCCCCTGGTGGTCCGAGGTCGTTCCCGCTGCACAGATTCCTGCGCCAGGGCCTCCTACAGACAATGCACTTTGATTTATTGCGCTATCTGTAATAGCACCCGAGATATCACCAGATATATATTGGATTTTTACATGACCTTGGGTGACGGATTCCGAATATATGTAATTTTCTCGGCTCCTGGCGGTCCGAGGTCGTTCCTGCTGCACAGATTCATTCGCCAGTGCCTCCAGCAGACAATTCACTTTGGTTTATTGAGCTATCTCTAATAGCACCTGAGATATCACCGGATATATATTTGATTTTTCCCTGACCCTGACAGTCCGGCCTCATGTGTCGATGGTTTTCTCGGAGCCTCGTGGTCCGACGTCGATCCCGCTGAACAGATTCATGCGCCAGGGCTTCCTGCAGACAATTCACTTTGGTTTATTGCGCTATCTGTAATAGCACCCGAGATATCACCAGATATATATAGGATTTTTCCTTGACCCTGTCAGTCCGGCCCCATGAGACGGTGATTTTCTCGGCCCCTGGTGGCCCGAGATAGATCCCGCTGCACAGATTCTTGCGCCAGGGCCCCCTGCAGATAATTCACCTCGGTTTATTGCGCTATCTGTAATAGCACCCGAGATATCACCAGATATATATAGGATTTTTCCTTGACCCTGTCAGTCCGGCCCCATGAGACGCTGGTTTTCTCGGCCCCTGGTGGTCCGAGATCGTTCCCGCTGCACATATTTATGGGCCAGGGCCTCCTGCAGATAATTCACTTTGGTTTATTGCGCTATCTCTAATAGCACCCGAGATATAACCAGATATATATTGGATTTTCCCCCGACCCTGAGTGTCCGGCCCCATGAGACTGTGGTTTTCTCGACCCCTGGTGGTCCGAGGTCGTTCCCGCTGCACAGATTCATGCACCAGGGCCTCCTACAGACAATGCACTTTGATTTATTGCGCTATCTGTAATAGCACCCGAGATATCACCAGATATATATTGGATTTTTCCCTGACCCTGAGTGTCCGGCCCCATGAGACGGTGGTTTTCTCGGCCCCTGGTGGTCCGAGGTCGTTCCCGCTGCACAGATTCATGCACCAGGGCCTCCTACAGACAATGCACATTGATTTATTGCGCTATCTGTAATAGCACCCGAGATATCACCAGATATATATTGGATTTTCCCCTGACCCTGAGTGTCCGGCCCCATGAGACGCTGGTTTTCTCGGCCCCTGGTGGTCCGAGGTCGTTCCCGCTGCACAGATTTATGCGCCAGTGCCTCCTGCAGATAATTCACTTTGGATGATTGCGCTATCTCTAATAGCACCCGAGATATCACCAGATATATATTGGATTTTCCCCTGACCCTGAGTGTCCGGCCCCATGAGACTGTGGTTTTCTCGGCCATGGGGGTCCGAGGTCGTTCCCGCTGCACAGATTCATGCGCCAGGGCCTCCTACAGACAATGCACTTTGATTTATTGCGCTATCTGTAATAGCACCAGAGATATCACCAGATATATATTGGATTTTCCTCTGACCCTGAGTGTCCGGCCTCATGAGACTGTGGTTTTCTCGGCCATGGGGGTCCGAGGTCGTTCCCGCTGCACAGATTCATGCGCCAGGGCCTCCTACAGACAATGCACTTTGATTTATTGCGCTGTCTCTAATGGCACCCGAGATATCACCAGATATATATTGGATTTTTCCCTGACCCTGAGTGTCCGGCCCCATGAGACGCTGGTTTTCTCGGCCCCTGGTGGTCCGAGGTCGTTCCCGCTGCACAGATTCATGCGCCAGGGCCTCCTGCAGATAATTCACTTTGGTTTATTGCGCTATATCTAATAGCACCCGAGATATCACCAGATATATATTGGATTTTTCCCTGACCCTGAGGGTCCGGCCCCATGAGACGGTGGTTTTCTCGGCCCCTGGTGGTCCGAGGTCGTTCCCGCTGCACAGATTCATGCGCCAGGGCATCCTACAGACAATGCACTTTTATTTATTGCGCTACCTGTAATAGGACCCGAGATATCACCAGATATATATTGGATTTTTCCCTGACCCTGAGTGTCCGGCCCCATGAGACGGTGGTTGTCTCGGCCCCTGGTGATCCCAGGTCTTTCCCGCCGGCCACATTCATGCGCCAGGGCCTCCTACAGACAATGCACTTTGATTTATTGGGCTATCTATAATAGCACCCGAGATATCACCAGATATATATTGGATTTTTCCCTGACCCTGAGTGTCCGGCCCCATGAGACGGTGGTTGTCTCGGCCCCTGGTGGTCCGAGGTCTTTCCCGCTGGCCACATTCATGCGCCAGGGCCTCCTACAGACAATGCACTTTGATTTATTGCGCTGTCTCTAATAGCACCCGAGATATCACCAGATATCTATTGGATTTTTCCCTGACCCTGAGTGTCCGGCCCCATGAGAATGTGGTTTTCTCGGCCCCTGGTGGTCCGAGGTCGTTCCCGCTGCCCAGATTCATGCGACAGGGCCTCCTACAGACAATGCACTTTGATTTATTGCGCTATCTGTAATAGCACCCGAGATATCACCAGATATATATTGGATTTTTCCCTGACCCTGAGTGTCCGGCCCCATGAGACGGTGGTTGTCTCGGCCCCTGGTGGTCCGAGGTCTTTCCCGCTGGCCACATTCATGCGCCAGGGCCTGCTACAGACAATGCACTTTGATTTATTGCGCTGTCTCTAATAGCACCCGAGATATCACCAGATATCTATTGGATTTTTCCCTGACCCTGAGTGTCCGGCCCCATGAGAATGTGGTTTTCTCGGCCCCTGGTGGTCCGAGGTCGTTCCCGCTGCCCAGATTCATGCGACAGGGCCTCCTACAGACAATGCACTTTGGTTTATTGCGCTATCTCTAATAGCACCCGAGATATCACCAGATATATATTGGATTTTTCCCTGACCCTGAGGGTCCGGCCCCATGAGACGGTGGTTTTCTCGGCCCCTGGTGGTCCGAGGTCGTTCCCGCTGCACAGATTCATGCGCCAGGGCATCCTACAGACAATGCACTTTTATTTATTGCGCTACCTGTAATAGGACCCGAGATATCACCAGATATATATTGGATTTTCCCCCGACCCTGAGTGTCCGGCCCCATGAGACTGTGGTTTTCTCGGCCCCTGGTGGTCCGAGGTCGTCCCCGCTGCACAGATGCATGCGCCAGTGCCTCCTGCAGATAATTCACTTTGGTTTATTGCGCCATCTCTAATAGCACCCGAGATATCACCAGATATATATTGGATTTTCCCCTGACCCTGAGTGTCCGGCCCCATGAGACTGTGGTTTTCTCGGCCATGGTGGTCCCAGGTCGTTCCCGCTGCACACATTCATGCACCAGGGCCTCCTACAGACAATGCACTTTGATTTATTGCGCTATCTGTAATAGCACCCGAGATATCACCAGATATATATTGGATTTTTCCCTGACCCTGAGTGTCCGGCCCCATGAGACGCTGGTTTTCTCGGCCCCTGGTGGTCCGAGGTCGTTCCCGCTGCACAGATTTATGCGCCAGGGCCTCCTGCAGATAATTCACTTTGCTTTATTGCGCTATCTCTAATAGCACCTGAGATATAACCAGATATATATTGGATTTTCCCCCGACCCTGTGCGTCCGGCCCCATGAGACTGTGGTTTTCTCGGCCCCTGGTGGTCCGAGGTCGTTCCCGCTGCACAGATTCATGCACCAGGGCCTCCTACAGACAATGCACTTTGATTTATTGCGCTATCTGTAATAGCACCCGAGATATCACCAGATATATATTGGATTTTTCCCTGACCCTGAGTGTCCGGCCCCATGAGACGCTGGTTTTCTCGGCCCCTGGTGGTTCGAGGTCGTTCCCGCTGCACAGATTTATGCGCCAGTGCCTCCTGCAGATAATTCACTTTGGATGATTGCGCTATCTCTAATAGCACCCGCGATATCACCAGATATATATTGGATTTTCCCCTGACCCTGAGTGTCCGGCCCCATGAGACTGTGGTTTTCTCGGCCATGGGGGTCCGAGGTCGTTCCCGCTGCACAGATTCATGCGCCAGGGCCTCCTACAGACAATGCACTTTGATTTATTGCGCTATCTGTAATAGCACCCGAGATATCACCAGATATATATTGGATTTTCCCCTGACCCTGAGTGTCCGGCCCCATGAGACTGTGGTTTTCTCGGCCATGGGGGTCCGAGGTCGTTTCCGCTGCACAGATTCATGCGCCAGGGCCTCCTACAGACAATGCACTTTGATTTATTGCGCTGTCTCTAATGGCACCCGAGATATCACCAGATATATATTGGATTTTTCCCTGACCCTGAGTGTCCGGCCCCATGAGACGCTGGTTTTCTCGGCCCCTGGTGGTCCGAGGTCGTTCCCGCTGCACAGATTCATGCGCCAGGGCCTCCTGCAGATAATTCACTTTGGTTTATTGCGCTATCTCTAATAGCACCCGAGATATCACCAGATATATATTGGATTTTTCCCTGACCCTGAGGGTCCGGCCCCATGAGACGGTGGTTTTCTCGGCCCCTGGTGGTCCGAGGTCGTTCCCGCTGCACAGATTCATGCGCCAGGGCATCCTACAGACAATGCACTTTTATTTATTGCGCTACCTGTAATAGGACCCGAGATATCACCAGATATATATTGGATTTTTCCCTGACCCTGAGTGTCCGGCCCCATGAGAGGGTGGTTTTCTCGGCCCCTGGTGGTCCGAGGTCGTTCCCGCTGCACAGATTTATGCGCCAGGGCCTCCTGCAGATAATTCACTTTGGTTTATTGCGCTATCTCTAATAGCACCCGAGATATAACCAGATATATATTGGATTTTCCCCCGACCCTGAGTGTCCGGCCCCATGAGACTGTGGTTTTCTCGGCCCCTGGTGGTCCGAGGTCGTCCCGGCTGCACAGATGCATGCGCCAGTGCCTCCTGCAGATAATTCACTTTGGTTTATTGCGCCATCTCTAATAGCACCCGAGATATCACCAGATATATATTGGATTTTCCCCTGACCCTGAGTGTCCGGCCCCATGAGACTGTGGTTTTCTCGGCCATGGTGGTCCCAGGTCGTTCCCGCTGCACACATTCATGCACCAGGGCCTCCTACAGACAATGCACTTTGATTTATTGCGCTATCTGTAATAGCACCCGAGATATCACCAGATATATATTGGATTTTTCCCTGACCCTGAGTGTCCGGCCCCATGAGACGCTGGTTTTCTCGGCCCCTGGTGGTCCGAGGTCGTTCCCGCTGCACAGATTTATGCGCCAGGGCCTCCTGCAGATAATTCACTTTGCTTTATTGCGCTATCTCTAATAGCACCCGAGATATAACCAGATATATAATGGATTTTCCCCCGACCCTGTGCGTCCGGCCCCATGAGACTGTGGTTTTCTCGGCCCCTGGTGGTCCGAGGTCGTTCCCGCTGCACAGATTCATGCACCAGGGCCTCCTACAGACAATGCACTTTGATTTATTGCGCCATCTGTAATAGCACCCGAGATATCACCAGATATATATTGGATTTTCCCCTGACCCTGAGTGTCCGGCCCCATGAGACTGTGGTTTTCTGGGCCATGGGGGTCCGAGGTCGTTCCCGCTGCACAGATTCATGCGCCAGGGCCTCCTACAGACAATGCACTTTGATTTATTGCGCTGTCTCTAATGGCACCCGAGATATCACCAGATATATATTGGATTTTTCCCTGGCCTTGAGTGTCCGGCCCCATGAGACGGTGGTTTTATCGGCCCCTGGTGGTCCGAGGTCGTTCCCCCTACACAGATTCATGCGCCAAGGCCTCCTGCAGACAATGCACTTTGATTTATTGCGCTATCTCTAATAGCACCCGAGATATCACCAGATATATATTGGATTTTCCCCTGGCCATGACTGTCCTGCCCCATGTGACGGTGGTTTTCTCGGCTCCTGGTGGTCTGAGGTCGTTCCCGCTGCACAGATGCATGCGCCAGGGCCTCCTGCAGATAATTCACTATGGTTTATTGCGCTATCTCTAATAGCACCCGAGATATCACCAGATATATATTGGATTTTCCCCTGGCCATGACTGTCCTGCCCCATGTGACGGTGGTTTTCTCGGCCCCTGGTGATCTGAGGTCGTTCCCACTGCACAGATTCATGCGCCAGGGCCTCCTGCAGATAATTCACCTTGGTTTATTGCGCTATCTCTAATAGCACCCGAGATATCACCAGATATATACTGGATTTTTCCCTGACCCTGAGTTTCCGGCCCCATGTGACTGTGGTTTTCTCGGCCCCTCGTGGTCCGAGGTCGTTCCCGCTGCCCAGATTCATGCGGCAGGGCCTCCTACAGACAATGCACGTTGATTTATCGCGCTATCTCTAATGGCACCCGAGATATCACCTGATATATTTTGGATTTTTCCCTGACCCTGAGTGTCCGGCCCCATGAGACGGTGGTTTTCTTGGCCCCTGGTGGTCCGAGGTCGTTCCCGCTACACAGATTCATGCGTCAGGGCCTCCTGCAGATAATTCACTTTGATTTATTGCGCTATCTCTAATAGCACCCGAGATATAACCAGATATATATTGGATTTTCCCCCGACCCTGAGTGTCCGGCCCCATGAGACTGTGGTTTTCTCGGCCCCTGGTGGTCCGAGGTCGTCCCCGCTGCACAGATGCATGCGCCAGTGCCTCCTGCAGATAATTCACTTTGGTTTATTGCGCTATCTCTAATAGCACCCGAGATATCACCAGATATATATTGCATTTTCCCCTGACCCTGAGTGTCCGGCCCCATGAGACTGTGGTTTTCTCGGCCCCTGGTGGTCCGAGGTCGTTCCAGCTGCACAGATTCATGCACCAGGGCCTCCTACAGACAATGCACTTTGATTTATTGCGCTATCTGTAATAGCACCCGAGATATCACCAGATATATATTGCATTTTCCCCTGACCCTGAGTGTCCGGCCCCATGAGACAGTGGTTTTCTCGGCCCCTGGTGGTCCGCTTTCGTCCCCGCTGCACAGATGCATGCGCCAGTGCCTCCTGCAGATAATTCACTTTGGTTTATTGCGCCATCTCTAATAGCACCCGAGATATCACCAGATATATATTGGATTTTCCCCCGACCCTGAGTGTCCGGCCCCATGAGACAGTGGTTGTCTCGGCCCCTGGTGATCCCAGGTCGTTCCCGCTGGCCACATTCATGCGCCAGGGCCTCCTACAGACAGTGCACTTTGATTTATTGCGCTGTCTCTAATGGCACCCGAGATATCACCAGATATATATTGGATTTTCCCCCGACCCAGAGTGTCCGGCCCCATGAGACAGTGGTTTTCTCGGCCCCTGGTGGTCCGCTTTCGTCCCCGCTGCACAGATGCATGCGCCAGTGCCTCCTGCAGATAATTCACTTTGGTTTATTGCGCCATCTCTAATAGCACCCGAGATATCACCAGATATATATTGGATTTTCCCCTGACCCTGAGTGTCCGGCCCCATGAGACTGTGGTTTTCTCGGCCATGGTGGTCCGAGGTCGTTCCCGCTGCACACATTCATGCACCAGGGCCTCCTACAGACAATGCACTTTGATTTATTGCGCTATCTGTAATAGCACCCGAGATATCTCCAGATAAATATTGGATTTTCCCCCGACCCTGAGTGTCCGGCCCCATGAGACTGTGGTTTTCTCGGCCCCTGGTGGTCCGAGGTCGTTCCCGCTGCACAGATTCATGCACCAGGGCCTCCTACAGACAATGCACTTTGATTTATTGCGCTATCTGTAATAGCACCCGAGATATCACCAGATATATATTGGATTTTTCCCTGACCCTGAGTGTCCGGCCCCATGAGACGGTGGTTGTCTCGGCCCCTGGTGATCCCAGGTCGTTCCCGCTGGCCACATTCATGCGCCAGGGCCTCCTACAGACAATGCACTTTGATTTATTGCGCTGTCTCTAATAGCACCCGAGATATCACCAGATATCTATTGGATTTTTCCCTGACCCTGAGTGTCCGGCCCCATGAGAATGTGGTTTTCTCGGCCCCTGGTGGTCCGAGGTCGTTCCCGCTGCCCAGATTCATGCGACAGGGCCTCCTACAGACAATGCACTTTGATTTATTGCGCTATCTGTAATAGCACCCGAGATATCACCAGATATATATTGGATTTTTCCCTGACCCTGAGTGTCCGGCCCCATGAGACGGTGGTTGTCTCGGCCCCTGGTGGTCCGAGGTCTTTCCCGCTGGCCACATTCATGCGCCAGGGCCTGCTACAGACAATGCACTTTGATTTATTGCGCTGTCTCTAATAGCACCCGAGATATCACCAGATATCTATTGGATTTTTCCCTGACCCTGAGTGTCCGGCCCCATGAGAATGTGGTTTTCTCGGCCCCTGGTGGTCCGAGGTCGTTCCCGCTGCCCAGATTCATGCGACAGGGCCTCCTACAGACAATGCACTTTGGTTTATTGCGCTATCTCTAATAGCACCCGAGATATCACCAGATATATATTGGATTTTTCCCTGACCCTGAGGGTCCGGCCCCATGAGACGGTGGTTTTCTCGGCCCCTGGTGGTCCGAGGTCGTTCCCGCTGCACAGATTCATGCGCCAGGGCATCCTACAGACAATGCACTTTTATTTATTGCGCTACCTGTAATAGGACCCGAGATATCACCAGATATATATTGGATTTTTCCCTGACCCTGAGTGTCCGGCCCCATGAGAGGGTGGTTTTCTCGGCCCCTGGTGGTCCGAGGTCGTTCCCGCTGCACAGATTTATGCGCCAGGGCCTCCTGCAGATAATTCACTTTGGTTTATTGCGCTATCTCTAATAGCACCCGAGATATAACCAGATATATATTGGATTTTCCCCCGACCCTGAGTGTCCGGCCCCATGAGACTGTGGTTTTCTCGGCCCCTGGTGGTCCGAGGTCGTCCCCGCTGCACAGATGCATGCGCCAGTGCCTCCTGCAGATAACTCACTTTGGTTTATTGCGCCATCTCTAATAGCACCCGAGATATCACCAGATATATATTGGATTTTCCCCTGACCCTGAGTGTCCGGCCCCATGAGACTGTGGTTTTCTCGGCCATGGTGGTCCCAGGTCGTTCCCGCTGCACACATTCATGCACCAGGGCCTCCTACAGACAATGCACTTTGATTTATTGCGCTATCTGTAATAGCACCCGAGATATCACCAGATATATATTGGATTTTTCCCTGACCCTGAGTGTCCGGCCCCATGAGACGCTGGTTTTCTCGGCCCCTGGTGGTCCGAGGTCGTTCCCGCTGCACAGATTTATGCGCCAGGGCCTCCTGCAGATAATTCACTTTGCTTTATTGCGCTATCTCTAATAGCACCCGAGATATAACCAGATATATAATGGATTTTCCCCCGACCCTGTGCGTCCGGCCCCATGAGACTGTGGTTTTCTCGGCCCCTGGTGGTCCGAGGTCGTTCCCGCTGCACAGATTCATGCACCAGGGCCTCCTACAGACAATGCACTTTGATTTATTGCGCTATCTGTAATAGCACCCGAGATATCACCAGATATATATTGGATTTTCCCCTGACCCTGAGTGTCCGGCCCCATGAGACTGTGGTTTTCTGGGCCATGGGGGTCCGAGGTCGTTCCCGCTGCACAGATTCATGCGCCAGGGCCTCCTACAGACAATGCACTTTGATTTATTGCGCTGTCTCTAATGGCACCCGAGATATCACCAGATATATATTGGATTTTTCCCTGGCCTTGAGTGTCCGGCCCCATGAGACGGTGGTTTTATCGGCCCCTGGTGGTCCGAGGTCGTTCCCCCTACACAGATTCATGCGCCAAGGCCTCCTGCAGACAATGCACTTTGATTTATTGCGCTATCTCTAATAGCACCCGAGATATCACCAGATATATATTGGATTTTCCCCTGGCCATGACTGTCCTGCCCCATGTGACGGTGGTTTTCTCGGCTCCTGGTGGTCTGAGGTCGTTCCCGCTGCACAGATGCATGCGCCAGGGCCTCCTGCAGATAATTCACTATGGTTTATTGCGCTATCTCTAATAGCACCCGAGATATCACCAGATATATATTGGATTTTCCCCTGGCCATGACTGTCCTGCCCCATGTGACGGTGGTTTTCTCGGCCCCTGGTGATCTGAGGTCGTTCCCACTGCACAGATTCATGCGCCAGGGCCTCCTGCAGATAATTCACCTTGGTTTATTGCGCTATCTCTAATAGCACCCGAGATATCACCAGATATATACTGGATTTTTCCCTGACCCTGAGTTTCCGGCCCCATGTGACTGTGGTTTTCTCGGCCCCTCGTGGTCCGAGGTCGTTCCCGCTGCCCAGATTCATGCGGCAGGGCCTCCTACAGACAATGCACGTTGATTTATCGCGCTATCTCTAATGGCACCCGAGATATCACCTGATATATTTTGGATTTTTCCCTGACCCTGAGTGTCCGGCCCCATGAGACGGTGGTTTTCTTGGCCCCTGGTGGTCCGAGGTCGTTCCCGCTACACAGATTCATGCGTCAGGGCCTCCTGCAGATAATTCACTTTGATTTATTGCGCTATCTCTAATAGCACCCGAGATATAACCAGATATATATTGGATTTTCCCCCGACCCAGAGTGTCCGGCCCCATGAGACAGTGGTTTTCTCGGCCCCTGGTGGTCCGCTTTCGTCCCCGCTGCACAGATGCATGCGCCAGTGCCTCCTGCAGATAATTCACTTTGGTTTATTGCGCCATCTCTAATAGCACCCGAGATATCACCAGATATATATTGGATTTTCCCCTGACCCTGAGTGTCCGGCCCCATGAGACTGTGGTTTTCTCGGCCATGGTGGTCCGAGGTCGTTCCCGCTGCACACATTCATGCACCAGGGCCTCCTACAGACAATGCACTTTGATTTATTGCGCTATCTGTAATAGCACCCGAGATATCTCCAGATAAATATTGGATTTTCCCCCGACCCTGAGTGTCCGGCCCCATGAGACTGTGGTTTTCTCGGCCCCTGGTGGTCCGAGGTCGTTCCCGCTGCACAGATTCATGCACCAGGGCCTCCTACAGACAATGCACTTTGATTTATTGCGCTATCTGTAATAGCACCCGAGATATCACCAGATATATATTGGATTTTTCCCTGACCCTGAGTGTCCGGCCCCATGAGACGGTGGTTGTCTCGGCCCCTGGTGATCCCAGGTCGTTCCCGCTGGCCACATTCATGCGCCAGGGCCTCCTACAGACAATGCACTTTGATTTATTGCGCTGTCTCTAATGGCACCCGAGATATCACCAGATATATATTGGATTTTTCCCTGACCCTGAGTGTCCGGCCCCATGAGACTGTGGTTTTCTCGGCCATGGGAGTCCGAGGTCGTTCCCGCTGCACAGATTCATGCGCCAGGGCCACCTACAGACAATGCACTTTGATTTATTGCGCTATCTGTAATAGCACCCGAGATATCACCAGATATATATTGGATTTTCCCCTGACCCTGAATGTCCGGCCCCATGAGACTGCGGTTTTCTCGGCCATGGGGGTCCGAGGTCGTTCCCGCTGCACAGATTCATGCGCCAGGGCCTCCTACAGACAATGCACTTTGATTTATTGCGCTGTCAATAATGGCACCCGAGATATCACCAGATATATATTGGATTTTTTCCTGACCCTGAGTGTCCGGCCCCATGAGACGCTGGTTTTCTCGGCCCCTGGTGGTCCGAGGTCGTTCCCGCTGCACAGATTTATGCGCCAGGGCCTCCTGCAGATAATTCACTTTGGTTTATTGCGCTATCTCTAATAGCACCCGAGATATAACCAGATATATATTGGATTTTCCCCCGACCCTCAGCGTCCGGCCCCATGAGACTGTGGTTTTCTCGGCCCCTGGTGGTCCGAGGTCGTTACCGCTGCACAGATTCATGCACCAGGGCCTTCTACAGACAATGCACTTTGATTTATTGCGCTATCTGTAATAGCACCCGAGATATCACCAGATATATATTGGATTTTTCGCTGACCCTGAGTGTCCGGCCCCATGAGACGCTGGTTTTCTCGGCCCCTGGTGGTCCGAGGTCGTTCCCGCTGCACAGATTTATGCGCCAGGGCCTCCTGCAGATAATTCACTTTGGATGATTGCGCTATCTCTAATAGCACCCGAGATATCACCAGATATATATTGGATTTTCCCCTGACCCTGAGTGTCCGGCCCCATGAGACTGTGGTTTTCTCGGCCCCTGGTGGTCCGAGGTCGTTCCCGCTGCACAGATTCATGCACCAGGGCCTCCTACAGACAATGCACTTTGATTTATTGCGCTATCTCTAATAGCACCCGAGATATAACCAGATATATATTGGATTTTCCCCCGACCCTGAGTGTCCGGCCCCATGAGACTGTGGTTTTCTCGGCCCCTGGTGGTCCGAGGTCGTTCCCGCTGCACAGATTCATGCACCAGGGCCTCCTACAGACAATGCACTTTGGTTTATTGCGCTGTCTCTAATAGCACCCGAGATATAACCAGATATATATTGGATTTTCCCCCGACCCTGAGTGTCCGGCCCCATGAGACTGTGGTTTTCTCGGCCCCTGGTGGTCCGAGGTCGTTCCCGCTGCACAGATTCATGCACCAGGGCCTCCTACAGACAATGCACTTTGATTTATTGCGCTATCTGTAATAGCACCCGAGATATCACCAGATATATATTGGATGTTTCCCTGACCCTGAGTGTCCGGCCCCATGAGACGCTGGTTTTCTCGGCCCCTGGTGTTCCGAGGTCGTTCCCGCTGCGCAGATTTATGCGCCAGGGCCTCCTGCAGATATTTCCCTTTGGATGATTGCGCTATCTCTAATAGCACCCGAGATATCACCAGATATATATTGGATTTTCCCCTGACCCTGAGTGTCCGGCCCCATGAGACTGTGGTTTTCTCGGCCATGGTGGTCCGAGGTCGTTCCCGCTGCACAGATTCTTGCGCCAGGGCCTCCTACAGACAATGCACTTTGATTTATTGCGCTGTCTCTAATAGCACCCGAGATATCACCAGATATATATTGGATTTTTCCCTGACCCTGTGTGTCCGGCCCCATGAGAATGTGGTTTTCTCGGCCCCTGGTGGTCCGAGGTCGTTCCCGCTGCACAGATGCATGCGCCAGTGCCACCTGCAGATAATTCACTTTGGTTTATTGCGCCATCTCTAATTGCACCCGAGATATCACCAGATATATATTGGATTTTGCCCTGACCCTGAGTGTCCGGCCCCATGAGACTGTGGTTTTCTCGGCCATGGTGGTCCGAGGTCGTTCCCGCTGCACACATTCATGCACCAGGGCATCCTACAGACAATGCACTTTGATTTATTGCGCTATCTGTAGTAGCACCAGAGATATCACCAGATGTATATTGCATTTTTCCCTGACCCTGAGTGTCCGGCCCCATGAGACGCTGGTTTTCTCGGCCCCTGGTGGTCCGAGGTCGTTCCCGCTGCACAGATTCATGCGCCAGGGCCTCCTGCAGATAATTCACTTTGGTTTATTGCGCTATCTCTAATAGCACCCGAGATATCACCAGATATATATTGGATTTTTCCCTGACCCTGAGGGTCCGGCCCCATGAGACGGTGGTTTTCTCGGCCCCTGGTGGTCCGAGGTCGTTCCCGCTGCACAGATTCATGCGCCAGGGCATCCTACAGACAATGCACTTTTATTTATTGCGCTACCTGTAATAGGACCCGAGATATCACCAGATATATATTGGATTTTTCCCTGACCCTGAGTGTCCGGCCCCATGAGACGGTGGTTGTCTCGGCCCCTGGTGGTCCTAGGACTTTCCCGCTGGCCACATTCATGCGCCAGGGCCTCCTACAGACAATGCACTTTGATTTATTGCGCTGTCTCTAATAGCACCCGAGATATCACCAGATATATATTGGATTTTTCCCTGACCCTGAGTGTCCGGCCCCATGAGAATGTGGTTTTCTCGGCCCCTGGTGGTCCGAGGTCGTTCCCGCTGCTCAGATTCATGCGCCAGGGCCTCCTACAGAGAATGCACTTTGATTTATTGCGCTGTCTGTAATAGCACCCGAGATATCACCAGATGTATATTGCATTTTTCCCTGACCCTGAGTGTCCGGCCCCATGAGACGCTGGTTTTCTCGGCCCCTGGTGGTCCGAGGTCGTTCCCGCTGCACAGATTCATGCGCCAGGGCCTCCTACAGACAATGCACTTTGATTTATTGCGCTATCTGTAATAGCACCCGAGATATCACCAGATGTATATTGCATTTTTCCCTGACCCTGAGTGTCCGGCCCCATGAGACGCTGGTTTTCTCGGCCCCTGGTGGTCCGAGGTCGTTCCCGCTGCACAGATTCATGCGCCAGGGCCTCCTGCAGATAATTCACTTTGGTTTATTGCGCTATCTCTAATAGCACCCGAGATATCACCAGATATATATTGGATTTTTCCCTGACCCTGAGGGTCCGGCCCCATGAGACGGTGGTTTTCTCGGCCCCAGGTGGTCCGAGGTCGTTCCCGCTGCACAGATTCATGTGCCAGGGCATCCTACAGACAATGCACTTTTATTTATTGCGCTACCTGTAATAGGACCCGAGATATCACCAGATATATATTGGATTTTTCCCTGACCCTGAGTGTCCGGCCCCATGAGACGGTGGTTTTCTCGGCCCCTGGTGGTCCGAGGTCGTTCCCGCTGCACAGATTCATGCGCCAGGGCCTCCTACAGACAATGCACTTTGATTTATTGCGCTATCTGTAATAGCACCCGAGATATCACCAGATGTATATTGCATTTTTCCCTGACCCTGAGTGTCCGGCCCCATGAGACGCTGGTTTTCTCGGCCCCTGGTGGTCCGAGGTCGTTCCCGCTGCACAGATTTATGCGCCAGGGCCTCCTGCAGATAATTCACTTTGGTTTATTGCGCTATCTCTAATAGCACCCGAGATATAACCAGATATATATTGGATTTTCCCCCGACCCTGAGTGTCCGGCCCCATGAGACTGTGGTTTTCTCGGCCCCTGGTGGTCCGAGGTCGTCCCCGCTGCACAGATGCATGCGCCAGTGCCTCCTGCAGATAATTCACTTTGGTTTATTGCGCTATCTCTAATAGCACCCGAGATATCACCAGATATATATTGGATTTTTCCCTGACCCTGAGTGTCCGGCCCCATGAGACGGTGGTTTTCTCGGCCCCTGGTGGTCCGAGGTCGTTCCCGCTGCACAGATTTATGCGCCAGGGCCTCCTGCAGATAATTCACTTTGGTTTATTGCGCTATCTCTAATAGCACCCGAGATATAACCAGATATATATTGGATTTTCCCCCGACCCTGAGTGTCCGGCCCCATGAGACTGTGGTTTTCTCGGCCCCTGGTGGTCCGAGGTCGTCCCCGCTGCACAGATGCATGCGCCAGTGCCTCCTGCAGATAATTCACTTTGGTTTATTGCGCTATCTCTAATAGCACCCGAGATATCACCAGATATATATTGCATTTTCCCCTGACCCTGAGTGTCCGGCCCCATGAGACTGTGGTTTTCTTGGCCATGGTGGTCCGAGGTCGTTCCCGCTGCACACATTCATGCACCAGGGCCTCCTACAGACAATGCACTTTGATTTATTGCGCTATCTGTAATAGCACCCGAGATATCACCAGATAAATATTGGATTTTCCCCCGACCCTGAGTGTCCGGCCCCATGAGACTGTGGTTTTCTCGGCCCCTGGTGGTCCGAGGTCGTTCCAGCTGCACAGATTCATGCACCAGGGCCTCCTACAGACAATGCACTTTGATTTATTGCGCTATCTGTAATAGCACCCGAGATATCACCAGATATATATTGCATTTTCCCCTGACCCTGAGTGTCCGGCCCCATGAGACTGTGGTTTTCTCGGCCATGGTGGTCCGAGGTCGTTCCCGCTGCACACATTCATGCGCCAGGGCCTCCTACAGACAATGCACTTTGATTTATTGCGCTGTCTCTAATGGCACCCGAGATATCACCAGATATATATTGGATTTTTCCCTGACCCTGAGTGTCCGGCCCCATGAGACTGTGGTTTTCTCGGACATGGGGGTCCGAGGTCGTTCCCGCTGCACAGATTCATGCGCCAGGGCCTCCTACAGACAATGCACTTTGATTTATTGCGCTATCTGTAATAGCACCCGAGATATCACTAGATGTATATTGCATTTTTCCCTGACCCTGAGTGTCCGGCCCCATGAGACGCTGGTTTTCTCGGCCCCTGGTGGTCCGAGGTCGTTCCCGCTGCACAGATTCATGCGCCAGGGCCTCCTGCAGATAATTCACTTTGGTTTATTGCGCTATCTCTAATAGCACCCGAGATATCACCAGATATATAATGGATTTTTCCCTGACCCTGAGTGTCCGGCCTCATGTGTCGGTGGTTTTCTCGGCCCCTGGTGATCCGAGGTCGTTCCCGCTGCACAGATGCATGCGCCAGGGCCTTCTGCAGATAATTCACTTTGGTTTATTGCGCTATCTCTACTAGCACCCGGAATATCACCAGATATATATTGGATTTTTCCCTGACCCTGAGTGTCCGGCCCCATGAGACGGTGGTTTTCTCGGCCCCTGGTGGTCCGAGGTCGTTCCCTCTGCACAGATTCGTGCGCCAGGGCCTCCTACAGACAATGCACTTTGATTTATTGCGCTATCTGTAATAGCACCCGAGATATCACCAGATATATATTGGATTTTTCCCTGACCCTGAGTGTCCGGCCCCATTAGACGCTGGTTTTCTCGGCCCCTGGTGGTCCGACGTCGTTCCCGCTGCACAGATTTATGCGCCAGGGCCTCCTGCAGATAACTCACTTTGGTTTATTGCGCTGTCTCTAATAGCACCCGAGATATAACCAGATATATATTGGATTTTCCCCCGACCCTGAGTGTCCGGCCCCATGAGACTGTGGTTTTCTCGGCCCCTGGTGGTCCGAGGTCGTTCCCGCTGCACAGATTCATGCACCAGGGCCTCCTACAGACAATGCACTTTGATTTATTGCGCTATCTGTAATAGCACCCGAGATATCACCAGATATATATTGGATTTTTCCCTGACCCTGAGTGTCCGGCTCCATGAGACGCTGGTTTTCTCGGCCCCTGGTGTTCCGAGGTCGTTCCCGCTGCGCAGATTTATGCGCCAGGGCCTCCTGCAGATATTTCCCTTTGGATGATTGCGCTATCTCTAATAGCACCCGAGATATCACCAGATATATATTGGATTTTCCCCTGACCCTGAGTGTCCGGCCCCATGAGACTGTGGTTTTCTCGGCCATGGTGGTCCGAGGTCGTTCCCGCTGCACAGATTCTTGCGCCAGGGCCTCCTACAGACAATGCACTTTGATTTATTGCGCTGTCTCTAATAGCACCTGAGATATCACCAGATATATATTGGATTTTTCCCTGACCCTGAGTGTCCGGCCCCATGAGACGGTGGTTGTCTCGGCCCCTGGTGATCCCAGGTCTTTCCCGCCGGCCACATTCATGCGCCAGGGCCTCCTACAGACAATGCACTTTGATTTATTGGGCTATCTGTAATAGCACCCGAGATATCACCAGATATATATTGGATTTTTCACTGACCCTGAGTGTCCGGCCCCACGAGACGGTGGTTGTCTCGGCCCCTGGTGGTCCGAGGTCTTTCCCGCTGCTCAGATTCATGCGCCAGGGCCTCCTACAGACAATGCACTTTGATTTATTGCGCTATCTGTAATAGCACCCGAGATATCACTAGATGTATATTGCATTTTTCCCTGACCCTGAGTGTCCGGCCCCATGAGACGCTGGTTTTCTCGACCCCTGGTGATCCGAGGTCGTTCCCGCTGCACAGATTCATGCGCCAGGGCCTCCTGCAGATAATTCACTTTGGTTTATTGCGCTATCTCTACTAGCACCCGGAATATCACCAGATATATATTGGATTTTTCCCTGACCCTGAGTGTCCGGCCCCATGAGACGGTGGTTTTCTCGGCCCCTGGTGGTCCGAGGTCGTTCCCACTGCACAGATTCGTGCGCCAGGGCCTCCTACAGACAATGCACTTTGATTTATTGCGCTATCTGTAATAGCACCCGAGATATCACCAGATATATATTGGATTTTTCCCTGACCCTGAGTGTCCGGCCCCATGAGACGCTGGTTTTCTCGGACCCTGGTGGTCCGACGTCGTTCCCGCTGCACATATTTATGGGCCAGAGCCTCCTGCAGATAATTCAATTTGGTTTATTGCGCTATTTCTAATAGCACCCGAGATATAACCAGATATATATTGGATTTTCCCCCGACCCTGAGTGTCCGGCCCCATGAGACTGTGGTTTTCTCGGCCCCTGGAGGTCCGAGGTCGTTCCCGCTGCACAGATTCATGCACCAGGGCCTCCTACAGACAATGTACTTTGATTTATTGCGCTATCTGTAATAGCACCCGAGATATCACCAGATATATATTGGATTTTTCCCTGACCCTGAGTGTCCGGCCCCATTTGACGCTGGTTTTCTCGGCCCCTGGTGGTCCGACGTCGTTCCCGCTGCACAGATTTATGCGCCAGGGCCTCCTGCAGATAACTCACTTTGGTTTATTGCGCTGTCTCTAATAGCACCCGAGATATAACCAGATATATATTGGATTTTCCCCCGACCCTGAGTGTCCGGCCCCATGAGACTGTGGTTTTCTCGGCCCCTGGTGGTCCGAGGTCGTTCCCGCTGCACAGATTCATGCACCAGGACCTCCTACAGACAATGCACTTTGATTTATTGCGCTATCTGTAATAGCACCCGAGATATCACCAGATATATATTGGATTTTTCCCTGACCCTGAGTGTCCGGCTCCATGAGACGCTGGTTTTCTCGGCCCCTGGTGTTCCGAGGTCGTTCCCGCTGCGCAGATTTATGCGCTAGGGCCTCCTGCAGATATTTCCCTTTGGATGATTGCGCTATCTCTAATAGCACCCGAGATATCACCAGATATATATTGGATTTTCCCCTGACCCTGAGTGTCCGGCCCCATGAGACTGTGGTTTTCTCGGCCATGGTGGTCCGAGGTCGTTCCCGCTGCACAGATTCTTGCGCCAGGGCCTCCTACAGACAATGCACTTTGATTTATTGCGCTGTCTCTAATAGCACCTGAGATATCACCAGATATATATTGGATTTTTCCCTGACCCTGAGTGTCCGGCCCCATGAGACGGTGGTTTTCTCGGCCCCTGGTGGTCCGAGGTCGTTCCCGCTGCACAGATTTATGCGCCAGGGCCTCCTGCAGATAATTCACTTTGGTTTATTGCGCTATCTCTAATAGCACCAGAGATATAACCAGATATATATTGGATTTTCCCCCGACCCTGAGTGTCGGGCCCCATGAGACTGTGGTTTTCTCGGCCCCTGGTGGTCCGAGGTCGTTCACGCTGCACAGATTCATGCACCAGGGCCTCCTACAGACAATGCACTTTGATTTATTGCGCTGTCTCTAATAGCACCCGAGATATCACCAGATATATATTGGATTTTACCCTGAACCTGAGTGTCCGGCCCCATGAGAATGTGGTTTTCTCGGCCCCTGGTGGTCCGAGGTCGTTCCCGCTGCCGACATTCATGCGACCGGGCCTCCTACAGACAATGCACTTTGATTTATTGCGCTATCTGTAATAGCACCCGAGATATCACCGGATATATATTGGATTTTTCCCTGACCCTGAGTGTCCGGCCCCATGAGACGCTGGTTTTCTCGGCCCCTGGTGGTCCGAGGTCGTTCCCGCTGCACAGATTCATGCGCCAGGGCCTCCTGCAGATAATTGACTTTGGTTTATTGCGCTATCTCTAATAGCACCCGAGATATCACCAGATATATAATGGATTTTTCCCTGACCCTGAGTGTCCGGCCTCATGTGTCGGTGGTTTTCTCGGCCCCTGGTGATCCGAGGTCGTTCCCGCTGCACAGATGCATGCGCCAGGGCCTTCTGCAGATAATTCACTTTGGTTTATTGCGCTATCTCTACTAGCACCCGGAATATCACCAGATATATATTGGATTTTTCCCTGACCCTGAGTGTCCGGCCCCATGAGACGGTGGTTTTCTCGGCCCCTGGTGGTCCGAGGTTGTTCCCTCTGCACAGATTCGTGCGCCAGGGCCTCCTGCACATAATTCACTTTGGTTTACTGCGCTGTCTGTAATAGCACCCGAGATATCACCAGATGCATATTGGATGTTTCCCTGACCCTGAGTGTCCGGCCCCATGAGACGGTGGTTTTCTCGGCCCCTGGTGGTCCGAGGTCGTTCCCGCTGCCCAGATTCATGAGCCAGGGCCTCCTACAGACAATGCACTTTGATTTATTGCGCTATCTCTACTAGCACCCGAGATATCACCAGATATATATTGGATTTTCCCCTGACCCTGAGTGTCCGGCCCCATGAGACGGAGGTTTTCTCGGCCCCATGTGGTCCGAGGTCGTTCCCGCAGCCCAGATTCATGCGCCAGGGCCTCCTACAGACAATGGACTTTGGTTTATTGCGCTATCTCTAATAGCACCCGAGATATCACCAGATATATAATGGATATTTCCCTGACCCTGAGTGTCCGGCCTCATGTTTCGGTGGTTTTCTCGGCCCCTGGTGGTCCGAGGTCGTTCCCTGTGCACAGATTCATGCGCCAGGGCCTCCTGCACATAATTCACTTTGGTTTACTGCGCTATCTGTAATAGAACCCGAGATATCACCAGATATATATTGGATTTTTCCCTGACCCTGAGTGTCCGGCCCCATGTGACGGTCGTTTTCTCGGCCCCAGGTGGTCCGAGGTCGTTCCCTCTGCACAGATTCATGCGCAGGGGCCTCCTGCTGATAATTCACTTTGGTTTATTGCGCTATCTCTAATTGCACCCGAGATATCACCAGATACATATTGCATTTTCCCATGACCCTGAGTTTCCGGCCACATGAGACGGTGGTTTTCTCGGCCCCTGGTGGTCCGAAGTCGTTCCCGCTGCAGAGATTCATGCGCCAGGGCCTCCCACAGACAATGCACTTTGATTTATTGCGCTATCTCTAATAGCACCCGAGATATCACCAGATATATATTGGATTTTCCCCTGGCCATGACTGTCCTGCCCCATGTGACGGTGGTTTTCACGGCCCCTGGTGGTCTGAGGTCGTTCCCGCTGCACAGATGCATGCGCCAGGGCCTCCTGCAGATAATTCACTTTGGTTTATTGCGCTATCTCTAATAGCACCCGAGATATCACCAGATATATATTGGATTTTCCCCTGGCCATGACTGTCCTGCCCCATGTGACGGTGGTTTTCTCGGCCCCTGGTGGTCTGAGGTCGTTCCCACTGCACAGATTCATGCGCCAGTGCCTCCTGCAGATAATTCACTTTGGTTTATTGCGCTATCTCTAATAGCACCCGAGATATCACCAGATATATATTGGATTTTTCCCTGACCCTGAGTGTCCGGCACCATGTGACTGTGGTTTTCTCGGCCCCTCGTGGTCCGAGGTCGTTCCCGCTGCCCAGATTCATGCGGCAGGACCTCCTACAGACAATGCACTTTGATTTATCGCGCTATCTCTAATAGCACCCGAGATATCACCAGATATATATTGGATTTTCCCCTGACCATGAGTGTCCGGCCCCATGAGACAGTGGTTTTCTCGGCCCCTGGTGATCCGAGGTCGCTCCCGCTGCACAGATTCATCCGCCAGGGCCTCCTGCAGATAATTCACTTTGGTTTATTGCGCTATCTCTAATAGCACCCGGAATATCACCAGATATATATTGGATTTTTCCCTGACCCTGAGTGTCCGGCCCCATGAGACTGTGGTTTTCTCGGCCCCTCGTGGTCCGAGGACGTTCCCGCTGCCCAGATTCATGCGCCAGGGCCTCCTACAGACAATGCACTTTGATTTATTGCGCTATCCGTAATAGCACCCGAGAAAGCTCCATATATGCGCTGGATTTTTACATGACTTTGGGTGACGGATACCGAAAATCTGTAATTTTCTCGGCCCCTGGTGGTTCGAGGTCGTTCCCGCTGCACAGAATCATGCGCCAGAGCTTCCTGCAGACAATGCACTTGGATTTATCGCGCTATCTCTAATAGCACCCGAGATATCACCAGATATATAATGGATTTTTCGCTGACCCTGAGTGTCCGGCCCCATGAGACGGTGGTTGTCTTGGCCCCTGGTGGTCCGAGATCGTTCCCGCCGCACAGATTCATGCGCCAGGGCCTCCTGCAGATAATTCACTTTGCTTTATTGCGCTATCTCTAATAGCACCCGAGATATCACCAGATATATATCGGATTTTTCCCTGACCCTGAGTGTCCGGCCCCATGAGACTGTGGTTTTCTCGGCCCCTCGTGGTCCGAGGTCGTTCCCGCTGCCCAGATTCATGCGGCAGGGCCTCCTACAGACAATGCACTTTGATTTATTGCGCTATCTCTAATAGCACCCGAGAATGCTCCATATATATGCTGGATTTTTACATGACTTTGGGTGACGGATACCGAAAATCTGTAATTTTCTCGACCCCTGGTGGTTCGAGGTCGTTCCCGCTGCACAGAATCATGCGCCAGGGCTTCCTGCAGACAATGCACTTGGATTTATCGCGCTATCTTTAATAGCACCCGAGATATCACCAGATATATAATGGATTTTCCCCTGGCCATGACTGTCCTGCCCCATGTGACGGTGGTTTTCTCGGCCCCTGGTGGTCTGAGGTCGTTCCCGCTGCACAGATTCATGCGCCAGGGCCTCCTGCAGATAATTCACTTTGGTTTATTGCGCTATCTCTAATAGCACCCGAGATATCACCAGATATATATTGCATTTTCCCCTGACCCTGAGTGTCCGGCCACATGAGACGGTGGTTTTCTCGGCCCCTGGTGGTCCGAGGTCGTTCCCGCTGCCCAGATTCATGCGCAAGGGCCTCCTACAGGCAATGCACTTTGATTTATTGCGCTATCTGTAATAGCACCCGAGAAAGATCCATATATATGCTGGATTTTTACATGACTTTGGGTAACGGATACCGAAAATCTGTAATTTTCTCGACCCCTGGTGGTTCGAGGTCGTTCCCGCTGCACAGATGCATGCGCCAGGGCCTCCTGCAGATAATTCACTTTGGTTTATTGCGCTATCTGTAATAGCACCCGAGATATCACCAGATATATATTGGATTTTCCCCTGACCCTGAGTGTCCGGCCCCTTGAGACTGTGGTTTTCTCGGCCCTGGTGGTCCGCGGTCGTTCCCGCTGCACAGATTCACGCGCCAGGGCCTCCTACAGACAATGCACTTTGATTTAATGCGCTATCTGTACCAGCACCCGAGATATCACCAGATATATATTGGACTTTTCCCTGGCCCTGAGTGCCCGGCCCCATCAGACGGTGGTTTTCTCGGCCCCTGATGGTTTGAGGTCGTTCCCGCTGCACAGATTCATGCGCCAGGGCCTACTGCAGATAAATCACTTTCATTTATTGCGCTATCTCTAATAGCACCCGAGATATCACCAGATATATATTGGATTTTCCCCTGACCCTGATTGTCCGGCCCCATGAGACGGTGGTTTTCTCGGCCCCTGGTGGTCCGACGTCGTTCCCGCTGCACAGATTCATGCGCCAGGGAGTCCTGCAGATAATTCACTTTGGTTTATTGCGCTATCTCTAATAGCACCCGACATATCACTAGATATATATTGGATTTTTCCCCGACCCTGAGTGTTCGGCCCCATGAGACGGTGGTTTTCTCGGCTCCTGGTGGTCCGAGGTCGTTCCCGCTGCACGGATTCATGCGCCAGGGCTTCCTGCAGACAATGCACATTGATTTATTGCGCTATCTGTAAGAGCACCCGTGATATCACCAGATATATATTGGATTTTTCCCTGGCCCAGAGTGTCCGGCCCCATGAGACGGTGGTTTTCTCGGACCCTGGTGGTCCGAGGTCGTTGCCGGTGCACAGATTCATTCGCCAGTGCCGCCTACAGACAATGCACTTTGATTTATCGCGCTATCTCTAATGGCACCCGAGATATCACCAGATATATAATGGATTTTTCCCTGACCCTGAGTGTCCGGCCCCATGAGACGGTGGTTTTCTCGACCCCTGGTGGTCCGAGGTCGTTCCCGCTGCACAGATGCATGCGCCAGGGCCTCCTGCAGATAATTCACTTTCGTTTATTGCGCTATCTGTAATAGCACCCGAGATGTCACCAGATATATATTGGATTTTCCCATGACCCTGATTGTCCTGCCCCATGAGACGGTGTTTTTCTCGGCCCCTGGTGGTCCGAGATCGTTCCCGCTGCACATATTTATGGGCCAGGGCCTCCTGCAGATAATTCACTTTGGTTTATTGCGCTATCTCTAATAGCACCCGAGATATAACCAGATATATATTGGATTTTCCCCCGACCCTGAGTGTCCGGCCCCATGAGACTGTGGTTTTCTCGACCCCTGGTGGTCCGAGGTCGTTCCCGCTGCACAGATTCATGCACCAGGGCCTCCTACAGACAATGCACTTTGATTTATTGCGCTATCTGTAATAGCACCCGAGGTATCACCAGATATATATTGGATTTTTCCCTGACCCTGAGTGTCCGGCCCCATGAGACGCTGGTTTTCTCGGCCCCTGGTGTTCCGAGGTCGTTCCCGCTGCGCAGATTTATGCGCCAGGGCCTCCTGCAGATATTTCCCTTTGGATGATTGCGCTATCTCTAATAGCACCCGAGATATCACCAGATATATATTGTATTTTCCCCTGACCCTGAGTGTCCGGCCCCATGAGACTGTGGTTTTCTCGGCCATGGTGGTCCGAGGTCGTTCCCGCTGCACAGATTCTTGCGCCAGGGCCTCCTACAGACAATGCACTTTGATTTATTGCGCTGTCTCTAATAGCACCCGAGATATCACCAGATATATATTGGATTTTTCCCTGACCCTGAGTGTCCGGCCCCATGAGACGGTGGTTTTCTCGGCCCCTGGTGGTCCGAGGTCGTTCCCGCTGCACAGATTTATGCGCCAGGGCCTCCTGCAGATAATTCACTTTGGTTTATTGCGCTATCTCTAATAGCACCAGAGATATAACCAGATATATATTGGATTTTCCCCCGACCCTGAGTGTCCGGCCCCATGAGACTGTGGTTTTCTCGGCCCCTGGTGGTCCGAGGTCGTTCCCGCTGCATAGATTCATGCACCAGGGCCACCTACAGACAATGCACTTTGATTTATTCCGCTATCTGTAATAGCACCCGAGATATCACCAGATATATATTGGATTTTCCCCTGACCCTGAGTGTCCGGCCCCATGAGACGCTGGTTTTCTCGGCCCCTGGTGGTCCGAGGTCGTTCCCGCTGCACAGATTCATGCGCCAGGGCCTCCTGCAGATAATTCACTTTGGTTTATTGCGCTATATCTAATAGCACCCGAGATATCACCAGATATATATTGGATTTTTCCCTGACCCTGAGGGTCCGGCCCCATGAGACGGTGGTTTTCTCGGCCCCTGGTGGTCCGAGGTCGTTCCGGCTGCACAGATTCATGCGCCAGGGCATCCTACAGACAATGCACTTTTATTTATTGCGCTACCTGTAATAGGACCCGAGATATCACCAGATATATATTGGATTTTTCCCTGACCCTGAGTGTCCGGCCCCATGAGACGGTGGTTGTCTCGGCCCCTGGTGATCCCAGGTCTTTCCCGCCGGCCACATTCATGCGCCAGGGCCTCCTACAGACAATGCACTTTGATTTATTGCGCTATCTGTAATAGCACCCGAGATATCACCAGATATATATTGGATTTTTCCCTGACCCTGAGTGTCCGGCCCCATGAGACGCTGGTTTTCTCGGCCCCTGGTGGTCCGAGGTCGTTCCCGCTGCACAGATTTATGCGCCAGTGCCTCCTGCAGATAATTCACTTTGGATGATTGCGCTATCTCTAATAGCACCCGAGATATCACCAGATATATATTGGATTTTCCCCTGACCCTGAGTGTCCGGCCCCATGAGACTGTGGTTTTCTCGGCCATGGGGGTCCGAGGTCGTTCCCGCTGCACAGATTCATGCGCCAGGGCCTCCTACAGACAATGCACTTTGATTTATTGCGCTATCTGTAATAGCACCCGAGATATCACCAGATATATATTGGATTTTCCCCTGACCCTGAGTGTCCGGCCCCATGAGACTGTGGTTTTCTCGGCCATGGGGGTCCGAGGTCGTTCCCGCTGCACAGATTCATGCGCCAGGGCCTCCTACAGACAATGCACTTTGATTTATTGCGCTGTCTCTAATGGCACCCGAGATATCACCAGATATATATTGGATTTTTCCCTGACCCTGAGTGTCCGGCCCCATGAGACGCTGGTTTTCTCGGCCCCTGGTGGTCCGAGGTCGTTCCCGCTGCACAGATTCATGCGCCAGGGCCTCCTGCAGATAATTCACTTTGGTTTATTGCGCTATCTCTAATAGCACCCGAGATATCACCAGATATATATTGGATTTTTCCCTGACCCTGAGGGTCCGGCCCCATGAGACGGTGGTTTTCTCGGCCCCTGGTGGTCCGAGGTCGTTCCCGCTGCACAGATTCATGCGCCAGGGCATCCTACAGACAATGCACTTTTATTTATTGCGCTACCTGTAATAGGACCCGAGATATCACCAGATATATATTGGATTTTTCCCTGACCCTGAGTGTCCGGCCCCATGAGAGGGTGGTTTTCTCGGCCCCTGGTGGTCCGAGGTCGTTCCCGCTGCACAGATTTATGCGCCAGGGCCTCCTGCAGATAATTCACTTTGGTTTATTGCGCTATCTCTAATAGCACCCGAGATATAACCAGATATATATTGGATTTTCCCCCGACCCTGAGTGTCCGGCCCCATGAGACTGTGGTTTTCTCGGCCCCTGGTGGTCCGAGGTCGTCCCCGCTGCACAGATGCATGCGCCAGTGCCTCCTGCAGATAATTCACTTTGGTTTATTGCGCCATCTCTAATAGCACCCGAGATATCACCAGATATATATTGGATTTTCCCCTGACCCTGAGTGTCCGGCCCCATGAGACTGTGGTTTTCTCGGCCATGGTGGTCCCAGGTCGTTCCCGCTGCACACATTCATGCACCAGGGCCTCCTACAGACAATGCACTTTGATTTATTGCGCTATCTGTAATAGCACCCGAGATATCACCAGATATATATTGGATTTTTCCCTGACCCTGAGTGTCCGGCCCCATGAGACGCTGGTTTTCTCGGCCCCTGGTGGTCCGAGGTCGTTCCCGCTGCACAGATTTATGCGCCAGGGCCTCCTGCAGATAATTCACTTTGCTTTATTGCGCTATCTCTAATAGCACCTGAGATATAACCAGATATATATTGGATTTTCCCCCGACCCTGTGCGTCCGGCCCCATGAGACTGTGGTTTTCTCGGCCCCTGGTGCTCCGAGGTCGTTCCCGCTGCACAGATTCATGCACCAGGGCCTCCTACAGACAATGCACTTTGATTTATTGCGCTATCTGTAATAGCACCCGAGATATCACCAGATATATATTGGATTTTTCCCTGACCCTGAGTGTCCGGCCCCATGAGACGCTGGTTTTCTCGGCCCCTGGTGGTCCGAGGTCGTTCCCGCTGCACAGATTTATGCGCCAGTGCCTCCTGCAGATAATTCACTTTGGATGATTGCGCTATCTCTAATAGCACCCGAGATATCACCAGATATATATTGGATTTTCCCCTGACCCTGAGTGTCCGGCCCCATGAGACTGTGGTTTTCTCGGCCATGGGGGACCGAGGTCGTTCCCGCTGCACAGATTCATGCGCCAGGGCCTCCTACAGACAATGCACTTTTATTTATTGCGCTACCTGTAATAGGACCCGAGATATCACCAGATATATATTGGATTTTTCCCTGACCCTGAGTGTCCGGCCCCATGAGACTGTGGTTTTCTCGGCCCCTGGTGGTCCGAGGTCGTCCCCGCTGCACAGATGCATGCGCCAGTGCCTCCTGCAGATAATTCACTTTGGTTTATTGCGCCATCTCTAATAGCACCCGAGATATCACCAGATATATATTGGATTTTCCCCTGACCCTGAGTGTCCGGCCCCATGAGACTGTGGTTTTCTCGGCCATGGTGGTCCCAGGTTGTTCCCGCTGCACACATTCATGCACCAGGGCCTCCTACAGACAATGCACTCTGATTTATTGCGCTATCTGTAATAGCACCCGAGATATCACCAGATATATATTGGATTTTTCCCTGACCCTGAGTGTCCGGCCCCATGAGACGCTGGTTTTCTCGGCCCCTGGTGGTCCGAGGTCGTTCCCGCTGCACAGATTTATGCGCCAGGGCCTCCTGCAGATAATTCACTTTGCTTTATTGCGCTATCTCTAATAGCACCCGAGATATAACCAGATATATATTGGATTTTCCCCCACCCTGTGCGTCCGGCCCCATGAGACTGTGGTTTTCTCGGCCCCTGGTGGTCCGAGGTCGTTCCCGCTGCACAGATTCATGCACCAGGGCCTCCTACAGACAATGCACTTTGATTTATTGCGCTATCTGTAATAGCACCCGAGATATCACCAGATATATATTGGATTTTTCCCTGACCCTGAGTGTCCGGCCCCATGAGACGCTGGTTTTCTCGGCCCCTGGTGGTCCGAGGTCGTTCCCGCTGCACAGATTTATGCGCCAGTGCCTCCTGCAGATAATTCACTTTGGATGATTGCGCTATCTCTAATAGCACCCGAGATATCACCAGATATATATTGGATTTTCCCCTGACCCTGAGTGTCCGGCCCCATGAGACTGTGGTTTTCTCGGCCATGGGGGTCCGAGGTCGTTCCCGCTGCACAGATTCATGCGCCAGGGCCTCCTACAGACAATGCACTTTGATTTATTGCGCTATCTGTAATAGCACCCGAGATATCACCAGATATATATTGGATTTTCCCCTGACCCTGAGTGTCCGGCCCCATGAGACTGTGGTTTTCTCGGCCATGGGGGTCCGAGGTCGTTCCCGCTGCACAGATTCATGCGCCAGGGCCTCCTACAGACAATGCACTTTGATTTATTGCGCTGTCTCTAATGGCACCCGAGATATCACCAGATATATATTGGATTTTTCCCTGGCCTTGAGTGTCCGGCCCCATGAGACGGTGGTTTTCTCGGCCCCTGGTGGTCCGAGGTCGTTCCCCCTACACAGATTCATGCGCCAGGGCCTCCTACAGACAATGCACTTTGATTTATTGCGCTGTCTCTAATAGCACCCGAGATATCACCAGATATATATTGGATTTTTCCCTGACCCTGAGTGTCCGGCCCCATGAGAATGTGGTTTTCTCGGCCCCTGGTGGTCCGAGGTCGTTCCCGCTGCACAGATGCATGCGCCAGTGCCTCCTGCAGATAATTCACTTTGGTTTATTGCGCCATCTCTAATAGCACCCGAGATATCACCAGATATATTTTGGATTTTTCCCTGACCCTGAGTGTCCGGCCCCATGAGACGGTGGTTTTCTTGGCCCCTGGTGGTCCGAGGTCGTTCCCGCTACACAGATTCATGCGTCAGGGCCTCCTGCAGATAATTCACTTTGATTTATTGCGCTATCTGTAATAGCACCCGAGATATCACCAGATATATATTGGATTTTCCCCTGACCCTGAGTGTCCGGCCCCATGAGACTGTGGTTTTCTCGGCCCCTGGTGGTCCGAGGTCGTTCCCGCTGAACAGATTCATGCACCAGGGCCTCCTACAGACAATGCACTTTGATTTATTGCGCTATCTCTAATAGCACCCGAGATATAACCAGATATATATTGGATTTCCCCCCGACCCTGAGTGTCCGGCCCCATGAGACTGTGGTTTTCTCGGCCCCTGGTGGTCCGAGGTCGTTCCCGCTGCACAGATTCATGCACTAGGGCCTCCTACAGACAATGCACTTTGGTTTATTGCGCTGTCTCTAATAGCACCCGAGATATAACCAGATATATATTGGATTTTCCCCCGACCCTGAGTGTCCGGCCCCATGAGACTGTGGTTTTCTCGGCCCCTGGTGGTCCGAGGTCGTTCCCGCTGCACAGATTCATGCACCAGGGCCTCCTACAGACAATGCACTTTGATTTATTGCGCTATCTGTAATAGCACCCGAGATATCACCAGATATATATTGGATTTTTCCCTGACCCTGAGTGTCCGGCCCCATGAGACGCTGGTTTTCTCGGCCCCTGGTGGTCCGAGGTCGTTCCCGCTGCACAGATTTATGCGCCAGTGCCTCCTGCAGATAATTCACTTTGGATGATTGCGCTATCTCTAATAGCACCCGAGATATCACCAGATATATATTGGATTTTCCCCTGACCCTGAGTGTCCGGCCCCATGAGACTGTGGTTTTCTCGGCCATGGGGGTCCGAGGTCGTTCCCGCTGCACAGATTCATGCGCCAGGGCCTCCTACAGACAATGCACTTTGATTTATTGCGCTATCTGTAATAGCACCCGAGATATCACCAGATATATATTGGATTTTCCCCTGACCCTGAGTGTCCGGCCCCATGAGACTGTGGTTTTCTCGGCCATGGGGGTCCGAGGTCGTTCCCGCTGCACAGATTCATGCGCCAGGGCCTCCTACAGACAATGCACTTTGATTTATTGCGCTGTCTCTAATGGCACCCGAGATATCACCAGATATATATTGGATTTTTCCCTGGCCTTGAGTGTCCGGCCCCATGAGACGGTGGTTTTCTCGGCCCCTGGTGGTCCGAGGTCGTTCCCCCTACACAGATTCATGCGCCAGGGCCTCCTACAGACAATGCACTTTGATTTATTGCGCTGTCTCTAATAGCACCCGAGATATCACCAGATATATATTGGATTTTTCCCTGACCCTGAGTGTCCGGCCCCATGAGAATGTGGTTTTCTCGGCCCCTGGTGGTCCGAGGTCGTTCCCGCTGCACAGATGCATGCGCCAGTGCCTCCTGCAGATAATTCACTTTGGTTTATTGCGCCATCTCTAATAGCACCCGAGATATCACCAGATATATTTTGGATTTTTCCCTGACCCTGAGTGTCCGGCCCCATGAGACGGTGGTTTTCTTGGCCCCTGGTGGTCCGAGGTCGTTCCCGCTACACAGATTCATGCGTCAGGGCCTCCTGCAGATAATTCACTTTGATTTATTGCGCTATCTGTAATAGCACCCGAGATATCACCAGATATATATTGGATTTTCCCCTGACCCTGAGTGTCCGGCCCCATGAGACTGTGGTTTTCTCGGCCCCTGGTGGTCCGAGGTCGTTCCCGCTGAACAGATTCATGCACCAGGGCCTCCTACAGACAATGCACTTTGATTTATTGCGCTATCTCTAATAGCACCCGAGATATAACCAGATATATATTGGATTTCCCCCCGACCCTGAGTGTCCGGCCCCATGAGACTGTGGTTTTCTCGGCCCCTGGTGGTCCGAGGTCGTTCCCGCTGCACAGATTCATGCACTAGGGCCTCCTACAGACAATGCACTTTGGTTTATTGCGCTGTCTCTAATAGCACCCGAGATATAACCAGATATATATTGGATTTTCCCCCGACCCTGAGTGTCCGGCCCCATGAGACTGTGGTTTTCTCGGCCCCTGGTGGTCCGAG